>NC_081414.1:812933782-813535568 GCF_030272615.1 Cryptomeria japonica | reverse complement strand
TGATTGAAATTAATAATTTTAAATTATTAATTCCACCTCATTCAAGTTTAAATAGAATATTTGGAGTGCAAATAGAAGCTTCCAATTTCTTTTTGATTTAACTCCTTTTTATCTTCACTTCCAATGACAATATCTCTTTTAACTCATCCTTACACGAAATCTCAATCATCAGATTAAGTTGATCTTGTCCGTTCAATGTGATTTGAAAAGTCTATAAATTGGGCTCGTGTCTCCTCATTTGGACATCTTAGCATTTTACATTTACGCTACATTCTCTTGAGTTCATATACTTTCAAATCTTCAAGTATTCTTGCCTATCACGCTTTTTCCCTTGCTTCATATGAGTTGCACAATGGATTGATCCAACATACCAACATAATTAGAGAAGAAAGAAGGAGCAACAAGGCCTTCATCAAAGGAGATTGGATGGTTTGACTGTTCATTTTTTATTTCATTTATCCCTCATTTGATGACCTTGTTGTGAATGTGTCTAACTTTACATGGTTTCGTGTAATTTCTTGCTACACTTGCCATCCACCTTCGAATTTAAACAACCTCCAACTCACCCCTTATCAAAATGATTGTTAATTGACATTTAATATCACATGAGTTGTGGCGTACTCAACACCCCTCTGCCAACTTGACACCATGAAATTCTTCCCACACTCCATCACTGCCAACTTTGTTTAATTATGTGGCCCTTTTCGAAAGTATGTCATCCACATCATTACCCTCCCCCAAAACATGGGATATTTTAAAGGATTTAGAGGATTCAAAAAAATTTAAATCCTTTCTAACAACTTAAAGTAAATTTGTTAATATTCCACACATTTTCCTCTTATTCAAAAAGCGAATTCACCACGATTTGAGAGTCACCTTCGACACGCAAACAAGAGACTAAAAGACATTATACCATCCTCTCTCCCCAAATAGATGTGTACACCTTAGCCTCATTATTCATCCCATTAACTAAAAGCTTAGCTCCAATAGCTAAAATGTTCCCATTCCAGTCTCGGGCAACAAAGCCTACCCCTGACAACCCTGAATTACCCTTTGACACACCATCAAAATTCAATTTTATCCAACCAACTTTTGGCTTCCGCCAAACCATAGTAGCCTTGGTATCCCCTTTGCCCATCTAAAAAATTGGATCAACTCAAGAAAGCCCATCAACGAGCTATAATTAGATCTTATTAATACATATCCTTACACAAAAAATCCTATGGACTTTGCAATTAATGAAAATTTAAACATCTACGACGACATTAAGTGACTAACACAACCAAGTTTCTTCATCGCACAATATGAGTGATTTACATTGTCCATGATGGCATTTGAGCAAGCTTATCTAATTCACTATGTGGAAGAAAGCTTAAGAAATAGCCCACGACTCCATGTTTCTCTAGAAGTAAAATTGAAATGTAATTTCATGAGCATTAGCATTTCAAGGATAATTAATTCTTGATTCACTTAATAGTAGGAAATTTGAAATTTAGTTATATATCGTGTAAAAATGGTTAGTCAAGATCAGTAGTCAATATAAATCGAAACCATCTTAAAAGCGATATCAAGAAAGTATGAAAAATTATAAATGAGAAACATGAACATAAAGAAAGACTTCACTCATGATGCTCCCTATGCCATTTCGGTCTTCCTTGTCCTCCTCGTCTCCACGAGCCGCATTGCTTTGAGGTTGTCAAATGAAGAGTGGGAGATTGAGTAGGGTTAAGTGTGGAATGCTCTCAAATAGCATAACAAACTAAGTGTGTGTGGGTGATGATTTGGGCATGATGAGGGTACTATGGAGAATCTTATGATGTCAATAGGAAAACCTAAGTTTGAAATGATTTATGGATAAAAGGGTAGCATAATGACATGATAAAAAGTAGATGATTGATTGATGGATAAAGGCTCAGTTTATAGAGTTGGAGGCTTGGAAATCGATGGTCAAGATTAAAAGGGTGATTAAGGGCTTAGATTGAAAGGGAATGTGGTCCTAGGCTTGAAGGCTTAGGCTTGTGACAAGTGTCACAAGGAGAAGTAGGTGCAAGGGTAAGTGTGCTCACACATGTGTGAGCAAATCTTGGGAAGTCCAAGAGGTGACAAGTGGAAATACTTGTGGCAAGGTGTAAGGGCTAGTGGAAGATTTTTTATGACATATGGGCTAAAAGAGGAATGAGTAGGGTGGATCTATGGGGAAGAGCATCCTCACACATGTGTGATAACCCCTTGGTCCAAGGTGATGTGGACATGTAAAGTGACTTGTGAGTCACATGTGGGTTTGGGTAAATATGTAGCATTTTTAATTTGAATAAATACTAACATTGGTTAGGCTTTGGATTAATTAGGATAATGAGGGGATTATATGATAGGTTTGTAGGAATCATCAAATTAGCCTAATTAGTCAAGGATTAATTTAGCTAATTAGGATTAGGGATAAAAATGAATTATTCCATAAAGGTGACTTTGATTTATTGAAATAAATCAATATTTGGAAGAAGTGGAATGGGGATATTAATTAAATATAATTTAATTAATTTAGAAGTAATGATAGGTTAATACGATTAATTTAATTAATCATGCGATAAAGACATAATTAATTAAATATTAATTCAATCAATTTTATGTGTCTACGAGTTATATATATTTGGGTGAAATTGATTCTAAAAGGAATTTATAAGATACCAAGTTTTAAACAATTATAGTGAGAAACATCGTCTCAACTAGTGGAGAATAGAGAGCTTGAAGATAAAGCTTTAGAAAGGACAAACTTATCCATAGCTATCGACCTTCAAAAATCACATGAATGATTCATTTAATTTAATCTTTATTTTACACGTCTATGGTGTAATCAAACATAGTTATGAGTACTTCTACTCGATAAAATCTCTTTCTTCATTCATTCTAAAAACAAAGATAGTTTGCACACATCAATTGTAATTAAAGTTTGCTTTACAAGTTATGAGCTATCACAAACAATAGAAAATAATTGTATCTTTAACAAATCTTTTTGTATCCATTTGAAAATAAGCTCACATGAAGGTAATAACTTGAAATCTAAGTGCAACTCTGCAATTAGTATAGAGTTACTAAACTTTAGATAAACAAACAATGGAAAGATACTAGGGGAAGACCACCAATAGATAACATAGTTCCAATAACTGTCACCTTATTGTCATGTTGACCCCCCAATAGCCATCATAGTGAAAATGCCATTAATAAATTTGTTTTGTACCAATAGACATCATTTTTTGTTATTTTTTGTTCATAATTGGCCCATTTGTGCACCACTATTGGGACATTTGTCAACAAGTACTAGTGATTTTGAGCTGACAGTTACTAGAACATCTTTAGTTAGGTATCAGGCGACACTTTGAAATTTGTACTTTTTGACCTTTGTATGCATAACTGATTCCACAACGTGCATCATTACTACCCAAAAGCCAGATCAATAGCTATAAGCAGTTAAGTCGCATACAAAGACAACTAAAAAAAACCAAAAAAACCAATGTACCGTTTAGGATCTGTGGGTGCATGAAGTTAGCTATGACGACTACTCGTGCTCTTCCCCTATCTTATTTCTTAAGTTTTTGGATGCTTAGTAGTTGCAAGCAAGTCTTACTGAGTTTAAATTCATTTCTAGGGCTCTAGCAATCAAGACGTTAGAACTAAGAGTTAAGTTAGATTATCTTAGTCTTTTCAACTATTTTCTCTAGAGAAATCTTCTAAAACCATATCCAAGGAGAGAGGGGTTTGGAGGTTCCTTTCCTTGAAATATTTTCTTTAGCTCATTATCTAAGAATCCCAAATTGTTATAACTTTGTCCAAATAAGAACAAATTTGAATTAAAGTATTAAGGAAGCTTATGGTCAAAGCTAAATAGAGAATCTTTCTTTTGTTGAGAAGCCATGGCTCTCGTTAATGAGACCTTCTATATAATTATAATTTTATTCAATAATATTGATAGGCTCAGTAAGGGGTGGTGACATAACAAATGTACAATCACATATTGAATATTAGTTTTGACCTAGAAATTTTAAAACTCAATTAGAGTATTAAACATTGTGAATGTTAAAAAGATTTGAGCAATGTACTCAACCAAAGGTGTTGAATAGACTTGTACATGTATGTGTAGACACCTAAAATTGTCCTGTTTAATTATTATTATTTTATTTATTTATTTAATTATCTTATCATGTCTTCTATTAATTAAATAATTTTCTATTTATTTAATTAAATCACTAAACCTCTTCTAGCCTTTTTATATTTAAATAAATAAATTTATTTATTTAAACTATTCTTTCCCTAAATTAAATAAATATTTTATTTATTTAATCGGTCTCATTTCCTCCATTAATTAAATAAATCTTTATTTATTTAATTAATTCATTGGCTTTTTCCTTCTACAACACTTGTCACTTATCTCTTAATTTTCTTCTAATTACCCCCTTCATATTTTATTATTTCTCCTACCTACCCTTTAATCCTAGCCAACCTTTTATCTTTTCACCTCTTAATTCTATCCCTTCAATTTTTAAGGTGTTCTCTATATATAAGAGGATTCTTTCATCCTTCTACACCCCTAATGACATGCAATCTAGCATCTTTACAATCATAATCCGTTCTTTGTTGAGCTCTTGTGCATAATACAAAATTTGAGATCAAATATATCAAACAAGATCAATGGAGATAGGAGACAATGGAGATCAAAGCCTACTTGGCATGTGAATTGTATTATTGTTTCGATTTGTTGATTTGCTTGTTCCTAGGTTTCTTCATTGATGTATGGTGAATGTTTTATTGTAAAACTAGGGTTTTTCTTGTGGTTGGATCTTTGTGGTTTTACAATAGTTTATAATCATCATTTTTTACCTCACACAATATGCATGTAGGTGCAGAGGAAGCACAAATATTCATAAATGATATGTGTCGAGATGGCACCTAGGGGTTTGCATTTCAGAATAGGAATTGCATGAATTATATGCATAATCATAAAATGGGATTGAAAGTTAACTTAAATTATCATTAAGATGGAAGAGGAATTGAAAACTATGATCTACTTGTTGAGGGGTGTTTTGACACACTTATCAACATGCAAGTAGAACACCAAATTCATTGTGTCTTTTGAAAGGAAACCAACCTCAAGAGATTGATAACCCCAAGGTCTCTTTGTGTTAGGTCATAATAATGATGGATAATTCAGTGGCTTATATAGATATACCTATACAAGGGGATGTTGGTAACCAAGTAAACAAGTGGTTAAATGCATCAAGAGATCAATAAATAAGATAAACAATGTATGAAAAGGCTGCTCCAATCATCTATTGCACAAAATTAAACACTTTCAACACTATAACAACAATAGGACAACTTGCAAACATGAGAAATTCGATTTAAAATAGCAATTTGTTAAAATTCTACTCCTAAACTAATCAAATATTCAACAAAATTTGAGGGTTTAGAGAAGAGATAAACTAAAAATGAGAAGGACCAGCTTTGCATTTGATTCACTCTGGTGTATATTGGTAGATCCAATGAAATTTAATTAACCTACAATACCTTGACTAGTATTTCACACAATCATAAACATCACTGGTGCAAGATCCTAATTTTTTTTAATGAAAATGGTAAAATAATTGCATAAACTACCATATTACATGCACAAGTATTTCACAATTTTTATAACTTCACATTAAAAGATCTAAACATTCAACACTTTATTGAATTCCAACAAGTAATCCAGATTTCAAAACATAGCAAATACAAATGCATCACCATCCAATATGAAGAACCAACAAGCTATGACAATGTGACACACTTTCAGTAGACATGCACATTGAAAATCATTATTATCATTCTCTTAATGCTCAGAAAATGCTCTCCTAGATTCCTCCTCCTCAAAATGAATAACACATCTCCTTTTAAAGAAGTGGTCGTACACTTTGTTCCTTGATTAACTCAATCTAATCTCAATTTTAGATCCACTTTTTTAGGTTAAACCCTAATTCAACTTTGAGTTACATTGAGATAAGTTGAGTCCTACTAGAACTCCCTATGTGTTAATTATAACTCAAAGTCCAAGCCACATTCTCTTTTTTCTCTTCATGCAATTGTAGCTCTCCATCCATCAAGCAAAGTGAACTTCTTATTGTAGAAGATCCATTGATGTAAGTATTGCATGCCTTCTTCACATCTTGAAGTATCTCCATATGTAGTGTTTTCAACATCCCAGACCTACAAACAAACAAAAAGAGCATCAAATTCTTTATTAAAAAATCAAATCAATTAAGAAACAATAAGGTTTATCAGCATGCATATTCGAGACCTTTGTATGAAGATTTTAAAGAAATGATTATTTCTCCCTATACTCATACCAAAATTCACTATCATTTTCTATCATAGAACCACCCAAAAATTAAATACAATACAATACTTGGTTTACAAATCATGCACAAATATGAAAATACCATTAATACATGTTTATGACAGTCACATTTGTCTTTGACATTTTGGCTACACTTTTGATTCTTTAGGATAAAAATAATGTATTTTCATGGATATTATAACTTAAAAAATTGTAAATGGCATTCTTCCATCCTATCCAAAAGGTATATATCTCATTTTCATTGAGTAAATTGAGATAACTTTTAAGTAGTCCTAAAAGTGTTGTAGTTTCAATTGTTATTCGCAACAATCACCAAGTTCATACAAAACTTAATTTCCAGCAATCCCATGCCCTATAACTCATTGGATGAGGTCTTTAATTCATGTAGAATACTCCCAATATCCATTTAAGAAAAAAATCATAGTTTATGGGCATGAAAATTTCACCATACTACTACCCCAAAGAGAGAAAATATTGAAAATGACTAGGACAACAATGCATCACATGAAAACTTTTATTTATTTGCAAACCTCCAACTCAAAACACATTGGATAGAGTCTTAGTAACTTCTATACATCCTGTATTATTCATTTGAGCTAAATTTCATGGCTCATTAGTTTGAAAACTTTGCCATATTGTTGGTCCAAAGAAATAAAATGTTTATCATAACTAGGACAACATTGTAGTTGATGTAAAAACCATTTGCACGGTTGCCTACTCCATCTTATGGCTCTTAAATGTCCTCTAAGGTTCTCAAGATAATATCCAAACCTTTATTTCGATTGGACCCAAGGATTTATACTTGCAAACATAATTGAATCAATCCAAAATGAAGGTTACACCTAGATGTTCTAAAACCCTTAGAAAGTTTTCAAATCTTTGAAGCTTATGAAACTTTTGGAGTCTTTAATTTGATATTAGATATTTTATGGTATCAAACAAGACTCATAAAAAACCTTTGTTCTCTAAATCATGGTTTTACAAATGGAAAAAGGAGAAAGAAACCTTGTATTTGTTGTTAACATAATCTACGAAGAAGCCTCATTAGCCACTGTTGGAAAACATGGTGATAATATTCATGCAATATTAAAAGAATAAAATCATTAATCTAAAATTAAATATCATAAAATACAAATCCATGGAAATTATTCAAACCCTCAAATCAAGAGATGCACCCTTAAATCCATGTTACACAATCGCCATCTTTGAATTTCATTATGCCTGTGACTGCAAACTACAAATTCCTCTTCTTTTCTCACCAAAATAATACACAATAAACCCCCAAAACTGAAAAAATTATTTTTTCACAATCTATCATAGCTCCCACATGTGAGAAGGTAGAATAATGAGAAGAATACATGAAAACAAGAGACGCAAAGCATCATGTTCCTATTGATGTGGTGTTGGTAGATGGTGGAAAGTGGAGAATGTGGGAAAGTGTGTTGAAATGTTGAATGGAGTTTTATGGGAAGCAGTTAATGTTATGGTCACAAGTTGTATTGTTTGGTACATAGAGTGAAAATGCAGACAAATTTATGGATTGACGGGATCAATACATTTGTAATATGTTGGACTACTGTGAGCAAAATATATGTAGCATTATTAGCATTTTTAGGTGCATTATTATTAACTTGCATTGAATATTTATTTCCAATTATCATTTGTATTGGTTGTTTTCTGTATGTGTAGTAGTAAAAATAGAATAAAAGTGCGAGACAATATTGTTTCGAAAGATTGCTAGAGGAAGCAAAAGACGTGATTTGTATTATTTTTATTGAAAATGAGGGTCAAGTGAATAGATGAAAATGCATTGCACAATTGCATCACAGTGAGAAGAGGACAAATTTTTACACTTGTAGAAAACAATGTAATGAACACAAAGTTCTTGAACTTAACAAATTTATTATCAGAAATAAATTTTGTACATGCTAAAGCTTTGGTGTCATTAGTGTCATTTCCTTTCTCCTATATTTTTCCCAATGTCCTTAGTCTTCTCTGTTTGTTGAACATGCATAGAATATGCAAGCAAAGGGGAGTGTTGAGCCTTCATGATGTGGTGTATTATAGCATAGTGTATTCCATGAGGCATAATTTAATGACAAATAAGGATACCCTCTACAACAACAAAAAATTCAAAGAAACCCTGCATTAGAATACAAGGATACTAATCAATCAAATCTCAATCTAAGTTTACTAATTAATATTTGTTCATGATAATAGATTGGGTTTTGATTCTGTTTTACTTGTAAATATGATGAAAATGTGGAAATAATGTAATGAAGGTGCAAATAATAAAATCCATTTTCTAACAACATTGGACAAATAACTTATGATAGAAGATTTGATATACCTTTTGTTCAGGTTGTATTGCAATGGCATGTTGAGCGTTTAATGAAGAGGTACAAAAGGAGAATATTTATGGCACTTTGAATATTTGTAAGAAGTTAATTACAAGTAATTGACCAAGAACTTATGTGAAGTAGTTACAACACGAAGTATATTTTTAAGTATTAGTTATAAGAGTAAGGACTAAGCACGAAATAAAGAATATATATATGTTGTTTTTAAATTTTGAATGCCTGTCGTAATGTATTAATTTGTTATGGTAAACTGACCTATGTAAATTGGTGCAGGTGTTTGTAATGGAGGTGGGTATTTGAGCATAGTGTATTTGATGATGCATTGTTTAATGAGAAAGAAGTATAGCATCTGCAACTAAAAAATGAAAAAAAATATGTATTAGAAAATGAAGATTGTGAGCAATTAAATATGAATCTAAGTTTATCAATTAATAAAGTTGAAATTTAGATAGCCAGTAGTGCTGAAACAGGTTGCAGTGAACATGAACAATTGGAAAGCACACTTACAATATTATAGAAAGTAATAGATGTGTAATTTGTTCGTTATAAGTCTGTGTCAATTGCAAATAGCCATACATCATAAGTTTGTAGTTGTTTATCGCCATTGTTCATCTCTTCATGAGACATAGAGAATACAAATTAGACAGAAATGCAAATAGACCATCTATTTCTACCTATTAGTGGAAGGAATAAGAGTAAGTACGAAGTAGAAAATAATGAATATATGTTGTCTACCAATTAGTGGTAGGAATAAGAGTAAGGACTAAGTAGAAAACAAAGAATATATGTTGTTTTGAAATTTTGAATGGATGCAGTAATGTATTATTTTGTAATCATAAACTGACCTGTGTATATTGATGCAGGTGTCATTAATAGAGGTGGGTATTTTAGCATAGTGTATTGGATGAGCTTTATTTGATTGGAAAAAAGGATAGTATCTGTAACTGAAAATTGAAAGAAAACCTGTATTAGAATACAAAGATAGTGAGCAATGAAATATGAATAAAAAATTATCAATTAATGTTTTTTATCAATTAGCTTGAAGAGACTTGCATTTTAATAGGATGGAGATGAAAATAAACTCTTTTACAAGAGGAATAGAGATGTCATCATATTTGTAGACCAGAAACATGGCAATGACTGCAACAAGCTGCAATGACTTTATTGCTATTGTTTGTTTGAGGGATATCTATGAATGATACTCATTCTATTTGAAGTAAGCATAGAAGAGAGCAGAGCTTTAATGATGAGTATTATAGTAAGTGTAGGCACCTAAAAATGGTCAACGCTTGCGGAGTCATACTTTAACATTTGCGCATTGCCTCATTTTAGGTTTTTGCGTCGCATTAACATTTCTCCTATGATTCGCACTTGATCTTTATTATTTGCGAGCATCAAGTCATTCTTCTACATTCTTCAATCATTTCGTTCTCAAATTCGGTCTTGTCGACAACAACTTTCAATCACGATTTTGGTCAAAATCATCCTGTCATATCAATGTGCATGCTTATTTGTCATCATTTTGGACATCGTCAATCCTAATTAGGGTTTTGTCCTATTTTCAATCTTGTCGTTTTGCCATCGATTTTGTCATCGATCGTTGTCATTTTTAATCTTATCATCGATCCTTGTCCTCTTGTCAATTTTGTCATTTTGCGATCAATTTATCATCAATCGTTGTCATGTCAATTTGGATCAATTAGTCATTGTTCCTCGTCAATTGGCGCATTTTGTCAATCAAATCATTTATCACATTGGTCATTTATTAATTCAAAATCATAGTCAAATCAAATCGACATTAATTATCTCTTGTCAAGACCTAATTGTCGTCCTTGCATTTCTTCTAAGGTTTTATGATTTATTCATTTAACCTAATTTGTCTTTTCTTCCTCTAGGTTAAATAATTTATTTATTTATCCTAAAGTCTTCTCATCGCAATTAAATATTCATTTAATTGGCTAATTATTCCTCTTTTTGTGAATTAATTAATAAATGACAAATTATTAATTAATTTACCTAATTTTCTAATTTTCCATCATTTCCTAATTTCTAATTCTTAATTTCCACCTATTTTCTAATTTTCTAATTCTAATTTCCACCTAATTAAATTGTCTCTAGTTCTCCCTATTTTTGTGCTTCAGTGGAAGCATGAATTTCTCATGCGTCATACTCTTGGCATAGCAAGATGTCATAAGGTTCTAGTTCTCTAGCCTTTGCATTGGCAATATGTCATAATTCATGACATAGAAGGTGTCATAACCTTCTTCTTTTCACTCAATTGTGCCATTTTTGAAATCAATTGCTTCTAATATCCATTTCATGCTAATTTGATCTTTTCTCCAATTTATCTATAAATTGGATGAATTTCTTCAATCAAAGCTAATTGGTAATCACTTTGTCAAATCAATCCGGTTATTGAATCAATCACACTTCGAGTACTCTTGTGCCACAATCTTGTCTAGTTGCTTTCATCTCATGTGCATGCACTTGAAGGTGAGATCCACAAACAAAGGCTATTTGGAGAAGAAAGAAGAACAATGGAGCTGCATGAAGGAAACATTCAGATCTACATTTGGTTTGCATAGTCTTTAGTTTTGAATGCTTTGTCTTTATGTCTTTATTGAGTGTGTTTTTAGGATAGATCACTGCATTTAAGCTTTCGTGATTGGGCTAGATTAGTTTTTATATATGCTTTGATGATTTCTGATTTCCTACCTCACATTAATTAGTGAACCCGACGTGAAATAACCCCTTAATTATGCTTTTGAGTGCTTTTGAGTTGATGTGCAGGTCAAAAAACCCAAGAAACAGGGCAATGCAGGGCGTTCTGGGGACTTCTGCGCCTGTGTGAGACAACCTGCGCCTGTGTTATGCATTCTGCGCTTGTGTTAATGACATTCTGCGCTTGTGTCATGAGTTCTGCGCCTGTGTCATGAGTTTTGCGCCTGTGTAAAGTCCAGAACAGAGGTAAAAAGGGCAGTGTTTGCTTAAAAATTTGATTTGTTTTTGCATTCTGCTTTCTATTTTTTGGTTTTTGGTACTAATTATTTGTGCAACATCTTGGCATACGCATGGCAAAGACAACAAATGAAACTCCTAACATGTTTTATGCAGAATCGATAGTCAAACAATAAGCGTATCAAACTTCTAACTTGGGTTTTTGCAGGTTGCCTTGGAGAAACAACTAAACTTTGTGTTTGCCATTAATGTTTCGACACCTAGTATGATTTCTAAATAGGTTGGAATGAATCTATGTTTGCTTTGATTGTTGAGTATTGACATTGGAGTAGGAGAGTATGCTCTCATCCTTCTTAGGGTGATCAGAAATCCAGATCTCCGATACCATGCTCGTGTTTGCGATTGTTTGTCACCTTTAGAGGGCCTGCCTTCCCGACCATTTGCTTTTGCAAGCAAGTGACAATCGTGAGAAGGGAATGACCCAAAGTGAGTACAGCTAGAATACCTTGGCATTCTAACTCACTATAAACAAATACCTGATGAGCGAAAGCTTTGAAGGAAACGTTACGTGGGAATTGCAGTTACTTGGGAAGTGATGACCCTTGGACTCTTTCTCATATCAACATCTAAGTAGGACCTCACGGTCTAAATCGTGCTAGCGTGACTACATTTGTTTGGTATCTTGGTGGGCTTAATGTCTCAATCACGCTTGCGTGACATCAAGGAGTAACACTTAACAGAAATCCTTACTAAACACCTTGTTTTTAGAGGCCAAAAGCCCTTCTAGTTTCTTGAGAAGGACAAGTTCGGATACTTGGAAGAGATACTAAGTTCGCCATGGGGAGATTTCCATGGGGACTGATGCTTGGCTGCCCTGAGAAGTGAGTGCCATGGAGGGGAGCCCGTGGGGTCAAGCATCTATGTATTCTCCTTGAATCCCATAATGAGTCTACCTCTCAAGTACCTAATGTCCTTGCCATCCATAAGAAATGTGTGAATGAGCATGATTGTCTTGAGTCTAAGTGGAAATATCTTGTCTTCTTTGCTTGTCAAAAGTTGAATTGCATCTCATTTTAAAACAGGATAAATTGATTCAAAACAAGGTTAAACACAAAGGAGACATTTCATCCAACAAAGTTCAAAACACCTTCAAACATGGTTGTCAAATATTTTTCAAAATCTTGTCTCAACATTCATGTCACTTAGATTTAGGTTCATCCTAGGTTTGCATTTTGCAAGTTCATTGTCAAGGTTAAGTTTCACCTAAGTCATACTCCTTTGCATATCAATAAGAGTCATCCATTTGCATGTGTCCTCTTGCATTAGAGTAATACCATTGTCATACATTCATATTTGCAATACCCTAGGTCCCCTTATTAAGCTTAAGTCATTATCATATCATATTAGGGTCATTTGCATAGCAATTGTCCCTTTGCATATAGTGTCAAAGCTAGGTCTTGTCATACTTGAGTAATCCAAATCTTTGATAAACCCTTAAGTCATTGTTAGGAAGTCTAGACCTTATCAAACCTTTTGTCCTTTTGTCATCAATATTATTTCGTCAAACCTAGCTTAGTATCCAAGCATATAGGGGAGACATTGTCATTTTGTCCTTTTGTCACTCGGTCCTTTTGTCCTTTAAGGTTTAGACATCATTTCAATTTCCTAAAGGTCTCTTTTTAGATTTGCATTCCAAAAGGTTTGTCAAAATCTTGAAAAAACACCAAAAACATAGATTGCATTTTCATCTATTTAGTTTGCATTTAGTGGCATATCACATATATTATCCTCCAAACATCCCAAAAATATTGCATTTGCATAAGTGACATGCCTGGTGAGACAAGGTCAAAATTTAAGAAGATGGGAGAACCAACATATCAACCCATGGACAACATAGCATATTTGCAGTTTCAAACTAGTCAAACAGTGCAAGTTGAAGGTTCATCAAACACATCATTACCACCATATGGAATGGTTCAACTTGGACCACCTCCATTATATGAACCAGTATTTGTACCCATGAAACCAGGACATGGGAGTGTTCCACCAACACCAAAGGGAAGTGCACCTTTCAATTGGAGTCAACCAAACCTGCAACATGACATTCAAACTCAAACATTACATGAGGAAAAAACTCTTTCACAAGAGTTTGGTTCAGATCAAGGCATTCAACAAGAAACAAATCCAAATGTCCAACCAGATTCTTCGTCAGATTCTGATGCTTCTGATGATGTTGATATGTTCCTTCAAGAACCAAAGTTGACAAAAAAGATGGACAAATTCTTGAACAAGGTCTTTAAAATGTTCCCGCAAAAATATCTTAATATGATGAGTAATGTGGCTTCCTCAAATGAACAAATTAATGTGCAATCGCAACAAGGCAGTGAGCTATTAAGTTTTTCTTTGCATCCAAATGAAAAAAATGTGCAACAGGAACTTCAACCTACCTTGATGAATAAACGTGCTTCAAAGGAATTGACAGTGACTATTCCTCAAAAGCCGTCACCATTTGAGACAATTAATAATCCATTATTCAACACAACACCTGTAATGCAAGATCAAATGAAGACTACACAAACATTGACAATTGTCCCTCAACAAGAAGTAGTTCCTCACATGCATAAAATTGGATCAAAATCCAAGATGCAAGAAAGCTTCACGACTGGAATGCCTGATCTCACAAATGTCCAAAATAATTCTACAGTGCAACAAAGTTCTTATGTCCTGTTAAGCTCAATACATTTGCCAAACACTATGGTGATCGATCTTTCAATAATGGCGACACAAAGAGCTATGGATAGTGGTTTGCACCAACAACAAATGTTGCAACGATTGAGTAATACACAAAAGACACAATCGAATGTGCAAACAAACAATGCACAACAACAACCATTTCGCATACGACAACAAATTACAGCGCCTTCTGCCTCATTACAAGTTAATACAAACTTGCAACCACCACAATGGATTGGACAAATGACACAACAAGTTAATGCAAGTGCCATACCCCATCTTAGGGAGACACAACAAAAACCACCTAAACAAAGTTTTTTGCAAATGATGGGATTTACACCGCGACGACAACAATTGGCACAAGGTCAGCAAATTCCGATTCGTCAGCATCAACAACAACATGTGCCTCAATATGTGCCAAGACAAACAAGTTATCATCCACAACCACAATTGGCGCCTGTGCAATATTCACAACACCCTCAATTGCAATATCAACCTAGGTTACAAGAAGCACAACAACAAGGACAATATCAAAGCATGGCACAACCACAACAAGAGGTGTACCAAGAAAATTATATGCCGGAGACACCAAAGACGGCAATTTCAGAGTATCAACAACCAATTGGAAACGCAATGTATCGACAAAGAGTACCCACCAGGATTAATGATGAACCTCCAAAATTTGATACAATTGAGTAACAACTTGAGAAATTGCAACGACAAGTTGACGCATTGGAAACTAAAGGAACAAAGAAGCTGTATACAGATCAAGATTTATGTCCTAATCCATTTGACAAGAGCTTATACATGCCTCCCTTCCCTAAGCATTTTGAGGCACCTAATTTTGAGAAGTATAAAGGGAGTGGCAATCCAAAAGATCACATTCGAGCATTTTTCGCGGCGTGTACTGAAGTCAGTTATGAGGAAACATATTTAATGCGTTTATTTGCACGAAGTCTCATGGGACAAGCCATGGATTGGTATTCGCATCTGCCAGGAAATATAAAGACTTGGTCAGAACTGGCCCCAAAATTTATATCTCACTTTGCGTTCAACATCGATAGTGATGTGACTATGTCAGATTTATGTAACACCAAGCAAAAGCAAGGCGAACCATTGGTGACTTTCCTGCAACGATGGCGAAGCTTGTATGGTCGTTCTTCCCTAGATATACCTGAAGAACAACAAGTGAATATGTTTATCCAAAACTTGGTCCCATAAATGATGTACGAACTCAAATTGAAAAGTCCTAGTACTATTGAGAAACTCATCAAGAAAGGGATGAACATTGAGACTGCTCTTGTAGCCAAGGGAATCATTAAGCTTAACAAAGACAGTGACAACATAAACAGTTCACAATCAAGAAATAGATTTTGGTATAAAAACAAAAATTTCACTAATGATGGAGTTATTGACGCACAAGCCATGAATGCAAATCAACCCCCGTTCACAATCAAGAAATTGAGTGCTCCTAATATGTCAACTATAGAACAAAATCAAACACCAATAAGCAATGTTACTCAACAGCCGCAATACCAACAACATGCTCAACAATACACGCAACAATACAATCAACAACAAGGTCAGCAACAAAACCAGCAACACAAACCTTTTCGATCAAGAGATGGACCTCCTCGATAATTTACGCCATTGGGAGAGCCTATTGAATTGGTAATGAAACAATTAATACAAGCAAAATTTATTAAGCTACCAGATATCAAGGCAGAACCAGCGGTGAAACCACATTGGTGGAATGATAATGCTTATTGTGAATACCATCGGTCGAAAGGACATAAAACTACTTCATGTTTTCAATTGAAACATATCATTCAAGACTTGTTGGAGCAAGGATTCATTGAGATAGATCCACCCAACATGACTTCTAATACTGATCATACAATTTTTAAAACTCCTTTGCTTGATCATGACAAGGGTAAAGCATCTTCTTCAAACCCTACCCAAACAACTAATTATGCAAGTACTGGTTATAACAATGTTATCAATTATTTTCGGGCGTCAAATGAATATGTTGCCACTCTAAGAATAAAGGGACAAGATCCTTCTTGTCCAGTCACCACTCGTCAATCCAAAATAGTCCTGAAAGGAGCTCTTGCAGCTCCTCCCAAACCAACTCCTACAAGTCAGTATAATCTCTTGGATCATCTAGGAAAGACACCTACACAAATATCAATCCTTGAGTTGTTGAAAATGTCCCCTATGCATCGTGCAGTCTTAGATAAAGCTCTAACTGAGTCTACTGTCCTGACAGACATTGATGTTGACCATTTCCAAGCCCGAATAGGACATCTAGCTGTTTCCCAAAGTGTCACATTTTTTGATAATGATATTTCCTTTGACAAGATTCCTCATAACGATCCTTTACACCTTGAAGTCTTCATCCATAATTGCAAAATCCGAAGAGTCTTGATAGATGGCAGAGCGGGTCTTAATATTTGTACCTTGAGAGTGGTCATTGGTCTTGGTTATACAGAAAATGACATTGATGCTTCCCGAAGAACAACCATCAAAGCATATGATGATGTTGAGCGCCCCTCAAAAGGGATAATTACATTGCCTATCAGAGTCGGTCCAGTGATAGAAAACACCTTTTTGCAGGTCTTAGACCTCGATCTCCCTTATAATATGATTCTTGGCCATCCATGGATCCATGCCATGAAAGCAGTTCCATCCACCTATCATCAATGTTTGAAATATCCTTATAATGGAACTGAGATAACAATTCCAGGAGATCCTAATCCATTTCAATTTTGTGTGGCCTTAAAGGATTCTCCGCAACAGCAAGTCCCAGTCAATAGAGAAGCTAGAACAGATAGTTATGTGGATCCTAATGCATTATTAGATGCTGTCAAAGGAAAGTTGAAGATACAGGACCAAGGATGCAGAGAATATTCAATGGATCAAACATTCCTCATTGGGAATTTACCAATATCTCCAAAATCATATGGGAAGCCACATTTATTGCAAAAAGAACCTAAGGTAGTTATCCAATATCAACCTCCCACTACATTCACAAGATGGGGTGAACTTGACAAAGAAACTGTGGATGATGCTATCGTAGATTGGCTTTATAAGGATCCAACTGAGACCCCACCTGTTAGGTTGCCAGTGGAACTGTACGGCAAAGGATTTACTATGCTGCAAAAGAAAGGATATGATGGCTGCAGTGGCTTAGGCCCGGACAAGAAGGGAATGCTAGAACCTGTTATACCCGAGATGCGACCCCCAACTTTAGGGTTAGGTTTTGTACCATTGCAAATTGGATCCTCATCTACCAAAGTGACCACGTGTGGAAAAGGGCGTAACTCTGATGATGAAATAACACCTGAGGATACCTGACCTGAAACTGATTCCAATGAATGGGAGTGGAGTTCTTTTTCTTCTAGCTCTTATGCCCCTGACAATATTTTCCTTGACCCTGATAATTTGCCCATAGAAGACAAACATGAAATAACTCCTCTTCCTAAAACATGTCCTCATGTTTGGATAAAGTCATTCTGGGACCCAAGCTCTGAATCAGATTCCAGTAGCTCAGACAGTGACACTACAGATATTCACATCTTTACCATCTCAGCCCTCTCTCTCCTTAAAACTGATGATGACATGCCCCTCATTTATCCCCAGCTTATCCAACATGACCAACAAGAACCACTCACATTGGACTGTTTTCAAAATGATGAAGCAATCGCAGAATTCCTTGGACTACGGGAAGGCATACCACAAGGTGATCATAAGGCAGGATTCGATATTGATCTGGATTCCACAGCATATTTTGGGGAGTCAACTCCCTCTTCTAGTCATCAAAATGAAAAAAGAAAAGAAAAAGAAAAAAATCAAAAGAATAGATCTTTGAGTGAAAACCGTAAGGCACTCTCTGATCATACAACAATAAAAATAAAAGACGTACCTATGGGTGAAAACCTCTCTGAGGCGCCCAAAGGTGGAAGAGTGGACATACCCCTATCAAGTCAGGATAAATCAACATTGCTTGTGGAAATGACCGAGGAAATCAATTTGGGTACACCTGACAACCCTAAGGTCATTCATTTTGCTGCCTCACTATCAAAACAGGAAAAGATAGATTTTATCAATTTCTTTCTAGAGAAGAAGATCAGCTTTGCATGGTCCTATGCAGATATGTTTGGCCTCGATCCAGAATTAGTCCTGCATCACTTGCCATTGAAAGCGGATGCCAAGCCTGTCAAACAGAAACTTAGAAAGATGCATCCTCAGGTGGCTCTTTTGGTCAAAGTGGAGCTAAAAAAATTACTAGATGTGGGCTTTATTAGACCCATTGATTATGCAGACTGAATTTCAAATTTGGTACTAGTTAGCAAAGTAACTGGGGGCATCAGAATCTGTACAAATTTTAGGGATCTTAATAAAGCATGCCCTAAAGATGATTTTCCACTGCCAAACATAGACATCATAGTTGACATGACTGCTGGATATGAGATGCTCTCGTTGATGGATGGTTTCTCTGGCTATAACCAAATTCGCATCGCTCCTGAAGATCAACATAAGACCGCATTCACATGTGCTTGGGGTACCTATTGCTGGAATGTGATGCCCTTTGGTCTTAAAAATGCAGGCGCAACATATCAAAGAGCAATGACGATAATTTTTCATGATTTCATGCATACTTTGATGGAGGACTATGTTGATGACTTACTATGCAAATCTATCACAAGAGATAGTCATCTAGCCATCCTGGGCCCTATCTTTGACCGAATGGCGACCTACAAGCTCAGACTCAATCCAAAGAAGTGTGTCTTTGGTGTCACCGCCGACAAATTACTAGGGTATATTGTTTCTCACAGAGGCATCGAAGTCGACCCGGCCAAGGTTAAAGCAATAATGGATATGCCTCCTCCTTCCAATCTCCAACAACTAAGAAGTCTACAAGGAAAACTCCAGTCCATCCGTCGCTTTATAGCTCAGTTGGCTGATAAATGTCATCCATTCCAGCACCTATTGCATAAAGGAGTCACTTTTAAATGGACTGAGCAATGTCAATCAACTTTTCAAGCTCTCAAGGACTATTTATTGTCGCCACCTATCCTAATGCCTCATATAGAAGGAAAGCCATTTATATTATATATTTCTGCAACTGAAACGGCACTAGGAGTTCTTTTGGCCCAACAGGATGAGCATGGCAAAGATAGAGCTATTTATTATATCAATCGGACATTAGTAGGCTATGAGCTGAACTATTCAACCATTGAACGGGCATGCTTAGCAGTGGTCTTTGCAACACAGAAACTCCGGCACTATATGTTAAATCACTGAACATTGCTAGTTGCAAAAATTGATCCCTTGAAATACTTGCTTAGCAGAGCAGCTTTAACTGGTCACCTGGCAAAGTGGGTGATGATCCTCAGTGAATTTGATATTGAATACATGGAGCAAAAGGCAATAAAAGGACAAGTCATAGCAAATCAACTTGCAGAGGCTCCTATTTATGATGATCACCCCATGTTGACTGATTTTCCAGATGAATCAGTCTTTGCTCTTACATCTTCTAATGAATGGAAGTTATACTTTGACGGGTCCCATACCAAGTTCGGGTCCGGAGCAGGTATCTTGTTTGTCACCCCTCAAGGTGACGCTATTCCCAAGTCTTATAGAATAACTTTCCATTGTACTAATAACATTGCAGAGTATGAAGCACTGGTCACAGGACTCCGAGTAGCGGTCCACTGGAACATCACACATTTACAAGTCTATGGAGATTCTCAATTAGTCATCCGACAAGTGAATGATGACTACGAAACAAAAGATGAAAAGTTGCTTCCCTATAAGCACATGGTAGATTTCTTCAAGACAAAATTCATGGCTATCCATTTCAGTCAAGTGCCAAGAATGCAAAATAAGTCCACAGATGCAATGGCTACGATTGCTTCCATGTTGAATATGCCCCACAATATGGACAAGTGTGAATTTTTGGTCGAACAATTGCTTGTCCCTTCTTTTGACATTCCGACAGCAGATGTGATGTGCGTTCTTGTTGGTCCTAACTCCCCATGGTACAATGATATATATCAATATTTGAAATCCCAGACCTTACCACCTAACCTTTCCGCTAACCAACGTCGAGCCTTCATCCAACAAACGGCCAAATATGTCATCATTGTCGACACCCTTTACTGTCGATCCTTTGACCATACCCTCCTCAGGTGTTTGGATTCTGACGAAGCACAAACGGCTTTACACGAGGTCGACGATGGTATATGTGGGGGCCATTTCAATGGTCTAAGCTTAGCCAAAAAGTTGATTCGTGCTGGGTATTATTGGCCCACTCTGGAAAAAGATGTTCACGATTTTGTTAAGAAGTGCTACAAGTGCTCGATCCATGGAAATTATATTCATGCACCCGCCCAAAAGCTTCATTCTGTCATATCTCCGTGGCCCTTTTCTCAATGGGGATTGGATCTTATTGGCAAGATTCACCCGGCATCTGCACATGGACACAAGTTCATCATTACAGCCACAGAGTATTTTACAAAATGGATCGAGGCCATCCCCATGACCTATATCACCGGTGTCCAAATTTCAAAATTCTTGCTAAATTATATCATATGCAGATATGGGGTACCCCTTGCCATAGTCACAGATAATGGTCGACCTTTCACGAATAAAGATGTGAAGGAACTCTGTGAAAAGTTTCATATCCAACACTGTTTCTCCAGTCCATACTATCCACAGAGTAATGGTCAAGCTGAAGCATCAAATAAAACCATTATCAAGATCTTGAAAAAGGTTGTCAATGACGCTGGTCGAGATTGGCATGTACAGTTGAATCCAGCACTATGGGCCTATCGCACTTCTATCCGCACACCTACTAGCGCAACACCTTATTCCTTGGTGTATGGTGCGGAAGCTATTTTACCCTTGGAAGTGGAGATTCCTTCCTTGCGAGTTTCTTTGCAACCTATGATTGATGATGAGACGCACAGAGTCTCTCGATTGCATCAGCTTGAAATGTTAGATGAGAAACGTCAAACAACCCTAACACATTTGCAAGCATACCAAAACCGTCTCCATCGCTCTTATAATAAGAAAGCCAAAGGGCGACACTTCGAAGTGGGAGACTTGGTTTTAAAGGCAAACCCTAAGAATGCACAGTCTACTGACATCATCAAAGGCAAGTTTGAACCTAATTGGGTTGGGCCTTTCATAGTGACTGCAGCCTATGGCTTGGGGGCATATCAGCTTGCCACTCCAGAAGGTGAACCTTTGTCCGATCCTGTAAACAACATGCATCTTCGCAAGTACTGGGCATAATTTTTTACCAGCTTTTCTTCAAAAATGGTCCTAAAAAAATACAAAAAAAATATAAGAAAAAAAAACAAAAACAAAAAAAGTAAAAAAATAAAGAAAAAAGAGCAAAAAAAAAAAGTAAAGAAAAATGATTCGCCCTCTAGTGAAAACCTGGCAAACAGGCGTTTTGGGCAAGTACCATGGTGAAAACTTGGCAATCAGGCACCATGAGTAAAGAGATCATTGCTCCGTCATCTGTCATGCCTTCTAGCTATGCTTTCTCTCGGCCGGTTTATCATGCCTATCCTTGTCTTGACCCAATGTTCTGTTCCAGGCCCGTGATTGGTCAACATCATTGTTTTGCATACCCCAATTTCTTGTATATGTCCTTCAGATGTGCATTGAGTGTGTTCCCCTTGTCATGATCAATCACTGGAACTTTTAAAAATTGAAAAATGTCCTTAAAAAAAGTCATAAAAAATGAAAAATGTCCTGAAAAAAGTCATAAAAATTGAAAAAATGTCCTGAAAAAAAAAAAAAAAAACTTGAAAAATGTCTTGAAAAAATCTCTAATTTTTTTTTAAAAATGTCTTGAAATAAACCCCTAAAAAATCAAATAAAGTCCTGAAAAAACGAACAAAAAAATTGTAAAACTCCAAAAACAAAACAAAAATAAATTCCCTTTGTGCATAGACAAATTGCTGAGCATACATCCAACGACAATCAATCCAACACCGTACTTTCTTGAAATCATGCATTAATAGATAAACTTTTTCAATCAAATCACACATTCAAACTGATTAAAATTGTCTTATCGATTGAACATCAACATTGATATCACTCACACTATCATGGGTCTTATGCAGGGTGTGGTATACTCGAAACCAGATTGTGTCCTGTCTTAGACGGGGTACCGCATGTCCTGAAACCAGATAGCATGATTGTCTTATCCGCACTTTCAACTTTTGACAATGAAGATCAAGATGTTTGTTTGATTTGTTTGAATTTGTGCATCTTATCTTTTGTGATTTATCTTTGGCTTCGATCATGGTCCTATGTTGCTCGATGATGTCACTGAGTGATTTAGAGTGGCCGGGATGGCTCATGGTCCCTTTCTTTTTTGATTGTGATTGTCGTTTGTCTGTGATGTGTCTGTCTTTTGCAAAAAGGGTTGCATTTCAGCTCTGGCTTTCAATGTCATGATGCTACGCATCCATTTTGCTACATAAAAATAAAGGTTCTCACCTACAAAGTGCATTATTGAAAGCAAGTTTTTCATCATCTCTAACTGTCCTCTGTCTCATTTCTTCTTACTAACATTTCTTCCGTTAGTCCGGATAGTCAGTTTAGTCTAGTGCTTCGATATCCACACAAAAACACATATGCTATATCCTGCATTCATTGGTTAGTACATTTGCATTACATCAAGCCTCGTATCAAGCATTTTATCCATTTCATATTATAAATGCATCAAAAACACATCAAAATGTATCCATACATGTTCATAACCAGTGCATAAGTCATCCATACATAGAAAAATAACTACAAATCATAACACATTGCATCCCATCCTATCGATGCATATCATATCACATATCATAATAATATCGAAGTACAAAATTGGACTGTCTATCCTAAGTATGGCCCACAGGGTGACTACATAATATCAAACTACATAAGTCATTTGTTTGTCATAAAGGAGTACGTGCCTCTGTCACTGGGTGCTCCCTCTATCCTCCTCATCCCTGCCATGTCTCATGGATGATGTCCCTCCTGCCCCTGGTCCTGGTTGTGGTGGTCTCATGGGTCCACTCACCCCCATGCTGCTCAATGACCTCCGAGAGTGTGCCTTGCTCTCTATCTTCGATCGTGCCCGATATGAAGGTGCTCTTTGCTCTGGTGGAACTGCACTCTCATTTAGTGTCCTCCAATAGCGTATCTCCTCTCCAGTCTCTACCAGCATCTGTTCCATCTCCCATGCACTGGCATCCCTAATCGACCCAATGAACTCAGTGACTCTCTGTTCCTCTCGTTGTGCCTGAGCTATTGTTGTATCTTGAGCCGCTGTGAGTCTGGCTATCTCCGCTTTGAATTGATCCTGCTGTCTCTCCAATGTTGCAATATGATCCTGCTGACTCGCTATGGTAGCCCTGCACATCTCCATCTCCTCTATCCTCGCTGTCTCTGGCTCTATGGGTATATCATGCAATGCCTCCTGATCGCCTAAATCTAGCCCATCATCTCCATCCTTGTCATCCCCCTCATCCTCGTCATCCTCCTCGTCCTCATCATCTCCTTCCTCTCCAGCAAGTGGGAAGTCTTCCTGTCTCCTCGGTACTGGAATGTCCGGATCTATCAATGGCACTGGCCGTCGTCGTGCAAACTATATCTCATACTCCTCTGTCGTCCTGGCGTCTACCACATCTAACCTCCAACATACTTTAACATTTGCACATTGCATCATTTTAGGTTTTTGCGTCGCATTAACATTTCTCCTACGATTCGCACTTGATCTTTATTATTTGCGAGCATCAAGTCATTCTTCTACATTTTTCAATCGTTTCGTTCTCAAATTCGGTCTTGTCGACAACAACTTTCAATCACGATTTTGGTCAAAATCATCCTGTCATATCAATGTGCGTGCTTATTTGTCATCATTTTGGACATCGTCAATCCTAATTAGGGTTTTGTCCTATTTTCAATCTTGTCATTTTGCGATCGATTTTGTCATCGATCGTGGTCATTTTTAATCTTATCATCGATCCTTGTCCTCTTGTCAATTTTGTCATTTTGCGATCAATTTATCATCAATCATTGTCATGTCAATTTGGATCAATTAGTCATTGTTCCTCGTCAATTGGCGCATTTTGTCAATCAAATCATTTATCACATTGGTCATTTATTAATTAAAAATCATAGTCAAATCAAATCGACATTAATTATCTCTTATCAAGACCTAATTGTCGTCCTTGCATTTCTTCTAAGGTTTTATGATTTATTCATTTAACCTAATTTGTCTTTTCTTCCTCTAGGTTAAATAATTTATTTATTTATCCTAAAGTCTTCTCATCGCAATTAAATATTCATTTAATTGGCTAATTATTCCTCTTTTTGTGAATTAATTAATAAATGACAAATTATTAATTAATTTACCTAATTTTCTAATTTTCCATCATTTCCTAATTTCTAATTCTTAATTTCCACCTATTTTCTAATTTTCTAATTCTAATTTCCACCTAATTAAATTGTCTCTAGTTCTCCCTATTTTTGTGCTTCAGTGGAAGCATGAATTTCTCATGCGTCATACTCTTGGCATAGCAAGATGTCATAAGGTTCTAGTTCTCTAGCCTTTGCATTGGCAATATGTCATAATTCATGACATAGAAGGTGTCATAACCTTCTTCTTTTCACTCAATTGTGCCATTTTTGAAATCAATTGCTTCTAATATCCATTTCATGCTAATTTGATCTTTTCTCCAATTTATCTATAAATTGGATGAATTTCTTCAATCAAAGCTAATTGGTAATCACTTTGTCAAATCAATCCAGTTATTGAATCAACCACGCTTCGAGTACTCTTGTGCCACAATCTTGTCTAGTTGCTTTCATCTCATGTGCATGCACTTGAAGGTGAGATCCACAAACAAAGGCTATTTGGAGAAGAAAGAAGAACAATGGAGCCGCATGAGGAAACATTCAGATCTACATTTGGTTTGCATAGTCTTTAGTTTTGAACGCTTTGTCTTTATGTCTTTATTGAGTGTGTTTTTAGGATAGATCATTGCATTTAAGCTTTCGTGATTGGGCTAGATTAGTTTTTATATATGCTTTGATGATTTCCGATTTCCTACCTCACAGTAAGTAGTAGGCACAAAATAAAGAATCTATGATGTTTTAGAATTTGGAATGTATGCGGTTGTGAATTATTTTGTAACATAAAACTCACTTGTGGAGTGGAAGTATTGTATTTAGAAGAAAATTATCTCCACTTTGCATCAGGTGGGGTAAAGAAGAATGATATTAAAGGTTGGGATGTGTCATAGCCTACACATAAGAGAATGCTATTAATGTGCATGAGCAATAGTTGTACAACAACAACTAAAATTGAAATAGCATACCTTGGTTGAACTTGTTACCCTTTGGTGCATGTATCATTGCATTGTCATTTGACTTCATTTCACTGCTAGGTTGGTGGATGGAAGCTCTAAATATTGCTCTAAGAATAACACTTTCAAGAATTGCATTGTTTTCAAACAATTGTTGTTTGTTTGGAATTTAAGTTGTTTCCATGATTTGGGCTAGCATAATATAGCCTAAAAAAAATATTGCTTTGATTAGCAGAGTCTTAATGATATGTATTAGCATGCAGAGGAAACTTAGAGGAATATATATAGTTTATAGAAGATGCTTTACTTTACCTTTATGAATCTAAGTTTATCAATTAATGTTTGTTTATCAATTGGCTTGAAGACACACGAATTTTAATCTCATGGATCTGTCTTCATATTTGTATGCTGAAAAGATTGCCCAACTGCAACTATTTTAAAACAAGTGCAAGTCACTTCTACAATGTGCTCATTATCACATGGTTTGTGACTGGAAAATTGATTGCATGGAAATGCCAACATTTCAAGTGCTGCAAAAAGTTGACCAATAAACTTTTAATTAATTCACCTTAGCCCGTTCTTCTATTTTAGTTAAATAAAATTAATCAATTTATTTAATTACTAAAAACTATAGTTCAGGTTATTAAATAAATCCAATTTATTTAATTCATCCCCCTTCTTCCTATTTAAATAAATTTAACATTTATTTTAAAAAATCAAATCACCAAATCAAATCCCCTTTTTAAATAAATCAATATTTATTTAAAAATAACAAAGGCGCTATAGTGCACAACAAAAGCGGTACAACAATCCCATTTCTATGACTATGACAATAGCGCCGAAACATTGAAAACACTAGCGCTAAAACTCCCCAACAATAACACTACATTGATAAACGCGCTAACACAACTATACAACAGCACCATTTCAGCACAAAAGCCCTATTTTGGGTGACAAAAGTGCTAAAATAGCATTTTAGTGCCTTTGTCGTCCAAATTTTTTCCCTAGCTATTAAGTGCAATAAATGAGCTCTAAAACCAAAAGTTAGAATTGGACATACCGAGGATCTGTAATCGGCTGGTCATTGGTACCTTCGTATCCATTCGAGTCGATGATCTGCGAGTGGGAACACCATTTTCGCTTAACCTATCTGTTGCAAATGTCACTATCAAGAGCTTTGGATCGTTATAGGAGAGTGTGCAAATGATGACCATTTTACCCCTTCTAACCTACATATACCCTACCCAACCCTCCCCCTGCTTCGCCTCATTGACCGTCATGGACCTCGGGAACTTCCGAGGTTTGCACTTTTTTCATTTTTACCCCATTTTCACCCATTCTTTCAGCATTTATTCCAAATTTAATTCCTCTATCATCCCCTAATTTCTTTCTATATTTTGAGAGATCGCCCAATTTCTCAAAATTTTCGTCCCATCTCTCAAGGGGGCATACCAGCCCACTAAACTAACATCCTTGGGGCATTTTTCTCATGCCTATCTGTTGTTCTTTGAAACAGTGCGATAAACCACACCGTCTCAAAGAGGGACAAATTTAGACACATAAATTTATCTATTAATTAAATGAATATTAAATATTTATTTACTCACTAGATATTCCTCTATTAATTAAATTGGCATTTAATTAATTCACCTTAGCCTATTCTTCTATTTTAGTTAAATAAATTTAATCAATTTATTTAATTACTAAAAACTTTAGTTCAAGTTATTAAATAAATCTCATTTATTTAATTCATCACCCTTCTTCCTATTTAAATAAATTTAACATTTATTTTAAAAAATCAAATCCCCTTTTTAAATAAATCAATATTTATTTTAAAATAACTCATCCACTTGCATTCTCCTACAAATGCAAGTTGCACATTTAAATAGATTTTTATTTTAAAAAATATCTATTTACCCACACCCACCTCTTTCTAGATTCTTCTAGATTTGTCTAAACCCCTCCTAGACTCTTCTAACTCTTTCCAAATTAGCCTAATCCCTCTTCTAAACATTTGTACAATCCTAATCCAAAAATCCCTCCCAAAAGTCTTCAAAAGTCATTTAAGGCTCTTCAAGAGTCTTAAATGCATTTCCTCTTTCAACACTCCAACCCACATGGGTCTTGACCCTTTGGAGGCTTAACCATGGGTAAAATTTACACAAGATTTTACCCATTGGCTAATAACCTTACACTTGGATAAAATTTTTATCCAATAACCCCAACCACGTGAGGTTACCCTCATGTCCCCTCAGGCATTTAATGCTCCCTTCCTCTTATCTCAAGCCACTACATGTGGACACTTGTCATCATGAGATTGGATTGAAAACCATCACATGGATCACAAACCCATCAATTCTAGCCCTTCACAGGGTCACTCAATCTTAGCCATTCAATCAACATTTTTCCCTATAAAAGGAGTCCTCACCCTCAAGCAAAAAAAGCCAGCATCTTAAGCATTTTTATTATACTTGCATAGACACACACACTTAAGTTTTTTCATAGTAATATTGTTGTAGGCATTTTTCATAGCAATAGGAAGTTTAGTTCATTCAACCATTTTTAATCTCCATCGACATCCATGGTTTAGTACTAAAGCTGAGAGCTACATACACACATTTGGATCTTGGGGAGGAGAGAGACAAGGGAGAAGCAACAAAGGCATCATGGGAGCATCTTAGGGAGACTACTCTTCCTTCTCTTGTTTTATCTTGCTTTCTTTGCATGCTTTTTATTCTTTCTTGATATGTATGTGAAGGATTTTGTTTCATTTGTTTTAGTTTTGGTTGGAAACTAACTCACTAAGATTTGAATCTTATTTTTGGGCTTGTGTCCCCTTTCATGTGCATCATTTTGGCACCCATAGTGGAACTTGAACCCCATTTTCATTCTAACAAGTTAATATTTTCTAAAAAATTAGACACTTGCAGGTTTTTCATGCACAGGTAGTGCTTTAGCGTTATTGATGCCCGATTTAGTGCCTTCGCTTCGGATTTTGCGCTTGGTTTTTATCTATAGAGTAGCACTTTTGTCTTACTTTGGCACTTTCGTTATCTATTATAACACTTTTATAGTCAATTAGCGTCATTGTTGGCTATTGTAGCGTTGTTGTTCTAATATTGCGCTTTTGTTGTAGTTATAGCACCTTTGTTACTCTGCTAGCGCTTTTATTTTTCTACCAGAGTATCGCTATTGTCTTTGATAGAGAGCTCAAAATTGTAACAAAAATGAAGTTTTAGGCTTGTAAAGCCCACCATATGAACTAGCTTGTTGAGAGGTTTTTGCAGGTCTAACAGTTTGTTGCAGGTTCTAAGGAGTTATAGTAGATTTTGATTTAAAATTTTATTTTTTACAAAGGGATTTTAAAAAGAATTCACTTTCATTTCTTGAAAGGACCTAAAAATAACTTCATCATTTCTTAGAAAATCATCGCTAGAAAGGGCTAAAAAGAAACATTGTTTGCATTTTCTTAAGTGATAGGTATATGCTCTCCCCTTAATTGGGTGATAAAAAATCCAAACTCACTTTTACTTGTTTTCTTTCAATTTAGCATTAAGATAAAACCTTTAGCAGGCCTGCCCTCCCGAGGTGCCTATAAGCTCAGTGTGAGGGGAACGACCTAATTGGGGAATGACTTTATTGCCAAGTATTCCAACCCACTATAATCAAATGTGGAGGCTGATGAAAATCTCCTCCAATAGTTTTGCTCAACAATTAACCTTCCCCCAATATCCTTGATATACGTAAATCCTTTGTTCTAAAGGTTGGGAAGCCACCCGAGGGAGTTTATCACTGAAGACTGAACGGAAGCCTGATTAAAAACTTTAGAAGGATAAACCTCACAGAGTTAGTTAGCCAGACATTTGTAATATCATAGTACAAGGATGGGGAAGAATCCACCCCCTAAGACACTCACCATAAATCTCCCAAGAAAATGATCCAATTGAGGAGAAATTCTCTTTGGTTCACATTCTGGACAAAGGCAAAAAAAAATGGGTGTGTCTTAGGGTGTGACAGGGTTGTTTGAGTTGATAGAGTATCAAGTGTGGGCTATTGATATTGGGAATGACCTTTTTGACAATAGTGAAGTCTATTTGATTTGTCTTTTTGTTTCTTCAAACCTATGAAAACAAAAGAGGATTTTAAAATATCCGTAAACGAATTTGAAATGATCCTAAACATACATCAATAGTTAGCGAGAGAAAAGAAGCGTTTCTATGTGCTTGTATGCTTGTCGTGTCTTCTTGTCAAAGAAATCATCCACCATTTGAAACAAGTTACATCCCAAAAATAAAATTCTTGAAAAAATCCATCAATGCTTCACGTTTGGAAGTCTCTCAAATACGCCAAGAAATTAATTTATCGAAAAACCAAAAAGAAGGGAAGTGAAAAGAAAATCCAAAAGAGAATAAGTTTCTTGTACAAAAACCGTAAGTTGTTGATAAAACACTGCACCTTCATCCATCGATATCACGATTTTAGTCACATTTTTACCGATGACTTTGAATTAGAACCACTTGCATCAAAGCTTTCTTTCAAAGAAGAGCTTTGTCATATCGTCACAATCACAATCAATGCATTCATCCATCATACATTCCACAACCTGCAATCACCTATTAGAGATTCAAGGTTCACATCTTCCATATTCCATTTTCCAAACATTCTTCATAAATCATTCATTTTTCATAAGTCATTTCAAATTCACATTAATTCACATATCTTCCATACTTAATCATTTCAAATTCACATTTCTCATTCACAAAACCTTCCATATTTCATCTTCTATATCTTATCATTTTTACGCATATCATACACATCTCATCATTTCCATAAATCATTTTCCAAATCATCAAATTCCTCCAAATTAACTTCATCCCAAAACTCACTAATCATTTCCAAAATCATACTTCAAATCCACACATCTTCCATATTTAATTTGCCAAACATTTTCCATAAATCATTTCGAAAACATACTTCATTTTCAACTCACATTTCTAAATTCACACATTGTCCAAATTTCCTTTTCACCTTATCTTTTCCATAAATCATTTATCTTCCATAATCCCATTCCAAATTCACATATCTTTCATAAATCATTTATTTTTCATAAATACCTTCCATAATCACATTTCAACATTCACCATATTTCATAAATACCTTCAATAATCACACTTTAAACATACACATATTTTTCATAAATCATTCACCTTCCATAAATACTTTTCATACTTCATCTTTTTTTCAAATTCACACACTCATTCCAAACACATCACAAATCCATTCCACTCTCAACACACCAGGGTTTTTGTCCTTATTTCTTTTAGGATATTGCTAATCACAATAAAACATACTTTCTAGTGTGTCTCTACATCTGGGATAAATCATCCTAAGAGGCATTACTAAGCATCTAGATAGGTTAACACTAGTTTTTGAGTTCATCCTCTCATAGCTATGTAGCTTGTGCTTTGTAAAAACACAAAACCTCGCTACACCTCATCTCACAATTATTTGAAACCAAGCAGACAATCTCAAAAATAACTTTATTGATATCCAAACGTTGGTAAGAGGATATCATTCATCCATACACATTTCAACTCATCTTCATCATCATAAAATCTTGGAACTATCAAAGAAGATCAAACACCCACTTTTTCACTTTCACGAATGTGCATTTCAAACATGGCAAGAACTAGGTCTCAAAGTCAGAGGCAAAATGAAATATGGGAAGAATAAGAACAGGTTGTTAATCCCTTTTCCAGAAGAGGAGACACAGATACCCCTACACAAGCACAAATAGAAGACGCACTTAGCAACCCCAAATTTAACAAACTTTTTGAAGAAATTCTCAAGGGAAGTGTTGATGCCCATTTTCTAAAACTTGCTCAAGACGAGGCCAAATTTCCTATTGACTTTGACGTATAGAAACTTAAGGATATACCAAAATATACTCAACATAGACATCAAAAAGAACGAAATCAAGGTGACGGGGGCCAAGGAATACACATAACTATGATGATAACTATCAACACGACAACATCTCGCCTCATCCTACAGAAATGGATATGTTGAGACAATAGATGCAAGACCTCACCCAATAAGTACATTCAGGAAGGGCACAAATACAATATTCTCTCGAAGATATTTTTCCATATCCATTTGATAGAAACATATACATGCCTCCTTTCTCACGCACCTTTGAAACCCCAAAGTTTGATAAATACAACGGAAGGGGTGACTCTAGAGAACATGTGTGAGAATTTTTCTCCATTTGCTTAGAGGTTGCCTATGATCAGACATATTTAATGTGCCTTTTTCCCCAAAGTTTGGGAGGCTTAGCCATGCAATGGTTCTCACGCCTACCCGGTGGGATCAAGACCTTTGAGGACCTGGTACAAAAATTTATCACTCATCATGCACATAACATAGAAAGGGATGTCTCCATGGCTAATCTATGCAATTCAAAACAAAAGAATGGAGAGTTATTCTCAACATTATTACAAAGATGGATACACCTTTCTAGTAGATGTTCCTTTCCCATTCCCAAAGAACAATTAGTTGAAATTTTTATTCCAAACTTAAATGAGAAAATGGAATTCTACTTAGACATAAAATGTTCAGATAATTTCAAAGACGTCATAGCTTAAGGACTTAAAATTGAGAAAGCCCTTATCAAAAAGGGAGTTGTCAAAATATACAACAACAACAAGGAGGGTCCAAGACCGACCCACAACGGTGACAAACCAAAGTTTTGGGCCAAGAACAAAAACATTATTAACGATGGTGTTGTGGATGCACGAACTGTCAAAATTGCCCAACCCATAGTCAAATTGCAGGGCAAGCAAATAATCGCAACAACCTCAGTACCAATCAAGGTAATCTTGGAACAGTCAAGGAAATCAAACTTCAAATATGCAGCAAGAGGAAACTAAAAATAGGTACTCGACCTACAAACCTAATCACACTTACACACCCTTGGGAGAACTTCTTGAAAATATTTTACGACAGCTCATCTCTTCTAATCTTATAACATTACCTAAAGCATCACACTATGAATCACAAGTGAAACCTTCATGGTGGAGAGAATGAGTATTGTGAGTTTCATAAGGGAAAAGGACACAAAACAAACAACTGCCATCAGTTAAAGGATATCGTTCAAGAACTCATTGATTGAGGTGACATAGAAGTGGATGTTCACAATGCAAAAACTTCCAATGTTGCTCATACCATGTTCAAAAATCCACTCCCATCATATGAAAAAGGAGGTCCCTCTCATCAAGGTAAGAATCAAGATAACACAACAAACTCTACTTGTGCACCATATATGTATATCGTCAATAACCTGTATGATGCCAATTAACAAGTTGCAACCATTACAATCAAAGGTAAAGATCCTACATGCAACATTGTTACTCACCATAGTAAGATTACTATACAAGGAGCACCATCAAGAGCGACATACGTGCCCAAACATTATAACCATACTAGAGATTTTACCAATTAGATAAGACACCGTCACTTATCTCCATACTAGAGCTTTTGCGCTTATAACCCTAATTCAAAACCATCTTAGACCAAGCTCTCCAAGAAGTGTTAGTTCTGCCTAACCTTAATATAGATCAATTTCAAGCCATGGTGTATAATCTCAAATCATCCCCATGTATCACTTTTGTAGAAAATGACGACGCATCCTTTCAACAACCGCATAACGCCCCTGTCCATATTAAGGGATTCATACATAAACACAAAATCAAATGAGTCTTGATTGACAATGGAGGTAGCCTTAACATATATACCTTGTAGTTAATCACAACTTTGGGATATGCAGAAGATGTAGTAGATGCCAAAAAGAGGATCACAATCAAGGCCTATGATGATGCAGAACACTCCTCCAAAGGGTGTGTTACTTTACCTGTTAGGCTAGGACCCATGGTAAATAATATGGTTTGTCAAGTCCTAGAACTCCCTCTTCCATACAATCTCCTAGTAGGTAGACTATGGATTCATGCCATGCAAGCAATCCAATCCACTTACCATCAATGCATCGAGTTTCCACATAATGGGGTAGAGAGTACTATTCTTCGTGATACCAACCCGTTCACTTTTTTGCAACAATATAAGGCATCAACCTGATATCACAGTCCCTAGCAATAGAAAATCCACCACCTCATCATCTTACATCCACCCAACAAATCTCACCAATCCACCAATCCCTACACCCAAGCCAAAAAAGCTAAAAATGAAAGTACAGGATGAAAGCCCAGGAGAGTATAATATTATTTAGCTTTTGTGTTGGCCAACTACCCCTCTCACCTAGAACTCATGGAAAACCACAAATATCACTCAAGCCACTTGTTGCAGCCAACACTACTGCACTTGATGGATTCTATTGGCACATGTGCAGAGCATGATGCCATGATGATAGTGTATGTTGTCATTGATGTCAATATGTTGAAGTATGAACCATTATATGTGAAAAAGTGAAGCGGTATGTTTGTTCAAGGTGAACCAGTATGTTGGAATGAGAATTGGTATATGGAAGTTTTGTATCGGGGTTTCATTTGGCATGACTACTGGTTGGTAGTCTCACCTTCAGGGTTTCTGATTGATGCATTCCAAGCCTATGTGATTCAACCGATGACATCTTGTGATGAGTTAGCATTGTAATAAAAACCAGATTATGTTGCCACGTCAGCCTTGTGCGCGTGAAGGATTTCCTTGAGGATCTTGTGTGTAGATTGATCCTATCTACCTCAGGAATGTGCGAAGTCTCTGTAAACAGTGGAGAGCGCGTGATGGGTTATATAATTCCTGAAGCGACAAAGAATGAACGTTGGAGAACGTCTTGATATTTGTTCAAGACTGTTGTAATCAATGCAGTGTGATTAATGGTCTGGTTTGAATTGACTGAATTGTTAAACCTAAATGTTTTAGGGTTTAGGGTTTATGCTATCGACCTATCTGTTTCCTATAAGGTCGATGATGTTTTTCATTTTGAAGTTGTTGGCAAATGTTATGTGTGTATCCTAGTGAGTGATACTTGATTCTTGCTAGACCAGAGAAGTGTGTTGTTACCTACAGAGTGTGATTGCAGAAGCAAAGGAGCTAAAGAGGATCTACCTTGGCATTGTGTGTTGTTATCAAATCAGTGTATTACCTATTAACTTTTGACCATTTTAGCAGTTGGAAAATCCCTTAACCGGGTAGCTTTAACAGACTTTTGTGTAAATCCTTTAACAGGGTGACTCAATTCAATGAGCTCTTCAAATCCTCTTGTGAGGTAACCTTTAATAGGGTTCTAACCTTTAACCAGGTATTTAGCCATCCCTTAACTGGGTGATCCCTAGCAGGATCGGTTCCTAGCAGAACCTATTGTAAAAGTCTTTAACCGAACTAGGCTCCTAACAGAGCGGACTTCAAAAGAGTTCAAAGAACAGCTTGTGGGTATTCATCCCCACCGTGGTTTTTCCCAGTTGGGTCCACGTGAAAAATTAGTGTGTCATGTGTGATGTCTTTCATGTGATGTTTTAGTGTTTTATGTCAAAGTGGTAAAACATGTTGAACAAGCAGTCATTATATTTATGGTGTTAGATTACTTGTTTATGCATAAGGGTGAAGTGGAAATGAGGGATTAGATTGTGTGGAAAGATAAGAGTTATTGGTTTATGTCTTTCACATTCTCACTGTATTTTATCGATAGTAATCTGATTTAGACTGGTGTTATTGCTTGCCAGTCAAGTGCAGTGTTTGCACTCAAACCGGTTTAAGGAAAGAGATATTTTTGTCTGTATTGATTCACCCCCCCCTCTCAGTACCAGTTTGGTACTAATTGTTCATCATTTATTCATCAGATTCATCCAAGGCAGATCACATAAACTATTAATGAAGACTTGGTAGGATGGCTCTACAGAGACCCTTCCGACATAGCTAGACAATAGATCAAGATCCCTGCAGAGAGCTATGGAAAAGGTTTTACCCTAATGTAAAAGATGGGATATGATAGACACAATGAATAAGGATTACACAAACAAGGCGTACATGAGTCATTACAACCCTTGTTATAACCACAGGATACAAATGGACTCGGATTCCATCCTGGTTCAGGAGGCTCTCCTAAGGTTTGGATTCTGAGCAAACAAATGCAGACCACTTCACACCAACACCTCTCCCACACCATGTGCACGAAGATTGAACACGCAAAGGGATCCACAAAGGTCACTCATTTCCAAATTTCCACTTCTGTCCATTTTAGATACTCAAGCAACACCAAACACCCCATCAAATGCGACACCTGATAAGTTGCTCACAAACCTTTCAACCTTGACGACATCCCTCTAAGGTACAGTGATATAATTCTACCAAGTGATTTTGAGACTGATTCAAATGAATATGAATGGGATTTTATACATGACTCTGATGAGGATTCTTTAGACGATAAAAGCATTGACGAAGATCCATGGATCAAATTTTTTTAAGATCTAGTTGAGGAGAATACTTCAACGATAGATAGGTCACCTCCCGAGATTGATTACAAAGAGGATAGTACCGATGATGGCCTTTATTCCTCCACACTTACCCTAACCAATGCATCATATGAACTTAACATGATCGATGAAGCAATGCCAATTATTCACCCCAAACTCATTAATTGGGACTAGCAAGATCCCCCACACCTTGACAACTTCCAAAATGATGACGCGATCATATACTTTCTTGAATTACATGATGACATACCAAGTAGGGATCACAAAGATGGGTATGCAATTGAACTTAACAATGCGACTTACTTTGGAGAGAATTCCAAACCTTTCAGTCACAAAAATATTACAATCAAAACAGGATCCTCAAGTGAAAACCACACTGTGCCACTTGTGGAAACAAAAAGAGTAAAAAGAAAGGATGTATCCAATGGTGAAAACCTCTTTGAGGTGCCTAAGGATGGAAGGTTTGACATTATCCCCTTCAACATTAATCAGGAGAGATTGTCTATTCTTATTGAAGAGACAAAGGAAGTCAATCTAGGGGTACTAAAAAATCCACACATACTACGTCTAGTAGAATCACTAACTCTAGCAGGAATATCTTGATTTTATAGAGTTCTTTCACAAGTGACAAATCAATTTTGCATGGTCCTATGCAGATATTCTAGGATTAGATCTAGAACTCATAATGCATCATTTAATAGTATTAGAAAGAGCAAAACCTGTTTAAAAAAGCTCAGGAAGATGCATCCTCAAATTGCACTCTTAGTAAAAGATGAACTCAAGAAGCTATTAGATGTGGGTTTCATATGACCAATTGATTATGCAGAATGGATCTCCAACCTTGTACCAGTGGCAAAACAAACTGGGGGCATCCGTATCTGTACATATTTTAGAGATCTAAACAAGGCATGTCCTAAAGATGACTTTCCATTACCCAACATTGATATGATCGTAGACCTGATAGCGGGACATGCAATGCTATCACTCATGGATGGTTTTTCAGGATATAACCAGATAAATATTTCTCCAGAGGATCAACACAAAACAAATTTTACATGCCCATGGGGTACATAATATTGGAATGCAATGCCATTCGGTCTCATGAATGTTGGCACCACGTATTAAAGGGAAATGACTACTATCTTCCACGACATGATGCATGCACTAATGGAAGATTATGTGGATGATTTACTAGATAAATCATTAACAAGAGAGGGACACCTCGTCATGCTAGATAAAATCTTCAACAAACTATAGTAATATAATGTACGCCTAAATCCAAAAAAGTGTGTCTTTGGAGTGACCTTTGGGAAGCTCCTAGGGTACATTGTCTCAAATAAAGGAATTGAGGTTGATCCTGCAAAAGTCAAAGCAATTATGGAAATACCACATCCTAGGAACATCATTCAGTTGAGGACATTACAAGGGAGGCTACAGTCAATCCATCACTTCATCGCAAATTGCTCGACAAATGTCATCCCTTCACACATCTGCTTCATAAGAATGTTCATTTGAAATGGGAAGAGAATTGCCAACAAGCATTCCAACAGTTAAAGGACTACCTAATCACGCCACCATTGTTGACACCACCATCTCTAGACAAGCCTTTATTATTATATATATCAGCTACAACTATGGCTTAAGGATTCTTGCTCGCACAACATAATGTAGAAGGCAAAGAATGTGCAATATACTACATTTCCAGAACACTCGTATGGTATGAACTCAATTGTATCCCTATTGAACGAGCTTGTCTAGTAGTAATTCTGGCAGCCACCAAATTGAGACACTACATGCTAACACATAAAATACAACTCATTGCCAAGATGGATCCACTCAAGTACCTACTTAGTAAAGCAGCACTAACAGGCCACTCGGCAAAATGGGTTATGCTCCTCAGCGAGTTTGGTATAGAATATGTGTATCAAAAATCAATCAAAGGGCAATTCATTGCAGATCAATTGGTCAAAGCACCACTCATCTCAAATTTCCAGATGAGGAAATATTCACAGTCCTGCTAGCATGACAATGGAAGTTATATTTTGATGGCTCATACACTAGACATGGTTCAGGAGCCGACATTCTTTTGATCACACCTCAAGGTGACAACATTCCAAAATCATATCATCTCACATTCCCATGTACAAACAAACTAATAGAATATGAACCTTTAATCACAAGACTATGCATGGTCGTGCAGTGAAACTTACAAGGAGCTACAAGTGTATGGCGATTTGGAACCGGTAATTCGACAAGTCAATGATGAATATTAAACTAAGGATGATAAGCTCATGCCTTACAAGAAAATGGTTGATATCTTCAAATAACTATTCACAACTATCAATTTTGAGCAGATTCCTCGAGATCAAAATTGAGCTACAGATGCAATGGCTACAATAGCCTCTCTCTTCGATCTACCACATAATTCAACACGCTGCGAGATCTTAGTTGAACAACTTTGGATCCCCTCTTATGATATCCTAGAATTCAAGATGGAATGTCAACTCATCGGTCCTGATTCCCCATGGTATGGTGAGTTTTACGCTTATATACACATTCAAATCCTTCCACCTAACCAATCAAACAACCAACAAAAAACCTTCATACACCAATCCGCTCAATACACCATCATTGTTGAAACCCTATACCAATGAGGTCTCGATGGTACTCTCCTTTGATGTTTACAGCAAGGTGAGGTGACCACAACTTTAGAAGAAGTACATGAAGGTATTTGTGAGGCTCATTCAAGTGGCCCTTCATTAGCTAAAAAGATCATGCGGGCATGATACTAGTGGCCCTCTATGGAAAAAGACTCCTACTACTTTGTCAAAAAGTACGAGAAGTGCCAAGTTCACAAAGATCTGATACATGCACCAGTGCAAGAATTGCAACTCGTCACAACACCATGGCCCTTTTGTTAGTGGGGACTAGACCTTGTGGGTAAAATCCATCCATCTTCATCCAATGCTCACAACTTCATCATTATCGCCACAGAATACTTCACCAAGTGGATCAAAGCCCTTCCACTTACCCAAGTCACCAGCAAGCATATTGCCTCGTTCATTCTCAACTAAATCATCTATCACTATGGTGTACCCATGTCCATCATCACAGATAATGAGATTCCTCTAAAAAATCAAGATGTCTGTGAACTTTGTGACAAGTTTCATATCCAACACCGTTTCTCCACCCCATATTACCCACAAGGAAATGGTCAAGCAGAAGTCTCAAACAAGAACATATTGAGGATCTTAAAGAAAATCGTCAATGATGTTGGTCGTGATTGGCATATTCGTCTGAATCCATGATCTATGGGCGTATTAAACTAACATTCAAACCCCTACAGGCGCAACCCCATACCCACTTGTTTATGGAGCAGAGGCTATCTTTCCTATTGAGGTAGAATTACCATCTCTACAGGTTTCCTTGTGTAATTTGATTAATGATGAAGAGTACCGAGTCTCGCGTCTTCAGGACTTGGAACTAATTTATGAAAAGTGACAAGCTATGTACATTCACTTAAAAGCATATCAACATCGCATGAGAAGAAGCTATAATCATGGGGTCAAACCTCACACATTTAAGGTAGGAGATCTTGTTCTTAGAGAGAATCCTCACAATCAACCAAACAGAGAACACCCGAGAAAATTTGAATCCAATTGGCTGGGTCCATATGTCATCACTGCAATCTTCAGGTTTGGGGCATATTAATTAGCAACTTCAAAAGGAGAACCATTGGTAGATCCAATCAACAACATGCATCTCAAAAATTTTATACATAAGTTATCCAGAGCATCAAGCTCATCAAATACCAAAAACATTCAGAAAAAGTCCTAAACAAAGTACAAAAAAATGAAAAAAAATCAAGAAAATAGTAAAGAAAATTCATTCATCCAAACGGTGGAAACCACTCTGGTGGCGCCTTGGATAAGTACGACGGTGAAAAACTAGAAAATAGGCACCATTCATAAAGGTTGTAGCTCCATTGTTTTTCAAAATTGTTGCAATTACATCCACTCATACATCAAAGATCTACTATGGCTTGTTATTGATATGAAATTAGGGTTATTGCCTCGTATATCCTGCATCATGCTTTTACATCGACACCTAACAGGGAGCAACATTCTTAACCTAATGATGGGAGTGGATTCTCCATACATGTGATTCGCCAAGGTACTCATTCAGAAGAATGTCTTGAAATAATCCAAAAACATTCATAAAGCATTCAAAAATACCAAAAACATTCATACAAAAATTAAAAAAACACAAAAATATCCCAAAAATCTCAAAAATACCAAAAACATCAAAATCAATAAAACCATTGCAATAAACTTCTTCCTTGTACATAAACATCCAGTTAGACACAAAACAACATTTGAGCTACTTAACGATGACCCTCTATCAGATCAACACACATACAAACATCTGAGCAACCTACACAAAACTGTCTTAAAAAAGGATGCATTCTTCCTTCAAACAAACAAGACATGGTGACATATATCTTTGACAAGAAGATGTTGTTTAAGTTGATAGGCACTTGGTCAAATTTTTTTGCTTTATATATATTCGGTTCCTATGTCACTCCAAGATATCAATAAGTGATTAGAGTGGCCAGGATGGTTTCAGATATCTTTTTATATGTTTTGTGTCTTTGGATTTATCTAATGAAATTTTGGGGCATGTACTAATGGTGTCTACATGGGAAGTTCACTAAGCAACAAAATCCTATGCAAAATATGCAGTCATGGATCCCTGTTGGCTTGTTGACAATAGCATATACCTTGACCATCTGCATATGAACCAAAATGGAGGGTTACTTTCCTTATCTGTGATGTTTGTTTATAGATGCAACGTTCAAACTTGATTTCTAATACCTTGGCCAAAATTGGTACTACCATGCTCAATGAGGATACAAAGCACAATGAATAGGCCATGGATCGCCATTCCATATCATCTGTCTATATTGTATTCCATTGCATATCACCCATTCATTTATACATTCTACACATATTTTGTCCAGCATGTAATTAATTAGGGATGCCATGAAAAAGTTCTCTATCAAAGGCTTACCTTGCACAAACATCATGACAGAGTATTCTGATACATCATCTCTGCATGTTCTAACACATTGGCATTTAGGTCTCATATAGGATATAAAGCATTTGTAAATAGTTGCATTTTCAACCCATTTTAGGTCAATTCAGTTTGCATTATTCTTCATTTCATTCATTTAGGTATTCAATTCACTTCCTATTCATTAAGAACATTCATTTAGTGCATTCATTAGGTGCATTCATTTATAGTCATTAAGAGAATTTATTAGGTGCATTCATTTAAGTCATTAGGTGCATTCATTAGATTCGTTTTTGTACATTTCAAAATTCACATAAATCTAGTTCATGTCATCATTTTATTTTATCATCACATCATTATTATCTATCACTATCGTCATGTATTGCACATCCACACAATGATTCATCCATTTGCATCACATGTATATCCACAAGCACACATTACCATCATAAATAACCAATCATATGCATTAACATTTTAATAATATCATTTTACATCTATTTTACATCATTTATAGGAACATCATCACATCATTTTATATTTACATCATCAAATAAGTATACATCGTTCATCACATCATCAATATCTACATTATGCATAAACATACATATTCATTTCATAGCATACATTTGAATAAGCATTATCATAAATCACACTATCATCAACACATAAGCATCGTCACATACATCCAATATAACCTACATCCACATGTCAATATCATCGTATCAACATCATCACATATCAGATATAACCTGCATCCACATGTTAGTATCCACATATAAAATTGTGTCATCAGCATGCATAAAAAAAATCATGTCATCACATAAATGCATATCATATAATCATCGCCACAACTAAGATCTCATCATATATATCTCATCAAAATAAAGTACACATGTATCATAATATAATGATGTTAAAAATATCGGCTACCAAGAGCCATCCAAGTATCAATATAGTAACAAAATGTCATAATGTAGAGGACACCTCAAATACCACTTGCTCCAGATGTTGTGGTACCACCCCCACCACCACCCTCACCATCCCATCGAGGAGGACCCATCACACCCCTGCTACTCTAACCCCTCTGAGATAGCTCTAATCTCGCCCGTCGCATCTGGGAATAGCTCATTGCTCGCTGACTATTGGGCACTACCTGCTCATATACACCCCCCCAGTACTCAATCTTTTCTCTTTCCCGATGCATCTCCCACATCACCTCGCCTGTAGCACCCTGTCCCTGTACTCCCTCCAATGCTCGAACCCTATCCTATAGCTGCCTCATTCTATCTATCACATCATCTCTCTCTCCAAGCACTATGGTCAGCTTGACCCCCTATGCAAAAAGATGGACATCCCTCGCAACAATCTCTACATCTTTGTCCTCTAACTTGGCCTCCAAATCCTTGATACGATCCTCGGCGGTCGTCAGGCGAGTCTATAACCGCACTGTCATGACCTCTTGTAGGTCCCCCTATCCATCACCTATGGCTCCATGTCCCTCCTCCATCGCCACATCTCCACCTGCGCCCCCCATACCTGCAGCTCCACCTACATCTCCACCACTGCCCATATCTCACCTTGCTCCTCCCTCTCCCCTCTCTCTTGTTGCTGCTACTGCTGGTCCTTGTATAACTGGTCCCTATCCCAGCCGCAAAGGAAGCCCACCCCTGCCTCTCCTCAAACCCCTACCACCTTTACCACCTCCACCACCCCCATCTCCACCTCCCCCATCTAATCTCCTCCTCCTCCTCCCCTGTATCAGAGCCCTGTCATCCTCAAATGGTGGCACTAACTCTGTTGGATTTGAGATCCGTGGAAAGGGGTGTGCCGCCCAATATTGCGCATACTCATCCATCACCCTCGTATTCGACACCTCTTCTTGTTATGGCCATGGCCTCGCTTGTAAAGTCTGAAACTCTGCTAAGGCCTGATCGTAGGGCAATACAGGCCCCCACTGGAATCCTTCTCAGACAACTTTGGCATACTCTTTGGAACCCCGTGGCATACCCTGTGTCTGACCAAACTACCTTATCACTTGGTCGAGAAGATGTCTCTCGACCACATAAGTTGTCCACCCAATCAGGAACCACACTATGTAAACATATGGCATCACGTCTGCATCATCCTACCATTGCTCACAATCTAGGCAGGGGTGCCATATCACTGTATCTAGATCATCCAATGTCCGTCACCAATAGTCCAGCTTCCCTAGTTGGGGCTGTGTCATCATACCTCTATATATATAAACATAGGGGTGATCAATCGTGCTAAACCTCATACACACAGGTCTCGTGATGGGCAAGTTCTCCCATGCCCAGATGTGCAACAAAGTGATCCCTACACCTAACGAGGTGATGCCATGGTAAACTACCTCATGCAAATCTTTGTACAAATGGGCCAATACACACGGACCCCATGCATATAGAGTGCCCTCGTTGGCCATTCGCTCAATGACGTGTCCCCAACCAACAACAAGACCATGTGACCTTCGTTCAGGGCATAGGAGCCCTCCAATGATTCCTAATAATACAACTGGTAGTGGCTCTTATAAATCTACTATATCCTCTCATGAGACGAATTTGTCAAAGACCTCTAACTCCAGATAGGGAAACATTTGTCACAGTGCCACCTCGCTTGTCGCCCTGTCATAGGCGACCAACTCCCCAGTGATCAAAATGTGCATAATCCTCCATACATCCTCTAGTGTAACAGACATCTCTCCCATCACTAGGTGGAATGAACATGTCTCCCTATACCATCGCTCGGCCAACGCAGTCAGTAGTTCGTGATTCATATGAATCACGAGTAGATGCGTCATATCAAAAAGTCCTGCAGGATATATGCAGTCGATCTCAAGGTCTGTCAACTGATCATGCAACCGCTATGTGGTCAGATGCTTCTCTTGCATCTGCAGCACTCCTTAGTGATCCTCCTGCACAATCGAACAAAAGTGTCAATCTCTTTGCTATGCCAAAATACGACTATTACCTATACTTTATCAAACTCTTTTTCAAGAATATAAGTCTCATCAGGTAACTTGACTCATAACACCTAGACTACCAACATGCATGACATCATATTTCCTAGTCTCAACAAGTACCCCGAGTCTCACACAAGTCACAACACATGCATGGAATGACAACATTGACATCAACTATCACCTTGACCATAAAATTGGGGCATCAACATTAACTGTCCTATGCTAAGACCCAAAAGCACTAAACACTTGAGAAAAGCGTTAAACCAAACACTGCCGCTACTTTAGGCCTACAAAAGTGCTACATTGGAACAAAGGTGCTACATTGCGCAACAAAAGCGCTACAACAATCCCATTTTTATGACTATGACAATAGCGCCAAAACATTGAAAACACTAGCACTAAAACTCCCTAACAATCACACTACATTCACAAATGCGCTAACACAACTATACAACAACGCCATTTCAGCACAAAAGCACTATTTTGGGTGACAAAAGTGCTAAAATAACGTTTTAGTGCCTTTGTCGTCCAATTTTTTTCCCTAGCTATTAAGTGCAATAAATGAGCTCCAAAGGCAAAACTTAGAATTAGACATACCAGGGATCCGTAATCGGTTGGCCACTGGTATCTCTGGATCCATTCGAGTCAATGATCTGTGAGTGGGAACACCATTTTTGCTCAACCCGTCTCTTGTAAATGTCACTATCAGGAGCTTTGGATCGTTATAGGAGAGTGTGCAAATGAGGACCATTTTACCCCTTCTAGCCTACATAAACCCTACCCAATCCTCCCCCTGCTTCACCTCATTGACCGCCGTGGACCTCGGGAACTTCTGAGGCTTGCCCTTTCTTCATTTTGACCCCATTTTCATCCATTCTTTCATCATTTATTCCAAATTTATCTCCTCTATCATCCCCTAATTTCTTTCTATTTTTTGAGAGATCGCCCAATTTCTCAAAAAAATTGGCCCATCTCTCAAGGGGGCATACCAATCGACTAAACTAACATCCTTGGGGCATTTTTCTCATGCCTATTTGTTGTTCTTTGAAATAGTGTGATGAACCACACCGTCTCAAAGAGGGGCAAATTTACACACATAAATTTATCTATTAATTAAATGAATATTAAATATTTATTTACTGACTAAATATTCCTCTATTAATTAAATTGACATTTAATTAATTCACCTTAGCCTATTCTTCTATTTTAGTTGAATAAATTGAATGAATTTATTTAATTACTAAAAACTATAGTTCAAGTTATTAAATAAATCTCATTTATTTAATTCATCCCCCTTTTTCCTATTTAAATAAATTTAACATTTATTTAAAAAAATCAAATCACCAAATCAAATCCCCTTTTTAAATAAATCAATATTTATTTAAAAATAACTCATCCACTTACATTCTCCTACAAATGCAAGTTGCACATTTAAACAGATTATTATTTTAATAAAAACCTATTTAACCACACCCACCTCTTTTTAGATTCTTCTAGATTTCTCTAAACCTCTTCTAGACTCTTCTAACTCCTTTAAAATTAGCCTAATCCCTCGTCTAAACATTTGCACAATCCTAATCCAAAAATCCCTCCCAAAAGTCTTCAAAAGTCATTTAAGGCTCTTACAAAGTCTTAAATGCATTTCCTCTTTCAACACTCCAACCCACATGGGTCTTGACCCTTTGGTCAAGGCTTAACCATGGGTAAAATTTGCACAAGATTTTACCCATTGGATAATAACCTTACACTTGGATAAAAGTTTTATCCAATAACCCCAACCACGTGAGGTTACCCTCATGTCCCCTCATGCATTTAATGCTCCCTTCCTCTCATCTCAAGCCATTACATGTTGACACTTGTCATCCTGAGATTGGATTGAAAACCATCACATGGATCACAAACCCATCAATTCTAGCCCTTCACAGGCTCACTCAATCTTAGCCATTCAATCAACATTTTTCCCTATAAAAGGAGTCCTCATCCTTGAGCAAAAAAAGCAAGCATCTTAAGCATTGTTATTATACTTGCATAGACACACACACTTAAGCTTTTTCATAGTAATATTGTTGTAGGCATTTTGCATAGCAATAGGAAGTTTAGTTCATTCGACCATTTTAAATCTCCATTGACATCCATGGTTTAGTGCTAAAGCTGAGAGTTATATACACTAATTTGGATCTTGGCGAGGAGAGAGACAAGGGAGAAGCAACAAAGGCATCATGGGAGCATCTTAGGGAGAATAATCTCCCTTCTCTTCTTTTATCTTGCTTTCTTTGCATGCTTTTTAATCTTTCTTGATATGTATGTGAAGGATTTTGTTTCATTTGTTTTAGTTTTGGTTGGAAACTCACTCACTAACATTTGAATCTTGTTTTTGGGCTTGTGTCCCCTTTGATGTGCATCACTTTGTATTGTTAAAAAATATAATGATGATAAATAAAAGTTAGAAATCCAATTTAAGAGAAATTAGTGAGTAATAACTATTGACGAAATTGATTAGAATAAGTAGATTCATTTGAATTCTTGATTATGTTGTCAACACAAAGCAATTTCATTTTCTTGTACAAGTTGATAATCATCCATGAAATTCATTTGTAAAGTGAAAAAAAAAACATTGAATTCAATGTTTCAAATGGTTTTTGAAATCCAATTTAAGCGAAATTAACGAGTAATAGCTATTAATCAACTTAATCAAAAGACTAGATAACTGATAATCTATATGCATTTAACAGATTTTTTGGAAAAGAATGAGCTAATTTGATTTTCTTAAAATTTACTATTTATCTATCTAATTGCTAGATTGATTTATTACAAACACTAAATCATCAGAGATGACTTATAAGATAGATCTTTCTATGAAATTTCTCCAGGTTATGCACAGTGTTTGAACTGCAAACGCTATATCCATCATCCATTAGTTACTGGGAGGAGTATTGACCCTTAAACAAACGAGAACAAAAACTTTTATATGAATAAATCAGTCCTCTCACAAAGGTGTCACTAAATGGAAGGACCTTATCAAAACACATGAATGAAAAATCATAGTAGATGAGACTTCTAATTCTAAAACATTCTTTACAACTATCTAAAGATCTCAAATGATTGACCCCATGGAGTGAAGATTCTATTATAGCATGTTATATGAGCTAATCTAAGACATATAAAGCCCCATGAAGATCATTACCCATTGAAGAGTGTACAAAAGCATATAGGTTATAGAAAGAAGTAAACAAAAGATTAAAAAAGAGGGAAAGTTTGTATATTCACGGATAATCACCTTGTTCCTTGTAGTCTGCATACAATTTATTCATCTCGTTGTAGTTAGAGGTAGTTATTCCACTGCCAAAAATAAAATGAAAACCCATCAATCATTAATAATTTGAAAATATGACAACTACAAAAAATACCAATGGAGGTGTAGGAACCACCAACAGAGCAATTTCCCAAAGTACCCACCAATGTTTTATATTCTAGTCAGAAGCATTTGAAAAAAAAACTAAGAATTCCCAATTGACTAAATAAAGGGGAAATTACGATTTAAAAAACAACATTGACGATAAGCAGAGCATTGGCCTTGCAAATGCCGAGTCCACGTCATTACCCCTGAGGTGCTGCAATTAAATATTACTAAGGGTATGCCTTTTGCATGTAATTTAAACCTAATGGCTGAAAAAACATTATAGAACATTTTAATTCAATGTAAAATTTCATGAAACCAATCACGAAAGTTATATTTTTCAAAAAATGAATAAAGCTTACATGGTTGGGGTCTCATTGTGTGGAATAGAAGCAACTGCTTTTGAAGGTGGTGGAGTAGAGAAGAGTCTACAAAAAAAGGCAACTTTAAATAAATTTGGACTCTTTGTGCATTAAGGCTTAACTTAGATGTCATTCTCATTATGCTAAAATTTTGTCGTGGCATTGCCTTTTACTGCAATATAATTTATTTTTTTATTATTGAGAAATACATTCAAACTGAGCTTGAAGACCATAATCATAACTTGGTACTATGTAGGGTGTGTTATGTTCAAACTCATCATTGCTAAATAGGAAATAAGGAAAATCACGAATCCCTTAACTATCTAAGCAATCCAAACATAAACCAATGAAATAATACAATTAAGAAATAGGAATATAAAATATGTTAATCAAAACTCCCTATTCCATGGTTGCATGTGACTTCCATTGTTCTTCTCTTCTTTGTCGTATGGTGGCTCTCAGATATCGCGCTGGCAACCTGCAAATGACACAAAGATTCGAAGTTCATGATTGTTGAAAATGGAGATTGAATGCTCAATTTATAGATAATTTGGAGAGGATTGAATGAAAGGTGGAACACATTGATCAAGAGGTGGAACTCGGGTGAGCTTACATGTCGATTGATAGTTGAACTGCTGATTTGGAGGTGAAACAAAATAGATTGAATAGATTAAATGAGTTAATTGATTGAGAAAAAACTAACTGAAGGAAGAAAAAGAATGATAGGAGGAAAATTGATTGATGACAAAGAAAGCTTTATTTAGAAAAAGCTAACTAGAAGATGAAAATAGAGATTGGAGAGATAAATGATTTAATTAATTCATTCATTGAATTAATTAATTTAGCATGTGCTTGCACTTTGACTTTGAATGATATTTATTCAAATAATTTAATTTATTTTAAATTCAATTTAGTATTTGAATATATTTAGAACTTGACTTTGATTTTCAATTTGATTTTCGAAATCATGCACATGTGATTGAATTTAGAAGAATTTTGAAGAATTTTGAAATTAAATGAAATTAGAATTTGGGGATTTGGAAATGGAATTAGAAGAATCAATTAGCTAATTAAATAATTTAAAGAAACTATTTAATTATTTTAGAAATGGAATTTAATTAAATAATAAAGATTATTCAAATTAAAGGATTAAATCACAATTAGTTAAATAATAAATATTTAATTAATATTTAGAAAAGGGTTAATGATTAATTGATTAGAGATAGAAATTAAAAATATAATTTATTTAAATAACAAAGATTATTTAAATTGGGGAATTAATCAGAATTAATTAAATAATAAATATTTAATTAATATTAGAAAATAGTTAAAATAATTAAATAATGATAGAATACGAAATAGAATAATTAGTAAGATGACGAAGAAATATGAGATTAGAAGAATAAGATTAATTAACTCAATTAATTAATTAAAAAATTATTTAACTAATTAGATGAATAATTAGTACATGATCAATGAGATATTTTTAGGTGTCTACACATGGTATTTTAAATTTAAGACACAATTGACTCAATTCTTGGAAGTTTTATAAGGGTTTATGTTCTTCCATCATTTTTTTTTGTAGCAATGTGTGATGTAGTGTACTATATTTCTTCATATAGACAAAATTAAAATTGGTATTTATTCTTAAAAGTGCAACACAACATGGCATTCAATAGTATAGTGTAATTAAAGTTGAATTTGATATATCTTTAGAAAAACATTTGCATTACTCTCAATAGGGTAGCATAAATTGGTAACATACATGATGTTGTTTCACTATCCATTTGAGCAGTGTATTGAACTTTCCGATCGTTAAATTTTCTATATAGTTTGTTGTGGCATTGCCTTGCAGTAAGCAATAACTTAAAAAATATATTTAAATTTTCTCTTAAAGAAAGAGCAATGGCGTAAATATCTAGTCTGAGTAAATTCATTTTGACCCTGCAATATATACTATGTTTGGTGCAAATACCTCTAAGATTAATTTGAGTTTTGTTCTGAAATTTCTATATTTCTACATTTACTTCTGAAGTGTTTATTTTCACTGTCCATCCTTCAAACCCTAAGTAAGAAATAGATGCCAAAAATATTTCATTTTTATAATTCAGAAATTGAAATATAGAACAACCAACCTTCAACAAATGTATATGCAATTGACTCGGTCAATTATTTGAAAAAATAAGCGCAAACTGAAGCTCCTAAGTGAAGGATTTTAAACTTATATTTAACACTTGTCAAAAAACTTGCACAATGACTCATCAACCATTAACAATCACCTATAAGAATAAAAGCACAAAGTAATAACCTTCTCACAATTTTTTTGATTTTTTAAAAAGAACTAAAATGTCTCATTCACATGGTTGATGCCAATGTTATTTTGAAACTACATAAGCATACAAGGCTTGAACCAGAAGAGGAACAATTCGCGGTGGCTTTTGCATGTAGAGAATTTTGGTATTTGAAGTGATAGAGTAACCTGCAATGGCCACCATTAATGGAAGTCCTAAAAAATGGGTGAAAAATATTTTTTATGAAAAGACTTTCTTGTAAGGGATTATAATATTCAAGCCTTCAAACTTTGAAAAAAGTTGATTATGATTTTGTTTTGACAAATATCGTATAAATGGTTACACAAGCAACAAAATCTTGTAAAAGCTATCATAAAATCATCCGAGTAAACAATTAATTACCTGAATACCTTCGCTTCTCCAAATTGTAAGCAGAGTTGAACATATACAAGCACAACCCTAAGTTATCTAAGTTGCACAAGCGAGTAGTTAAAAACAACGCAAAAATAATGAAAGCCCTAACTGGTGGAAAGCCCTTAAAAAATGAGCGATTTTTGAAAAATATATATTTTTAAGCACAAAAATATCACAAATCATCCGAAAAAATAGTTAATTACCTAAATTCCTTCTCTTCTGTAAATCACAAGCAGGGTTGAAGGCATACAAGCAACATAGTGAGCTATTTAAGCTGCACAAGAGAGTTGTTTTAAAACAACCTAGAAATACAAAGTCTTATATTCATAAAAAGGAAATTTTCTTAACCCTTTCAAAATACATAAAAAGACAAAGTCTTAAAATTCCCTGAGAATCATCAGTATCGTTTTTCATTCCACTGTCAAGGCTAGGCATTGATAAAGCTCTGCAAAGTCTGTTGAATGCCCAAGAATCTTGACAAGAAAATTATGTAATCAAACATGAGCTCATAGAAGACTTCCAACGAATATGCATTAAGAATGCATTCATTAAGCTTTCAATCCGATTAGTTGGCACTGTACGCTAACAACCCTGCAGTTGTAATTTCAAGAATTGTAATCAATACTCTGTCAGCATTAATATTTTCTTTATTGTATCAACGTTGGAGCCATTTTTAAAAAGAAATAATAATTAAAATGAATTATGTGGTTACACCAACCAATAGAAAATAAAATAAATAAAATATTTAAATTATATAGAATATATTTTTAATTTGAAACTATAGAAATGTAACAAATAAATTTTAATTATTGCATCTGATTGGTCATAAGAAAAATAAATTTCATTATGAAAGAATGCATTAGTAACCTCCCTATCGGCAAGAACTAGAAAGAGATACTAAACGAGTATCCATAGAGATAAGTCATGAAATGGAAAAATTATTAAATATAATTCTTCACCTCCCAAATTTCTCACTTGTTGTGTATATTAGCATGTGGGATCATACATAATAATCCCTAAATCAAACTTTAAAGACTTGTAAACTTTATTCAAAAATTTTAAATATTGATGCGAAGAGGGTGACAATTTAACTATGCCTTTTTTTAAGTTATAATTGTCAAATATAAGATGGAAAGAAATACAAAATTATAAATTTTAATTTATTTTCTATCCTTATTAATTAAAATTCTTGAATAGCCATTTCCCTTAAAATATGGCCAAATTTTTAAAATGTGACCGATCAAACACCAAAGATTTGTTTTCAAGAGATCCTAAGACCGATCGAGGATATGTATTAGAAAATGAAAAATTTCAAATCATGCTTCAATTATACCAAAGTCCTTAAACCCAATCACATCATAAAATTAAATTTCGAAGAACACTAACATGATGTTAGAGACAAGGCAATCAATAAAATTTTCCATGCAAGCAAATATATCTAATGAAGCAAAGCTATATCTCTCTAAATGAGACTCCTCAAGAAAAGCACACTAAAACCATAAATGAATAAGTAAGAACTGGATTGACTCAATGATATCAAGTGAATGCATCCAAGCACCAAAACCAACTTGTTATTGTAGAACCTTTAAAAAATCTCATTTTTGAAGAGGGGGTCACCATTTTGCTGATGCAAAGGATGGGGCATGTGTGCAAGGGCACAATACTACCCTTGTGTGGATACATATTGTTTGATCTTGTCAAACTACCTAAGCAATAACAAATAAGGAAGTTTGCTTGTTATAATGGATAGGTTTGACAAACTAGGCCACTTAGAAATATCAATTGAGTCAACAATTCCAGTGGGGTGGTGAACAAGACTACATATTACGTGCTAGTTTACTTTAAAAAATGTTTAGCCAAGGTGGCACAAGGATTTGCATGTGCTATTCAGTTCACTTGAACCGAATGCATTTCCTAGTCAGGTACTTATAGTGCTTGACTGACTAGAGTCATGTAGTTTTCAAAACATCGGGTTCAGATGGCAATTAAACCTACTACTGTGTTTGCACCTCATGAAGGGTAGGGCCAATTCCGTAAGGAAGGTGTGTGAGGCACCACTAGGTTTGTGGCTAGAGGAAAAGCACCTTGATGATGCTCTCCTTCAAGAAAATCGAGTCAGGACTTGTATGAAGATAACGGATTGTAAAGCAAATCACTCTAGACTCTTAACTCGTTCTTTGCTTTTCTATATGATACAAAATTCTTATTGAATAAGAAATATGAATTTTGTTCTTTAGCTCCATTCTTCCTTTTAGATGGTTTTTTATGTTTTTAGGATGTTCATGCAATGGAAAGTTAGATGTTACTTTTCAACCAAAAAAAAATGTATAGTCAATAGTTGCACTTTATTTTATGCAAGTTGTTTTGAAATTTTGTATTGAATTTCTTTTGGTAAGTTAGCACGTCATACTTAAATTCAAGCTAGGACCTAAGTAAAATTAACATGTGAATAGGTTCCTACTAATATGTAGATAAGGAATAACCTCATTCACACTAACAGTTTGGTCCTATAAATAGAACTAATGCATCATAAGTCAATACTATTATAGTTGACTATGTGCCAAATGTTGGCCTTGACCTTGAAGCTGAAAATATTTCTATTTGAGATCCTCTTTTTTATGGTGAGATTGTTGTTGTTAAGGTTGGTGATCCACTAGCTCCCATGAATTGAAATGAAATCAATACTCTATGAAATATAGAGTGTCTTATACATCTAATAATTCCCAACAATTGGTAATGGACTCTATAATGGTTAGGGCATACATTCTAGAAATTCTTATGCCTCCCCCAAGTCCTCATAGCTACTGCTAGAGGCTCCTCCCAGAATATTAACACTCTTAGAGAAGGTATTAAGGTTATTTTCAATAGGTTTAACCCATTATTCTCTAGCCCATGACTTTAACCAACCAAGGTTGATGATGAAGCTTGTTTGCTTGAGGAGGACAAGAAAAAGAGGAAATTGATGGATTGGTTTCGGGGCTCTGCAAATAGTAGTGAAAAAAGATATCTAAAAGAGGTAAGGAAGATAAGGGGAAAGTTGAGAAAATCCACGAGTGTTTTAACAGGCTATCTAAAAATCATAAATCCCACCCCTCATCCTAGTTAATGGTTTTTGACATTGTCAATTGGAATGTTAGGTAACTTGAATCCGTTGATAGAAACTATCTAGTTAGGGCCTTTTTGCAAAGACAAACCTAAATTGGATTTTCTTTGCCTTCAAGAAATTAAAGCGATTGGCTTCCAAAAGGGACGTGTTTTAAATTTTCTCTAGAATAACTTAGCAAAAGCGTTTTCTAGTCAGTATGAAAAAGGTAAATATGGAGTTACTATGTTGGTTAGTCTTAAATAGAGTGATGTTATTGTAAAGTATTGTATTTATTTGTGTAGTGGGTTTGTATGGATAATTCTTGAGGTGAATAAAAAACATTTTGGTTTATCATCCCATAATGCCTCTAATGAGTACAAGGAAAGATGTACAATATGGCTTTGGATGTCTTCTAATGTTATTAGGATCCCTTGATTGATTATTGGGGACTTTAACATGATTGAATATAAGAAGGACAAGAGTGGTTGTAAATATCTCAACTAAAAATACAATGAATTATTTTATTGGTTAAGGATAAAGAGCTCTTTGTTCTTGATTGACTCCATGGATAAGTGTAAATCACATTCTGAAGGCATTTGGTTCACATTGTGTAATAATCAAACTCAACATAAAATAATCTATTCTAGGTTAGATAGTGTAAAGTGGAAAATTGAACCCTAGTGACTCCCCACCTAGGAGAGAGAAAGGAAGTCACTAGGATGATTTTCACTAGGGGGAAATTTACATTCAAAAGAGGGGCTTGAATCCACTAGATCCAAATCCAAGAGAGACAAGGATGTGAATTTTAAGTGGATTGCAAGGGTTGAAGTGTGTTTTTCCCTTTTTTGTAAATAGGAAAGTTGACTTGTTGACTATGTGGAACAAAGAGAGAAAATGAGTGAAATGAGGAGCTACCAGTTTGGGATCGCATTGTAACTTCAGATCTGAGCTAATAAGACTGATACAAATCTGCCCTACAAATTTGGAGAAAATTCGACGGGACTATGGCGACAGTGTACATGGTCCTCCACAAAATCCGTGAAACAAAAAGGGTTCTTTCGTCTCTGCAAATGAAGCCCAAACCTACAATTATGGTTGTGCACCTACAACCTACACACATAAAAGAAGGGGAGAAGGGTTGTGGATATGGGTTTTCCTCAATCAAACCCCAATTGAGGAATTAACCTTGAAATAAAGTAATTGCAAATGTTGAAATGTAAATAATAAAATTGTATACCTTGTAGATTTGCAATTTGTTGATGATGATTATTTTGCTTCTTGAATGTAATCACAAGTGCTGCATGAAATGGCATGCAACATGACAAAACCCTAACACACACATGCTTGCAAATTAATGTAATATTGCTCCCCTAGATGAATGAAGAAGACCTAAACGCTCGAATATTTGATAATGAAGGCCTTATACTTGAATTTCACTTATTATCCTTATCTTGCTCATGTATCGCCTCCTCCTAAATGAGTGAATTGAATCTCCTTTTATGCATTCCTTAAGGATTAATTTTTAATCACTAAAGGGTGAAAAAGAGGAAATGCAAACCTTGAGGATCAAATTATGCATAGGGGACCGGGCATACCCATCAAAGGGCCACCCTAGGAGGTGGGGAAAGGGGTACCATGCCCCTGTCCTGCCCTATTTTGGGGCCTGGATAGGGTTTAAGGTAGAAACAAAGCCTAGACAAGGAGGGTTTCGAGGGTGAAAATGTAGGAAAGGGGTCTTGGTTAGGAAGGAGGATGTCGTCGCCAAGGTGAGGACCTCAAATATGATTAAAATTTCTAGGGTCGCAATTTTATGACACTACATTTCACCCCTACTTTAGCGGGAGTATGGATTACACTATTACTACCAGTAAAGTAGAAGAAATAGAGATAAAGATGAGATATGCAGAGCAATACCACGAGGAGTATAAGACGTCACTATTCTTGAGGAGAAGAAGCCCCCAATCCTAGGACCTTAACTCACTCAAATATATGCAAGAGTACACAAAACAAAAATAAAGCACAAAAGACACACGAAAAACACAAGACACAAGACGACAAACCAACTAGCCAAAGAGACCTTGATACTAAGATGTCTCAACAACTAATCGGGACACAAAGACCAATGCCATCACATAAACACAAGTGATCACATAAAAGAGAAAAGTTGACATCATCCATGAACCGTCAATAACAAAACTATGGGTTCATGAGAGGAAGGAGAGAGAGGAAATGAATACACAATTTTGGTGAACCATGAGAAGAAAGGCGAACAAGAGAGAAAGCATGGACATCTTGCCCCTAAAACTAGGTGATCCATGGAGAGGAGGACACGGTAAACTAGCCCCAGAGTCAGTCTGGGTGATTCATGCAAGGGAGGAGAGTGGGAACAATGTTAGTTCTACCAAAACTCAAGCACGTGTGTGCAAGTGAGGTTCGAAGCACCTCATAGGATTCTATGCCTGAGTACGCTACAACTTGTATATAATGTATAGCATTAATGTCAAGAAAGGCATGATATCTCTCTCTAAGAGTATGTGCTCTGGTTCCAAGAATAATCACCCTAGATAGGAGAAAAGTGGCATCATCTCGCTTGAAGAGTCTATGCTCCAGTTCCAAGATTGACCCATTGTATAAAAAAAGAAGTGAAGACATCTCGCTCTAAGAGTTTGTGCTCTAGTTCCAAGAGTGTCACACTATACCAACAAAAATAAACATGATTTCGCTCTAAGAGTTTCTGCTCTGGTTCTGAGAATGACCTACTGTACAAGAAAAAAGCGACGACATCTTACTCTAAGAGGCTTCCCTCTAGTTCCAAGAATGTCTCATTTTACAAGAAAAGTGATGACACCTTGCTCTAAGAGGCCGCCCTCTGGTTCCAAGAATGTCTCACTATACAATGCACAAGAGAAATATGGTACAAAGGAGCAGTGTGGATGCCCCCCTTAAGATGTCAACATAGTTTAATGGTGATATCTTAGGGAAATTAAATCAAGGATACCTAAATTCATCACAAAGAAGATATCCATAATGCAATAATTCCATAAATCCAAGCAAGAGAGGGAATACTCTTCAAGCAAGGATATGATAGTTGAAAAGAGATATCTTGTTGTAAGTGTAAAGGTGATCCTTGGAGGAGAAGAGAGCTTTATTAAAAAAGACATCTTCCTCCAAGAGGAGTTGTCTTAGACAAATATAACATCTCTTAGAATGAAGTGCGACAGAGAACAAGAATTAAATCCTTCCTCCTATTGCTACGTGAAAGGGATCCTTGATGATGGATGACTCACTTTTAGCCCCCAGAGGGATGGGTGAATTTATCATAGATGTGCATTACCAAGTGTGAAAGAGGTTGTAGTCAAGGACTTCACCTCTTGTATAAGAGAAAATCCTTGAGCCAACACCCAACAACTATGCACAAGGAATGGCATAAAGTAATATAACTCACACCATTTGCAAAATAGGGAAAAGTGGATCCCTAGAGAGAGAGAGAGAGAGAGAGAGAGAGATCATTGCCCCCTCAAGTGTAGGGACAATGAGAAGAACTTACACAATCTTCTAGAGATAGATTAACATAATCAAATGCACAATGTACTTGCATGCAAGAAAAGACATTAGTATATGTAAAATACACATCTCAAGAAGTGACAATCTTCGAAAGGAAAAGAGATAAAGCATCACATATTACCCTAGGGGGATTAATCATGAAATCATACCATTATAAAAAATTCAGCCCCTAAAGAAAATAGTGATGAGATAAAGAGAAAGAGATAAGAGAGAAAATCCTTGCCCCCCAAGAAACAAGGACAAGGGGAAAAAGGGGTATACATTTTCCAATGGTGTTTATTTTCAAGTGAAATGTCTTCATAGTGGAAAAAATTCTCCAAAGGAAGGAATATGCATGTCTCGAGAGATCATTACATGCAAGGAGGCATATCATGCTCTGAGAATAATGGCAACCATAGAAAATAGACATTTTCGAAGAGAATGAAACAAAGAGAACAATGACACTATCCATTAAAGAAGCTTCTCTTCAGCAAAGAAACCCAAGAAAAATTATATGCTCAAATAGGAATTATTCTTATGCTAGAAAAGAGATCTAGTAATGAATAATGCAAAAAGACAAAGGCAAGTGGATAGAAAGAAGAAGGAAAATGGACTTCATGTTTCTGCCCCAAAGTATGTAAAATTGAAGCAATACCACCACAAATGATAAAGAGCTCCCGTTAAATGGGCTAGTTATATCACAGGGTGAAGAGAAACATGAAGGGAAAAGAAGTGCTAAGGCACTATGTTTTTACCAAGAAATACAACTAGATCTGTTGGGAGACAAATTTGTGCAAGATCATATTGCAGTTGAACAAATTTCTTAAATGCATAACATTTTCCAAGAGAATGTGAATATAAATCATGAAAAATGCAGTATTCAATACCTTTCACTTGCTTAAGATTTTTGTTTTTATTTTGAGGAGGAAAGGAAATGTTCTTGTCCTATTTCAATCTCCAATATATTCTTGAAACTATTCTGTCGGGATGGTAAATATAGTCTTGACATAAAGGAGAGGGTTTGTTAGGAGAAGAAGGTTTATTATCCACACTTCTAATTTTGCCACTATCTATGCCATCCTGAATAAATTTTTTAAAATTAGGACAATCATCAGCATTGTGATCATGGGTTTGGTGAAATGAACAAAAAGGACGCTTTGAAGAAGAAGCATTCTTAAAGGCTCTTTTGATTTGTTGTTTTTGGAGATAATCTTTAAATTTTTGGAGCCCAAGGAGTTCGTCCATAGAAAGAGGGATACCACTTCCGAGGCCTCTTGTAGTAGTTTGTGTGGGAGGATTTATAGGGACACGAATTCCATGCTCAAATTTCCCAATTCCTTGTCTTTTAAATCCTTGTTTTGTTATTATATGAAAGCCACGACTATAATAATGTTGCAATTGACTAGATGGAGGAACAAGATCATGAATTTATTTGAAATCTAATGTGTAAGGAGAAAGAAAAAGGATTTGTAAATGAAGAAGGAGTATCATGGGAAATGACAATCTCCTTTCCTTTATCAAGCCTATCCTTTTTGGAAGATTGGGGAGGAACATCTTCATCATCTAAAAGCTCATTTTTAGTTATTTCTATGCGAGGGGAAAGGTCATGAATAAAATACATGACATCATCCTCCCTACATATACTTTGATGTTAAAGATAGGTCTTAGGAGAATAAGGAGGATCTAAAGATGTAAGAATGTTAAAGTTTTGATTTTGCCCCCCTTGCTCAAGGGTGTGTGTATGAGAAGAAGATGGATCCATGTTACTTTCCAATGCTTGCTCTTTGTTAGAGAGATCATTGGTTAAAGCATTAGGTCTCATCTCATCCACACAAGATACCATAGGAGAGTTACAAAGGTTAGGATCTTTAGGTTTAGTATCTACAAAAGCTTTAAGGTGATTAACATAGGAAAATAATTTTATTAACAGCATCACCATAATGCAACATAAATGATACATGAAATCTTTGAGATCTAATTAAAAAGAAAATAATTTGGAAATCCTAACAACACAATGTGACCAAGTGCTATGAATAAAGAGGAGCAATAGGAAATGAAATAAACCCTTATCCGACACGTGATTGTAGTAAATATATGCAAAAAGCAATGTAATCATATGCGAAAGAGCAAGTAAATCAAATTTATTGGTCACCATTGAAAGTCTCTTAATTGAAATCTAAATTTGCTAGAAAAGAAGATCTAAAATTAGGACCTTTTTTATTAAAATCAATGTAAGATTTGAATGTGATGAAATTTGAATTTGTTTTTGACCTTAAAGGGTGTTCAAATTGATAAAGTACGTCGATGTTCTGGATTTGAGTAGAAAAATACAGCCAATTCTGTCTCCCAAAATTTTGGGAAAAAAGCTGAGGACCGTGGCGAAAGTGCACACAGTTCGACAAACATTTTTCAAAACATGGATGATAGAAATTATAATTTTAATGCGGAATCCAAAAACACGACCGATTTGGAGATGTCTAGATCGATCAAAAATGCAGTCAAAGGTCGAAAATAAAAGAATTCTAAAAATTAGAGTTTTATGATTTAACCACTGAATTTTCATAATAAAGAGACAGATTTGAATTGCAATTTTGAAATAGAAATTAGATCTGAAACAAGTAATTAACATTTTACAATTCACAAGCTTAATTTTCTCAAAATGAAAAAATGGGGTTTCTATGCCATTAACCTCTGAAATTGGCAAATAGATCAAACTTGGAAATTAAAATTTTAATTTGAAATATCAAGTAATCAGATCTAATAATGAGAAATCAAAATCAATGTGTAAGACGTCGAGTTCACTAAAATATAAAGTGGAAAATTGAACCCAAGTGACTCCCCACCTAGGAGAGAGAAAGGAAGTCACTAGGATGATTTTCACTTGGGGGAAATTTACATTCAAAAGAGCGGCTTGAATCCACTAGATCCAAATCCAAGAGAGACAAGGATGTTAATTCCAAGTGGATTGCAAGGGTTGAAGTGTGTTTTGCCCTCTTTTGTAAATAGGAAAGTTAACTTGTTGACTATGTGGAACAAAGGGAGAAATTGAGTGAAATGAGGACCTACCAGTTTGGGATTGCATTGTAACTTTGAATCTAAGCTAACTAGATTGATATGGATCTACCCTACAAATTTGGAGAAAAGTCATCGGGATCGTGGCGATAGTGTACACGGTCCTCCACAAAATCCGCAAAATGAAAAGTTTCTTTTGTCACTGCAAATGAAGCCCAAACCTGGAATGACAACCTACACACAAAAAAGAAGGGAAGAAGGGTTGCGAACAGGGGTTTGCCTCAGTCAAACCTTGGTTGAGGAATCAACCTTGAAAGAAAGTAATTGCAAATGCTGAAATGTAAATAATGGAATTGTATACCTTGTATATCTACAATTTGTCGATGATGATTGCTTTGCTTCTTGAATGTAATCACAAGTGTTGCATGAAATGACATGTAACATGACAAAACCCTAACAAACACACATGCTTGCAAATGGATGTTGTAATATTGCTCCCATGGATGAATGAAGAAGACTTGATTGCTTGAATGCTTGATAATGAAGACCTTCTTCTTGAATTTCGATTGTTATCTTTATCTTTCTTTTGTATCACCTCCTCCTAAATGAGGGAATTGAATCTCCTTTTATACATGTCTCAAGGATAAATTTTCAATCATTGAAGGCCAACAAAGAGGAAATGCAAACCCCAAGGATCAAATTATGCATAGGGGACCGGGCATACCCTACATAGGGAGACCCTGAGAGGTAGGGAAAGGGGCGCCACGCCCCTGTCCTACCCTATTTTGGGGCTCAGACAGGGTCTAAGGTAGAAATAAAGCCTAGACAAGGAGGGTTTCAATGGTGAAAATGCAGGAAAGGGGTCTTGGTTAGGAAGGAGGATGTTGTCGCCAAGGTGAGGACCTCAAATGTGGTTAAAATTGCTAGGGTCGCAATTTTATGATACTACATTTAGCCCACACTTTAGCGGGAGTACGACTTATGCCAATACTACCAATAAAGTAGAAGAAATAGAGATGAAGATGAGAGAAGCAGAGCAATACCACAAGGAGTATAAGATGTCACTATTATTGAGGAGCAAAAGCCCCCAATCCTAGGATCTTAACTCACTCAAACATATGCAAGACCACACCAAACAAAAAGGAACAAGACACACACAACAAAAACAAAGCGCAAAAGACACACGACAAACATAAGACACATGACGACAAACCAACTAGCCAAAAAGACCTCGATACTTAGATGTCTCAACAACTAATTAGGACACAAAGACCAATGCCATCACATAAACACAAGGGATCACATAAAAGAGAAAAGTTGACATCATCCATGAACCATCAATAGAAAAACTATGGGTTCATGAGAGGAAAGAGAGAGAGGACATGAATACACACTTCGATGATCCATGAGAAGAAAGGAGAACAAGAGAGAAAGCATGGGCATCTCGCCCCTAAAACTAGGTGATCCATGGAGAGGAGGACACGGAAAACTAGCCCCCAAAGTCTATCTAGGTGATCCATTTTAAGGGAGGAGAGTGGGAACACTGTTAGTTCCACCCAACCTCCAACACGTGTGTGCAAGTGAGATTTGAAGTGTCTCATAGGATTCTATGCCTGAGTATGCAATAACATGTATAGAATATATAGTACAAGTGTCAAGAAAGGTGTGATATCTCTTTCTAAGAGTTTGTGCTCGTGTTCCAAGAATAATCACCCTACATAAGAGAAAAGTAGCATCATCTCGCTCTAAGAGTTTGTGCTCTGGTTCTGAGAATGGCCCATTGTATAAAAAGAAGAAGTGAAGATATCTCTCTCTAAGAGTCTGTGCTCTGGTTTGAAGAGTGCCCCATTGCGCCAGGAAAAAGTAGCGTCATCTCGCTCTAAGGGTTTGTTCTCTGGTTTCAAGAATGACCTATTGTACAAGAAAAAAATGACAACATCTTTCTCTAAGAGGCTTCCCTCTGGTTCCAAGAATGTCCCACTGTACAAGAAAAGTGATGACACCTTTCTCTAAGAGGTCGCCATCTGGTTCCAAGAATGTCCCATTGTATAATGCACGAGAGAAGTATGGTACAAAGTGTGGCTGCCCCCCCTTAAGATGTCAACATGGGTTAATGTTGACATCTTAAGGAAAGTAAAACAAGGATACCTTCCTTCATCACAAAGAAGATATCCACAATGCAACAATTCAATAAATTCACGCAAGAGAGGGAACACTCTTCAAGCAAGGATAGGATAGCTGAAATGAGATATCGTGTTGTAAGTGTAAAGGTGATCCTTGGAGGAGAAGAGATATTTGTTCAAAAAGACATCTTCCTCCAAGAGGAGTTGTCTTAGACAAATATGACATCTTCTAGAATGAAGCGCAGAAGAGAACAAGAATTCAATCCTTCCTCCTATTGCTAGGTGAAAGGGATCCTTGATGAGGGATGACTCACTTTTAGCCCCCAGAGGGATGGGTGAATTTATCATAGATGTACATTACCAAGTGTGAAAGAGGTTGTAGTCAAGGACTTACACCTCTTGTATAAGAGAAAATCGTTGAGCCAACACCCAACAACTGTGCACAAGGAATGACATAAAGTAATATAACTCACACCATCTGTAAAATAGGGAAAAGTGGATTCCTAGGGAAAGAGAGAGAGAGAGAGAGATCATTGCCCCCTCAAGTGTAGGGACAATGAGAAGAACTTACACAATCTTCTAGAGATAGATTAACATAATCAAATGCACGATGTACTTGCATGCAATAAAAGTGATTAGTATATGTAAAATACACATCTCAAGAAGTGGTAATCTTCGAAAGGAAAAGAGATAAAGCATCACATATTACCCTAGGGGGATTAATCATGAAATCATACCATTATAAAAAATTCAGCCCCTAAAGAAAATAGTGATGAGATGAAGAGAAAGAGATAAGAGAGAAAATCCTTGCCCCTAAGTAACAAGGACAAGGGGAAAAAGGGGTATACATTTTCCAATGGTGTTTATTTTCAAGTGAAATGCCTTCCTAATGGAACAAATTCTCCAAAGGAAGGAATATGCATGTCTCGAGAGATCATTACATGCAAGGAGGCATATCATGCTCTGAGAATAATGGCAACCATAGAAAATAGACATTTTCCAAGAGAATGAAAAAAAGAGAACAATAACACTATCCATTAAAGAAACTTCTCTTCAATAAAGAAACCCAAGAAAAATTATATGCTCAAATAGGAATTATTCTTATGCTAGAAAAGAGATTCGGTAATGAATAATGCACAAAGATAGAGGCAAGTGGATAGAAAGAAGAAGGAAAATGGACTTCATGTTTCTACCCCAAAGTATGTAAAATTGAAGCAATACCACCACAAATGATAAAGAGCTCCCGTTAAATGGGCTAGTTATATCATAGGGTGAAGAGCGACATGAAGGGAAAAGAAGTGCCAAGGCGCTATGTTTTTACCAAGAAATACAACTAGATCTGTTGTGAGACAAATTTGTGCAAGATCATATTGCAGTTGAACAAATTTCTTAAATGCATAACATTTTCCAAGAGAATGTGAATATAAATCATGAAAAATGCAGTATTCAATACCTTTCACTTGCTTAAGATTTTTGTTTTTATTTTGAGGAGGAAAGGAAATGTTCTTGTCCTATTTCAATCTCCAATATATTCTTGCAATTATTCTATCAGGTCGGTAAATATAGTCTTGACATAAAGGAGAGGGTTTGTTAGGAGAAGAAGGTTTATTATCCACACTTCTAATTTTGCCACTATCTATGCCATCCCGAATAAATTTTTGAAAAATAGGGCAATCATCAGCATTGTGATCATGGGTTTGGTGAAATGAACAAAAAGGACGCTTTGAAGAAGAAGCATTCTTAAAGGCTCTTTTGATTTGTTGTTTTTTGGAGATAATCTTTAAAGTTTTGGAGCCTAAGGAGTTCGTCCATAGAAAGAGGGGTACCACTTCTGAGGCCTCTTGTAGTAGTTTGTGTGGGAGGATTTATAGGGACACGAATTCCATGCTCAAATTTCCCGATTCCTTGTCTTTTAAAACCTTGTTTTGTTATTATATGAAAGCCACGACTATAAGAATGTTGCAATTGACTAGATGGAGGAACAAGATCATGAATTTATTTGAAATTTGATGTGTAAGGAGAAAGAAAAAGGATTTGTAGACGAAGAAGGAGTATCATGGGAAATGACAATCTCCTTTCCTTTATCAAGCTTATCCTTTTTGGAAGATTGGGGAGGAACATTTTCATCATCTACACTAATACATTTAGCTTAAAATTCCGACGGAGGTTTCCGACGGAGAAGGTATATTGTGATCAAACTTGATTTTTTTTTGAAAAAATGCTCGATTTCGTCGGAATTCCGACAATAATTCAACATTTGGTTTCGACGTAGAAGGAATTGGCAATGACATTAGGGTTTTTTAAGAAAAACTACCCACGTTCGTCGAAATTCCGACGACCGTGTGCATTACCTTAAAAAAAAAGAAAAGTCATTTCATAAATCCCGCCTCTTTACAAAATCCCGCCTCTCATTCGTCCCGATATCATCGATCGGTGCCTTTCCGTGAAGGAAGAAGCATTTGAGCCAGCAAAGGCAAAGGCGGAGTCAAGGGCTGGTGTCGGTGTGGAGGGGAAGTGCCTTAGTCTCGTGCCTGTATCTATGCTCTGGTCCATCCGCTCTGCATCTAGTAAGTCCCCGACTATTTGGTTGGTTTTTTAGTACGGTGTTTGGAGTGTATGGTCTATAATGCTATCTATAGCCCTATAGCTCCCTCCTTTGGCTGGAGTGAGATGACACCAACAACTGAAGTTGACCGAGCTTTTATGCTGGTGCTTCTGCCTTAGCTACTGTGCTTGCTTCTTCTACTTCTGGATATATTCTATATGATGCCGCCTATGATGCTACTGGTTATGGATATGCTACTGGTGTTACTGCTCTGTAGCGAACCTGTGGGTTTAATCATGGGGGGAAGATCATTGGTCACTTCCCAAGGAACTGCCCCAAGTAGAGCTAGAACTAAGATTGCTGGAAGCTCTAGAGATTTACCACCCTGTCAAATTACAAGGTTGCCCTCATTTCAATCCCTTCCATTATTTTATTCACGCGAATCATATTGTTCCATTTTTTTGAGTTTTCTATGAAAATAGTGATCATAAACTGAAAAATATTGGCATGGCATGGATGGTGTGTCATTGTGATGCATAGTTTATCTGATAATTTTGTATGCACTTATTTGGTTTTGCTTGGTGAGGCCAACTTTAATGCAGTAAAAACAATGCTTTGATCACATTCTTGAATATTTATAAATCGAGTCACACTTGAATGTCGCCTATAATTGTTATGCTACAACTTAATCACATGTCTAGTGGAGTAATAGACGACCTTGTTTTGCTGGACGAATTTGGCAATTGGGTCATACTGTCATGAGTGTCTCCCATTACCATTCCATTGTAACCTTTTAGACCACAACTATGGGATGCATATGGGACAACTCATTGCTTAAACTTTAAATCAAAATACTTCCACGGACAAGGATTTAAACTTTAAACCTATACATATACTATTGCTGTCCATAACTGAGAAATAACTACGAAAGCCTAGATGAGCTGTTGTTTCTCAATTTATATGGATATATATGTGTTGGTGTTTCCTACTGGTTCTTAGATGTTCCCTAAAGAACAGTCATATCTTCATTAGTTTACTAATTTGAAAGAAATTAGGAAAGGTCTAGTACCAGCTTGTAGAGTCACTATAAAAGTTTTAAAAGAAGATTGTGATTTACCTTCCTCTAAATGTGTTACTAGTATAGGGAGATCCTCTTTCCTCTACTTCCTTGATCTTCTTGAGACCTATTCATTCTTATAGTATGTAGTTCAGTTAATTCATATATCATACTAAAAACCCCATCTTCATTATTTTCATCATTGATCTTTGAGAACAAATTCAAAAAAGTCATATTGTTTATAGAGATATATGTCTTCTTCTACTACACCCCTCCATGATATTGCATTAGTCATGTAGACTATTTTAACAATTGTGTTCTTACAAGAGCAATTTGAAGTGATGTGGCAAAGCTTGTTGCAAATATAGTAGATTATTATTTTGGATCGAGGCTTGGGATACTTGCACTTGCAAAGGTAAGTGTGTTTGGAGCATGAAAATGATGATGATTAAAGGATCACTTACAAAAAAATGAGTTTGTATTTTTTGTGAGAGTAATGCTTGTGAGTAAAGGGCTAGCAACCAAAGGGGCCGGTTTAAGGAAAGTAAGGATCACGAGACTTGTTTTATTGCTTAGTAAAATTTTGAATATATTTGTTCTGATTGATGAAATGAATTATTTCAATTTGAGCCATATCAATGAGATGAATCAAAGAACAAGTAGCAATAATTGTTGGTGTAATAGGGATATTACCTAGCTACTTCCACTATTAGGTCATTTTTATGCCTTATCATTTAAGTTTACTTAAGGTATACATAGGATGCTTATCACTTTATGTCTCATATCATAAGATTAAGATACTTTCATAATCTTATGATATCCTACATGTCTCATCTTGACCTATATAATCAAGGGGTTCTATTTATAATCTCATTCATTCATATTGTAAACTTGCATTCATTGATAGGAATATAGTTTATTTGTGTCATATTGATCTTCTCATTTTGTTGTGCTTTCCATTAGACCTCTAGATCTTGGGTGGCTATCTCCATAGTCAAATCTTAAAATATTTACCTTTCTAGATTCTATAAAGGAAATGGTTTTATCAAGAATATCATATGGAATAGCTTCTAAATATTTGCATTTGATAACAATATTGTTAGAGCATTTTTCTTTATAGGAAAATAATCTAAACTAGACTTTTTTTTTCAAGCTAAGATAAAACAAAGTAAGGTAGTACAATAATCACTTTCTCTAAATTGAGATTTTTTGGCAAAATTTTCCAAAAAAATCTCTAAATTAGTCACATAAACATACTTTCTCACTATCTTCCCCTCCATATAACCCCTTGGATCAAATAAGGGTATAATTCTGAATGCTCTCAAGTTATACATAGTAATATCTTTGTCACATTGTTTTAAGTTTCATATCTCATGGTAGTGGTTACTCTTGTCATATGATTGCTATTGTGTAGATGGGTCCTTGAGCCCTGGTTTAATCCCATTTTTTAAATCTATATCAAAGATATTCTTGGCATCCTCACTCAATGGAGATCAAGCTCTCCCTACCCAGATTAACCTATCTCTAAATTTTGAAAATGGGTGCAGAAGTTTGAGTACGAGTACTCTTCGGTTATTTGTCATGCTTGTTAAGGATTGAATGAAACAAACTCTTGTTCATGGATCACCTTCTTAGCCTCCTATGGAAGTCATTCTTTGTGTGGTTTACCATGACCATAATCAGGGTCTTAATAAATGTATTAGATACTCTCTATTATCAATAAGAGAGTTATCATAATATAGTCATGGCGAGTGGTTACAAATAAGATTAGTGGGTCCATAGTTCCCACTTGGTTTGTACTTAGAAACATTATCATTTCTTAGTTTTATGGAAACTACAAATTCATGCATCTAGCCAACAATACACACTAGCTATTATATGATTCCACTAATGAGAAAAGCCTAGTCAATCTTATAGTTTGTGGAATTAGTCATGTCCCTCATATAGAATATCTATATATGGAGTATTCTTGCCTATAGATTGCCTATTATTTTGATTAATAATGTGATTATTTCACATACATCATAAAAGTGCCCTTCTAATATGTTTGTGCATCAATCTTGAAACCATATTTTTATTAACCAACCAATGATAAGAATTATCTTAAACATGCCTCTATATTTGAATCCCACTAGCTTTGATAATCAACCATAATAACCTTAACAATGCATCGACGCAACAATGCCTAATAAATCATCAATTGTCTTAGGTGAATCTAGCCAAAGCCAACCCATCAAATCCACTAATCTCCCTTGCATCCCAATCATAAAATTTTATGGTTGTTGGAACAAGCTTGGGAGATTTAGTTCTTCCTTTGCAAATCAACATACCCTATTTTGGTTTCCCAAATATTTACTAAATAACTTTGAAGATAAATTGGGAAGAGAATCCATCATATAGATATTTCTTTTCAACAGCCTTAGAGGACATTGTTTTGTCTATCATTTATTATAATAGCTAATACCCTATTTTTTTATAAGATAACAAGCAAAACCTCCTCTTCACAAACTATGTTTTCCTTAATAATCCAAAAATGAAAAAAGGAACCCACATAAAAATTACTTATTCCGTACCATGAAGGCAAAAGAACATCCAATTTAAAGATAGATGTACCGAAAGGAAAGAAATATCACCTCAAAATCTATCTTGAACTTATACATTGAATCTATACACACGAGAATCCCCTTAATAACTCTCTCACAACTTTCAATGCTAGAAGAATGAGTGTTTTCACAAGACTTTCATACTAAGATATTTATATCAAGATTCACTTGCATAGTTTTAGAGTCAAGTTGACCCATTCTCATGAGTAGTTTACATGAACCCCTCATAAGAATGGATCACTTAGTACTCATTTCAGCAAAGTGATGCTCATAGTATTATTGAAAAATTGTATTATTGTTCCAAATTTTGTGGATATTTAGGAGACACAAATAAAATATAAATGTAATCATTCCATATTTTTGTAGGAGATATTGGAATGAGACTAATAGGAAAATTAGTAAACATGAGTCACAATGAGCACTTTAGAATAAATCTAAACATTATAAGGAAGAGTAGCTTGGAAAAATAGAAGCGTAATTTATTTTCCAATATGCAAGATTATTACTTGGGAAAGAATCTTGAAAGAGGATTGAAAAGATTCCTTGAGCTAACATTGTCTCACTTATCCAAAATTATGAGGAAGGATTCATTAATGAAATGGTCATTAACAAGATGGAGAGAATAATAATTAGGAAGAGATAGATTTCACATGCTACTAGGTGACTAGATTGGAGAGAAACTAGAGGCAAATAATTTAGCTTGGCCATGACACAAAGTCTTAGAATAGATGCCAACCTTGGTGAATGGAATGAAAATCCGAAACAATTAATGAGTGGTGAGACAAGTAGAGGCATCTATAAATTTTGTTTTGAATATATATAAAATAAAGAAAAAATGGGACTAAAACCAAGGGAAATTCACATGGAAAGGATATTATGAAAATCAAAATAAATAGTTTGAAGATAATATTAGTTACCTAACGTATATTCCACTTGATTATTTGGTATATCATAACTATTTTGAAAATTTTTGAAACCATTTGAGGTACCTTTTACTTCTGTAGATGAGGCATTCATTCATGTTGAAGTTGTGATAGCTTATTTGCCTCTTTATAGACAACAAATTATCCATACGAATTATCATATATACTTGTAACCTCCATCCCAAACCACCTATTTCACTCTTCTTCCTTTGTGTACCTCTTTTATTCTTCCATTACCTCTTCGCTTACCTAAATTCAATCCAAAACATAGTGTATATAGCATCAAAAAAATTCCATATTTGATTAATATTATCCACAACATATCTAAAAGACAAATACCACACTTACTGTGTCATCAACCAAAAATAATTTACTTACATATTCAAAGAGTTCAATAATGGAGAAACATCCATGCGGTGCTCTACACATGTCCTTGAAGGTTCAAGAAATACTTATCTCTATTGGTCCAAACTTTAAATCACTTTCCATGCATGAAAATAATTGCAACCATACACAATTTCCCACCCAATGGATTCTCTCAAACTAGTTTACTATCTTAACATAGGGTCAAGGAAAAGCAGGCCAAAATAGGAATCCAAGTGTCTTAAAAGCCTTCAAGACCATAGTGGTGAGGATTGAATTTCTTTCTTTAGTGGTATCTTTCTCTAGATTAATTAGTTGGGGATTGTATTAGGACCTTTTCCTAATTAAAAAAAAAATATAAAGATTACATCCCTAAATATTGCATTCATAATAGAATAAATTTCTGCAGTATTGAGACTATATTCATAATAGATTTATAGTGATGAATAAAGAAATATTTAAGATTATGAAAAAATTGATGTTTTCTTTCTCCCAACCGTCATTGGATATTGGGTGATCTTTGAGGCATTATGTCAAATAGTTCATGTGCCTTATCTAAGCTTACATATTTTGCATGCATGTGTACCTGGGTAGTTGCACTACAACATCTATACTCACTAATCACATTTGGTTGGAAGTTTCTAAATCCATTTCAAACACATCTTGTGCATATCCTGCAATCTATGCTAATGACGATTGTCTTTAATGGCTTCATTATGTGCATAATTGATTGGTTCTTCACTCCTGAGACCTTCAAAAGTCTTTAATGGCTTCATTGAGTCCTTTTGTCTTCCAAATTCACCTGCACCAACTTGAATTCTCCTTCAATGCTTGATTGCCTATTCACTTGGAATTGAATTGATTTTATAACTAAGAGATCACTTGATTTTATATGTCTTGAAAGCATTTTATCCCGATGGCTTTAAATTAAAGTACTTTCTCTTCTATCTGGTATTGGTGGAGCAGATCCTTTTATGATATGTAAGTTGAGAATATTTTATGAAAGGTCCCTAAATGAATACACTTTAAACTGATTTTAATATACCTTGAAGTGTGCAATATGGAAGGTTTGTATTCTTAATCTCCTGCCCATTTCTTAATTTAAAAGATGATATCTTTATTAAATATCTTTATTAACTTGATTTCTCCTTCAATTCTTGATGAATGCTTGATTGCACGTTCACTTGGAATTGAATTGATTTTATAATTAAGAGATCACTTGAATTGTAGGTAAACCCCTTCAAATGATAGGGTAGGCTTCCTTTTATACCTAATATATGTCTTGGAAGCATTTTATTGTGATGGCTTTAAATTAAAGTACTTTCTCTTCTATCTAGTATTGGTGGAGCAGAGGTTGCATTGCATCGTCCTAGGATACATATTTCCACAGATACAACACAAGTTAAATGTATCCCAGGTCGATGCAAAGCAACCTCTGCTCTAGAGATCACCAAAAAATAGAGAAAGAACTTTAATTTAATGCCATCAAGATAAAAGTCTTTAATCAAGACAGATAAAATTTGAGTTTGATTGTCATCATTTACTTTGCCAAATTCTTCACACGTAACTCCTGAATCAATTTCCTACTCACAAGAATTTTATTATGTCTCAAATATAGGGAAACAAAAGGCTTCAAATAGTAAACTTGAACATGCAACTAAATCCATTGACTAACCAGAAGAACAAAATTAAGAAACGATTTGATCATCTGAGAGATGTTGTAGACTTGCAACTCACCAGCTAAGTTTTTGTGGGTAAGATTTTTTTTTGTTTTGGTTATGGTTGTGGTGTTTATAGGGAGACATTTACAAATTTATATCTATTTTCACTATTTAATGGTTTATGGGTTTGTAATGGTAATTTAATGTTCTTTCATATTTTTGTATATTTTCTTTATAATAGCCTATTATATTGATTTGTTCTATTATGCATAATGGTGTGGGTCAGACGGCTTTGCCATCGGTGCATGAAAGCATTGAACGAGTTCTACTTTTAAAAATTACATGAAATTTTTTTAATTTATTTGATTCGGTGTTATTTGCAAAAAATGATTATCAATGATGTTTCCTTTCTCCAAGAATTGTCTAGGACCTTTATGTCAGATAATATGTAACATCGAATGACTAAATCTTTTCATTACAAATGCTTATTTTATTTAATTATTATCTCATCGTGAATTAAAATTTATATCTGTACGGAAGCAGAACATACAAGTTCAAGAGTCATGTGCAAGCAAATTTCCTAAAAGAAAGCAAGCAGGCATTATCTTGAATGACATGGAAACAAGCTCATCAACTGGCTAGAAGAGAGCAATTGGAGAATGGCAGAGGAAAGTGTTTAAGGGTGATAAATAGATAGATAGTATGCAATACAAACAAACAATGTCTGGAGTGTCTGATGTGACATCTCTAATTTATGTCCGGAGGGTCTAACTGGTTTTGGAGTTCCTACGAAACCTATTGGGCCATGCTTGGAGGAAATCAATGTGTTCGTGCAAGGAGCACCTTTTTTCTATTATGAGAATGATACTTTTGCACCTAGGGATATTTGGAAGTCAATATCCAAAAATTTCTATAGTGTGGAACAAGAGTTGGCGGACTCGAAGTATAATTGTCAGCTTTCAGAAGACCAAGAGGTTATGTACACAATCTCCCAATAGAAGAGCGATTTCAAGAATTACCTCTCCCCCCCATGACTATTCAGGAAGCCCTTCCTCAAACAGAGGACTATTGGCCTCCATGGGATCAAAGAAAAAAATTAAAGCATAGACTCTAGACGATGTGGTGGTGTCCTCCGTGAAGAACTCTACACTATAATTGAAAATTCACGAAGGAAACTGCAAGATAGTGAAGAGAAATACAATCTTGAAAAGTGGGAAGAATGGATCTTGGTTTGGGTGGGGCCAAGTCAGGTGGCTCCTCTAGAGGTTGACGAGATAGAAATCATATTAGGATTTGAAAAAGATCACACTCGTGGAACTTCGTGTGCGAGTGATCGATTGCGGTGTTTGGGTAATGCATTCCAAATGGATACAGTTGCATTCCAAATAGATACAGTTGCATGCCATCAAGACTGTATCTATTTGGAATGCAACTGTATCTATTTGGAATGCATTTCCCAAACACTGTAATCGATCACTCGCACACGAAGTTCTACGACTGTGATCTTTTTCAAATCCTAATATGATTTCTATCTCGTCAACCTCTAGAGGAGCCACCTGAGTTGGCCCCACCCAAACCAAGATCCATTCTTCCCACTTTTCAAGATTGTATTTCTCTTCACTATCTTGTAGTTTCCCTTGTGAATTTTCAATTATAGTGTAGAGTTCTTCACGGAGGACACCACCACATTGTCTAGAGTCTATGCTTTAATTTTTTTCTTTGATCCCATGGAGGCCAATAGTCCTTTGTTTGAGGAAGTGCTTCCTGAATAGTCATTGGGGGGAGAGGTAACTCTTGTGGTCGCTCTTCTATTGGGAGATTGTGTACATAACCTCTTGGTCTTCTGAAAGCTGACAATTATACTTCGAGTCCGCCAACTCTTGTTCCACACTATAGAAATTTTTGGATATTGACTTCCAAATATCCCTAGGTGCAAAAGTATCATTCTCATAATAGAAAAAAGGTGCTCCTTGCACGAACACATTGATTTCCTCCAAGTGTGGCCCAATAGGTTTCGCAGGAACTCCAAAACTAGTTAGACCCTCCGGACATAAATTAGAGACCTCACATCAGACACTCCAGACATTGTTTGTTTGTATTGCATACTATCTATCTATTTATCACCCTTAAACACTTTCCTTTGCCATTCTCTAAATGCTCTCTTATAGGCAACTAATGAGCTTGTTTCCATTTCATTCAAGATAATGTCTGCTTGCTTTTTTTAGGAAATTTGCATGCAAGAGACTCTTCAACTTGTATGTTCTGCTTCCGTACAAATATAAATTTTAATTCACGCTGAGATAATACTTAAATTAAATAAGCAATTGTAAAGAAAAAATTTAGTCATTCGATGTTACATATTATCTGACGGAAAGGTCCTAGACAATTCTTGGAGAAAGGAAACATCATTGATAATCATTTTTTGCAAATAACACTGAATCAAATAAATTAAAAATGTTTCATGTAATTTTTAAAAGTAGAACTCGTTCAATGCTTTCATGCACCGACGACAAAGTCGTTCGACCCACATCATCTCTCGTCGTCGGAATTCCGACGACCACTAATGAAATGCTCGACAAGGATGCTGTGCATCCGACGACACTCCTCTGTCGGAATTTTATACTTTGGTGTCGGAATTCCGACGACAGCCCAAGATGGCAACGGTATTCGTTCGCAGAATGAGCATGCATGGTGCCCGTCAGAAAGGTTGTGGTAATGTCGAAATTGCGATGACCACAAGGATAGTCGGAACTTCCGACACAAAGTTTTCGACGGCCATTTTTGTTGGTAGTGTGACGAAATGTGGTCGAAAATCCGACAATTGGCCGTCGAAATCTTGACCCAAATGTACTAGTGCTAAAAGCTCATTTTTAGTTATTTCTATGCGAGGGGAAAGGTCATGAATAAAATACATGACAGCATCCTCCCTACATATACTTTGATGTTAAAGATAGGTCTTAGGAGAATAAGGAGGATCTAAAGATGTAAGAATGTTAAAGTTTTGATTTTCCCCCTCTTGCTCAAGGGTGTGTGTATGAGAAGAAGATGGATCCATGTTACTTTCTAATGCTTGCTCTTTGTTAGAGAGATGATTGGTTAAAGCATTAGGTCTCATCTCATCCACACAAGGTACCCTAGGAGAGGTACAAAGGTTAGGATATTTAGGTTTGGGATCTACAAAAGCTTTAAGGTGATTAACATAGGAAATGCATTTTGTTAACAACATCACCGTAATGCAACATAAATGATACATGAAATCTTTGAGATCTAATTGAAAAGAAAATAATTTGGAAATCCTAACAACACAATATGACCAAGTGCTATGAATAAAGAGGAGCAACAGGAAATGAACGAAACTCTTATCCGACACATGATTGCAATAAATATATGCAAAAAGCAATGTAATCATATGCGAAAGATCAAGTAAATCCAATTTATTGATTGCCATTGAAAGTCTCTTAATTGAAATTTGAATTTTCTGGTAAAGAAGATCTAAAATCAGGACCTTTTTATGAAAATCAATGTAAGATTTGGATGTGATAAAGTTTGAATTTGTGTTTGACCTTAGAGGGTGTTAAAATTGATAAAGTACACTTTTAAAGCTTAATTTTCTCAAAATGGAAAATTAGGGTTTGTATGCCATTAACCTCTACAATTTGCAAATAGATCAAACTTGGAAATGAAAATTTGAATTTGAAATAGAAAGCAATCAAATCTAATAATGAGAAACCAGAATCAATGTGTAAGACGTTGGGTTCACCAAAATGTAAAATAGAAAATTGAACCCTAGTGACTCCCCACCTAGGAGAGAGAAAGGAAGTCACTGGGATGATTTTCACTTGGGGGAACTTTACATTCAAAAGAGGGGGTTGAATCCACTAGATCCAAATCCAAGAGAGACAAGGATTTGAATTCCAAGTGGATTGCAAGGGTTGAAGTGTGTTTTGCCCTCTTTTGTTAATATGAAAGTTGTCTTGTTAATTATGAAGAACAAAGAGAGAAATTGAGTGAAATGAGGAGCTACCTGTTCGGTATCGCACTGTAACTTCGGATATGAGCTAATTAGACTAATACGGATCGATATTGCAAATTTGGAGAAAAGTCGTTGGGACCATGGCGACAGTGTACATGGTCCTTCACAAAATCCATGAAATGAATATGGTTCTTCTGTTTTTGTAAATGAAGCCCAAACTTGCAATGACAGCTGCGTACTTGCAACCTACACACATAAAAGAAGGGGAGAAGGGTGTTGGATAGGGTTTTGCCTCAGTCAAATCTCAGTTGAGGAATCAACCTTGAAAGAAAGTAATTGCAAATGCTGAAATATAAATAATGAAATTGTATACTTTGTAGATCTGCAATTTATCGATGATTTTGCTTCTTGAATGTAATCACAAGTGTTTCATGAAATGGTATGTAACATGACAAAATCCTAACACACACACATGCTTGTAAATGAATGTTGTAATATTGCTTCCATGGATGAATGAAGAAGACTTGAATGCTTGATAATGAAGACCTTCTACTTGAATTTCGCTTATTATCCTTATCTTGCTCCTGTATTGCCTCCTCCTAAATGAGGGAATTGAATTTCCTTTTATACATGCCCCAAGGATTAATTTTCAATCACTGAAGGCCAACAAAGAGGAAATACAAACCTCGAGGATCAAATTATGCAAAGGGGACCAGGAAAATCCATCATAGGGCCACCCTAAGAGGTGGGGACATGGGTGCCATGCCCCTGTCCTGGGGGGAGAAGGATGCCTACCCCTGTCTTAGGGGGGACAAGGGCACCACTCCCCCATCCTGCCCTATTTTGGGGCTCGGATAGGGTCTAAGGTAGAAACAAAGCCTAGACAAGGAGGTTTCAAGGGTGAAAATGTAGGAAAGGGTTCTTGGTTAGGAAGGAGAATGTCGTCGCCAAGGTGAGGACCTCAAATGTGGTTAAAATTGCCAGGGTCACAATTTTATGACACTATAGATAGATTTTATTCTAACATGAACACTTTCTCCTTTGCAAAATGTTATAGCTTGCATAGGTTGATATTAGCTACTCATTTAAATCTATCTCACCACTCTCCCATTGAAGCCTCTCTCTCTCTCTCTCTCTCTCTCTCTCTCTCTCACACACACACATATATCACTCCCTCTTTCCATATCTATCCACTTCTTTCTCCGTTCTCTATTTCTCTCACCCCCTCTCCCCCTATTTATCTATTTATATACACGCATCCATCTCTCTTCCTCTCTCCATCTCTCTCTCTCTCTCACACTCACGTACACACACTATTTATTTCTCTCTCTATCTCTATCTCTATCTCTATCTCTATCTCTATCTCTATCTCTATCTCTATCTCTATCTCTGTCTATGTCTTCATCTTCGTCTCTATGTCGATCTCTCTCTCTACTTCTCTCTCTCTCTCTCTATGTTTTTATTTGGTCTATCTCTATCTGTCCTCTCTCATTCTCTCCATACCCCTGCCTTTCTCCATCTCTCTCTATTTCCTTACTCCCTCAAAGTCTCTCGCTCTTCCACCTTCTATCTCTCCCTCTTTCTATCTCCATCTCTCTTTCTCTCCATTGCAAACATGGTATGAGCCTATTGATAATGGATCTTAGTTATCTTCCCAATTCATATATTCTATTTTAGCTGTGTTTGGATTCCTTGTACTTGGTTACATAGTTGATTTGAAGCTATCAATTCCCCATTGAGACCTTTGTTGCACAAAAACCATCATTTGCTGAATGGCCTACCAATTGACCTCATGCATCACACAAATATATGCAAAAATTAGACCAAAATTTTCCCTAGTTGACCTTCCATAACTCTTTTGCATATCCATTTCACACCAAGAGGCAATTGCTATGATAATTCTTTTTAAACATCTCTCCTCATAGATTAGTGTAGGAATAAATTTTTCTATCTTAGTTCCTTTCAAGACATGGTTCTATAGAGGATGGGATCATGTATTTAATACCTTCTTGCCATGGAGCATGAGAACTAATGTTGAGATAACCTTGTTTTAGACACAAACTATAACCACAACTCAGAGGCCAAAACATCTCGTAAAGTGAATGTTAAAATGAAAAGTGGTCAAAGCTAGAAGGCCACATTCCACAAACTATTAGCCAAGGTACTCCAAAACAACAACCATGTGACACTTACCATACTCAATAGAGGAAAAACAACTTAGCTAAAATTACTACTCAAGCATGAGATAAACCACATTTAATTCCATAAATTTAGGTATTAATAAAATTTGAGTGATGTCATTCAAATGACATCATCACCCACCTAGGAAATAAGAGAAAAAACTATGTTTTGTTTTTTCAAAAAGAAAAAAAAGGTTAAGATTGTCCCAAGTCTCTGTGCCATCCCACAATAAACAAGAAATGAGATCAATGTCCACCCCTTGACTTGCAATGATCTTTATTGTTTTAATTGCATTCTTGATAATAATGAGATAATGAATTTTTTTTGAAATCATTGTAAATGAATAAGAATTAGACAATAACTCAATTGACCAACTACAATAGATCCTATTGAACAAACCTTGAACAACCACTATAAGATCTCCTTTCACAATTAACATCTTATAATTATGTGTATGAAGACCTTCTACCACTATATTCTATTCAACCTTATTATTAATAAATATATTCAAAAAAAAACCCCAATCTTAAAATAACCTTTATCATTTTTAAGTAACCCTAACTCTAACCTACCTTAACTTACCCTTAGAAGCCCAATCAAAATTTATCTTCATATGACCATGAAACCAATTTTGATGACCACAATGACCATAATTTATCCTAGTTTCCCTTCTAATTTCTTAACCTATGAAGAAGAAAAATATCATCTTTAAAATTATTCCAATAATTTTTTATTTTTTTTTCATATAATAACCAGTTTTCCTCTACTAATTATCCAACCATCATCCAATATATAATAATCTTAAAAAAGAATGTCATTAATACAAAGAAGATTCCTAACGTTACGTTTTACATTCTCTTCTCTTGTTCTATAAGTTGTCTAAAGCTAGAAAAGGCAGCATTCACAGAGTTCAAACATTCCTCGCCTCACGCTTAAAACAAATTTTAAATCGCGACCAATATTTTCGTTAAAGTGCTCTAAAATTCTTGTCTTCAGCTGAAGAATCTAATAGCTCTTAAATCCCCATATTTTAAGATCTACTTCTGGTTTATCGTGAATAGATTGAAGCAGCAGCTGAAAGGGGATTGGTTTCGGTACGTCTTATTTCAAACAAATTTCGGCGTCGGAGGGTTTAATAATATTTTTCCTGCAAATTCTACCCACTTCTTCTCATCGACATCGTTGACAGCACTACACAATTTGTGCAGAATCTTGAGGTAAGTCAATTGCCACAGTTTCAGTGAGTTTTTTTTGGGAATCAGTACACGGCCGGATCTTTTAATTGTTGTGTTTTATTTCATTCTAAAACAATTCTGTTGTTATCTATAAAATGAAGGTATTGGTTCTGTAGTTTTATTTATGGTTGTACCTAATATTATATCCCAATTTGTTTCTTCATGTAGAGATATTTTGAACTGAGAAATGAATTTTGCATTTATTTTGTAGTTTTAAATTTTTGTTTATTTTATTTTCTTTGTTCATATATATATATACTTTTAACTCTTGTTTGATTTGGGGTTTTGGGGTTTTTTTGTTTTAATTTTTATCAGAGGAGTTCAAAAAGCTTTTTCACAGCCGCATGGCGGCATTTGCTTTCTGTTCTCATACTATTGAAGTTTCTATTTGAATAAAAGTTATCAGGTTTGCTTATTGATTATTTAATTTTAGCTTTGGATAAATTGTATATGATAATTTCTGCAATTAGATACATTTATTTATGATAATGAACCTAAAAGAATTATTTTCCTGACTACCTATGTGTAAATAAGTGCACTTTGATAATATATGACTGTAACTTTCTATTTTTTTTCTCCTGATTCGATAGTCATTCATGTAAATTGCGGCCCATTTATGAATCTACATTTTAATTGTTTGTTTTGTGATCATTATTTTAATATTTTGTTTAGGAGATCCAGGGATCCTTGAAAGAAACATGGTTACGATAAGTTTGGTTTTGGACATGAATATGTGCTGTTGATGCATACAGTGGATGTAAGGGCAAGGAAAGCATGCATTTGTGGCAGCTGCGAGAATGCAAATGTCCCTTCAGTTTGTGCACCTTGTGTTAATTACAGGTACTCTTAACTTTTGCACAAATATGAACATAGTTAAAAATGCTTAATGAAGATTTATTCTTCCTTTTAATCCCTGTTTTTGGATAATATCACTGTATTAGCCAATTGTCATGAAGGGATATTATTTATTAATGGTTAAATTATTCAAGTGGTAATAATTCAAGGATGGGAAAACCACAGAATTAGGTAGCTAGTTCCGGTACAAATTCACGAGGAAAAAAATGTTTTTTGTCGGGTTTGATGAAGCTGGAAAGGAATATGTGTAGCATGCTGCTTCGAATTTTAAGAGAAGATATCAAATATATCACAAGTACTGTGTGCTATGTTCCTGATTCAAAATCTGTGATTATAACTGATAAATTATACAGCCAAAATTTGAATCTTTGGGAAAATCTGGTATTGTTAATGAGAAAAGCTTGTATGTTATTACATTATTTTCAAAGCGAGCGTGATGTTTTTCCACCAGAGTTGTAGTATATAAAAGTGCAGCTGCATGGGCAATATTCAACAAGCACACTTTATGTTCCATATTTCAGGCTTTCTGTTCTGCCTTTCTTCAAGGGGATGCTTAAAACAATTTTGGATGGATTCACTTGTTTGATCCTTGTAAAGAAATAAGGCAACTGTTCTAATGTTTAAAACTACTTTGCTTCCCAACCAGCTTATGTCTGCGTGGAGTTTGGCTTAATTAGTTGCAAATTCTTTTGATGACCAATCCTGTCATTAGTTGAGCACAACTTAAAATCAGGAAACCATTAGAGAATAAAAATTATAAATAGATAAGGTTTATAGAATTAACCGTGCATGGCATTAATGCTAATAATTCCCTTACTGAGCTCATTTATCATGAAAAGTAATTTACATAAACACTCCATGTCCATTATGAGTTCAAATGGTCAACTCACCACTCATTACATTAGGTGATACTCACATTGGTAAAGATTTGGGATTGAAATTGTGCCGCTGATACGAACCATCAAATTGCATGAATGGTAGTCGCTGTGGTTTGTTTGGATGGTTCAAATTCCATTTTGAGAGCAGAGGGGAAAAGAAATGAATGATTCCATAGAGTCAATACTCACTGCTTGGTTCATTTCGCTAGTTTTGATCTCACCCCTACACCCTGAAAAGAGATGACGAGTCATTGAACAAACTATAAATATATCTCTAGTTGCTTATTTCCTTACAAAATGTTTTATATTGAGCATCATATGCACAAATTTATTCAAGACTCCTTATTAGTCATTAACGAATTATTCCATTTGATAAGATCAACATGCCTGAATGAGGCTACATATGAGATGACAAGCATTACAGCCCATGCCACCAAGACTATTCTTCAATTTGTGATCAAACTAACTATGGTGGCAATCGAAATGGATGATGTGCACTGCACCATCACAGACATACAACTGGGTTTGATTGACTTCAATAATGCAGTGTCATTCATGATGCATACACTGACTGAACTGGAACTATGATGGTTGTGATGAATTAAACCGAGAGAGGCTTGAATATTCCAGTTGTGGTTGCAGCCTTGCTGCAACACTGCCTGTAATGGTCATTACTATTTCCCATGCATTCATCTTCAATAAAATTGTTTTGATTGATGGCTATCCTAACTTTTGTGGTCCTTTTCTGTTGTAAGTAAGAAAAATGGTTGTGTAATTTGTAGGGATGAGTTATCCATACCAGGGGACATGGAAGAGTGGAGAAAATATTTGCTTCCCTTTGTAAGCTTATCAATGGGTTAACAAGCACCTCATAACTTTCCTGTACCTACGAGATTATATTAGTGTCTGCAACTGATCATAATAGCCCAATCTTCTGTGAATATTGGTATGATCTCAAATTGTAAAAGCAAATGGGTTATCTTGGTGGTTTCTTGGGCTAAAACAGAGGAGGCATCATAAGATGTTGACATTGGGTAAAATATTATCTTGAACAAGAAGATTTTACAAATTAAGAAAAGTCAGTCTATCCTCAAAGTAGAGCTAGTTTACAGTAAACAAAGAAGGTTTTATTTCAAAATATGAGGGGATCTATCCTAAAGAATAATAATACCAACCTAGCTTTGTCATTAGTTGATGCTTTTCTAGATATGAGGTTCCTCATGCATATCACGTTTGTATACACTTTGCTATTTTTCAATAATTATTTGTGATTTCCAAGCTCTGTGACTTTGCCCTCTTCAATCGTTACAATAAGATCTGCATTGACAATTGTGGAGAGACAATGAACAATCATCAATATAGTTCTGTTGGACATGATTTTCTCAAGGGCTTTGTGGTCATCCTTCTCAGATTGAGAAACAAGAGTGCTTGTTGCTTCATCCAATACAAAAATATCTGGATTTTCAATATTGATCTTGCTATAGTTCTTCTTTGTGGCTGCCCACCTGATAGTCGCTTTCCCTCTCTCCAAATTGGGTATTGTAAAAAAAAGATTTAAAACCTTAAAAAAATAGATTTTAATAAGACAATTTTCCCTCAAAACCCTCGCAAGGGCCATTGCCCCTTGACCTTGTTGGTAGCTTTGTCCCCAAAAACCCACAAGGGGCATTGCCCCTTGACCCCAAATCTCCACTCACCATTGTTATTTTTAATGCAATCATTGCTATGTTTTTAATGTTTATTAGTTTAAACTTCACTTGGTATGCCAGAGTTTCATTTGCAATTCTTTATGCTTATTCTTGATTTGCTCCCAAAGTTCCAAAACTCTGCCATTGTTAATGTTCAATGCAATCATTATCATGTTTTCAATGTTTATTAGTTTAAACTATACATAATATGCCAAAGTTTCATTTTCAATTCTTATACTTATTAATTATTCCTTACACATCTTTCTATAATATTTTTTCAAGTACTATATGTATATGATATATGAGCATCACTCCCCACCACTGCTATGCTGCCGTCCCCCTACCGTCCCCAAACTTAGGCTCTTGATCCCCCCATCCTTGAAACCCATCCCTGCATCCCCGTGTCTCCATTAGGAAACATTTTGGAACTATGGTATCTCACTATGTTAATAATGTGGGGGTTTTATCAATAATAGCTCGAGTTAGGTCAGTTGTGTTGCATGTATTTTAGAGCTAAGTATTCTCATTATTATTAGAATCAATTATAGTATAATGTAGATTGGGAGGCATGTTGTCGGCATTTAGGGAGTTGCATGCTTGGGACACTGTTAGCCATAGGGATCCTAAAGTCGCTGCTTGATGCCCCATGGGGTGGGATCAACTTATAGTTTCCAATTTTCATGTTGTTGTGTATTAATCCAAGGCATTGAAGTCTAGAGGATGTGACAATGTGTATGCGATGGGACCATTGGGGGTAGGTTAAATGAAAATGGAAAGATTAGAATATTAGCTTGTGATTTTTAGGCCTGTCTATATTAGGAGCCAAATGCATTGTAAAATCTTTTAATTGCCTTCTCAAATTTATGACAAATTAATCTCTTTTGTTTCAGTTTGTTTCTAGAGTATCTTAGAGTTTCAATAACCATAATGAGATAGACTTATTTTGGGAACATTGTCCAAAAAGATCTTTGATATTTTAGTATCATTGATCAGGTCGCTAATGAAAAGAGGAGGGGACCATCAGCCCTATAGAGCATTTGGACCATCAGCGCTATAGGGCATTTTGTTGTTAATCAAGTCACCTAGGGAATTCTGTAACATCTCTATTGTTGGCATCAAGTGCAATATCTGTGGGAAATTCTTTGGTGCTATGCTTTTTTGAGTTGATTAAGTTTGATAGTTCAAATCTTAGATGGATCTTCTCATGCCCCCGCCATGATACCCAACACTCACACCATCCTAAGCAAAAGAAATATTCTTATTTCTAAGACTTTACAATTTTCTGTAATCTAAATCGTGCCAATGCAAACAGAGAGAAGATGCTGCCTCCATCCTATTGATCTAATCGAACACCGATGCATAGGACACAACAATTTTATTACTGCAGGCAGCGATACAGTAACATTTAATAATAATAAGATCTGACTTAGTTATGAGCAGCATTCAAAACAATATTAATTATAGTATGGTCAGCGATTGCAATTAGCAAAACAAATATTACGATGATGCAATGATTTGTATATTAGACAAAGACAAAGGCATCGATAATAATTAATTGAAGAGACAGCATTGGTTCATTCATGAAGAGACAGCAAGGAAAGACGCCCTTTTGGAAGGGTTGTAACCAAGTAGAAGACACAACCCTTTGTTTCTTCTAGAGGGGTATATATAAGGCAAAGCAGCATTCAAAGGAAGGCATTGAATCTGGAGAAGGAAGATCAGGAAAACAATATCTAATCTACACTCAGCATTCTTAGGGAAATCTGCAATAACTGTATTCTACAAAGTACTTTGGTATGCAATATGATAATAGATTGAATATATAATTTCTTATATTTTGTATAGGCCATTTTATGAAATTTTATTCTTTAGTCATTAGATTACTTGTTTCCCCAACAAGCAATCACGTAGAGAAGACAAGGAAATGCAAGGAGGGAGAGCAGATTCGAGATCCCCTTCCAAGCGGGCCACTCCATTTGTGTTCAGAATTCATTGTCAATATTCAATATACATTCATAATTCATAATTCATTGTCAATACTCAATATGCATTCATAATTGAAAATTCATTGTCAATATGCGAGCACTTGTTTGATTTGCGGAAAATTTGATTGCTTTGCTTAAACAATTATCGTCGGAAATATTTGTTTTTATTGCCCGTATCACATATCCTTCCCTTTTAAATATATGAATATCATATGGTAAGAGATGAAATATTTATATCGTTCCCTTTTAAAGTTTTAAATATATCATATAGTCAAACATGAAATATGGCAACGATATTATGAATTATCACATAGTCAAGACTTATATTAATAATTTAATATTATTGCCTTTTAAATTTTTAATAATGTTGTTATATGGAGCCTAATCAAACTTGGAGGTTAAATTTTCCCCACTTTTATTGGCGTAGTTTCCCCCCAAATTATTCAACAAGGGTTTGGGGGCAGCGCCCCCAAGACGGGGGTCAAGGGGCAGCACCCCTTGCAAGATCCAGGGGCAGCTCAAATGACTTATTATTTTATTTGCATTCAATTGATATTTTCTGCATGCAATTCCTAACAAATAATTGGAATTAGGCAAATAATTTGGGGTCCACATTAGGAATTTTTTTTTGTCATTTTAAATATGACATTTTTTTAATGTTTTTAACTAACCCCAATTGTGGGGGACTTGCAGCCATCCGCCTCCATCCCTAGGATGTACGGATGTCCCCCATGGCTGGGGCAAATGTCCCCCCGTTTTCGAGACGTTCCCAACTAATTCCACATTTTGGGGATGGGGGGCGGGGGGGATGTCCCTTGGCCGCCCCCAAGTTCCCGAAACGTCCCTGGGACCGGGATAGGGGGTTTTTCAGGCCGGGGACGCATCCCTGGGTTACCTAGTTTTACATTTCTTATTCTAATGGTTGTGATTTTAGGGCAATCCCGAAAGGGGACATTACAATTGGTATTAGAGTATTGTTCTTGCCAGCCTAAAGGATGAAAGATAGTTGATGCAACTTAGCCAAAGAGCTCAAACAGCCTTGGAAAGAGAAAAGAAGAAATTTGCATCCACCAATAACTCCACTCAAAACAATACAATGAATGAACAAATGTGAAACGAATTGAGGGCCTTCATGGAGCACAACAAACAAGCAACTCAATCTTTCATGGAGCAAAATGAGAAAACAACACAACTACTTCTTTAAACCCTCCAAAATATGAACAACACTATCAATAATCTTTGATCCAACCAAACTGATGGGAGGGATGTCAATTCTAACCATTCAGAAAATAACTACACTCCACCAAGGGGATCAAATCATTGGTTAACAAGACCTTCTTTCATACCTAGGGGAGAACACACAATAGAGGAAGAAGCAAACAATCTGCTCATTAACAATGTTGATGAAATTGCTGAAGCATACTCAAGACTAGAACGTGAAGTTGGGAGAAATGTTTCCTTTAGGGATTACTATGATGCTAAAATGTGGAATATCCTTAGTAGGGAAAGAGGACAATCCAACAAAGATTTAAGACAAAGGGTAAGTAAAATGACTCTACCCAACTTTGATGGATCCAGATGACTCACAACACGTTCATGGGTCCAAAAGATGGACACTTATCTTTCACTTAGTTCCATGATGGAAGAAGACACTATTAAATTTGCTAGTCTATATTTGGAAGGAATTGACCATGATTGGTGGCGTCATGGCCTTATTACCCAAGGTCATGTTGACGTGTATTTTGTACACTATCAAACACAAAATAAAATACCCAAGGATACCTTATCCTCTCTTGAGTAAAGCCTTTGAATGCTGAAGGTATCGCAAAAAGGATCAATCAGGGTGACTTCAAGGTTCTTCGTTGTAGGATCTCTACGTGTGGATAAGCACCAGTGGTCGTTGTGAATGCTGTTTCTTTAAGGGGTCTTACGCACTTTGAAAGCTGGTCCGTGTTGCTCTCACTCGACTGCAGGAACAGGATTTTTCCTAATACTAACAAATTCTCAAAAAAGATCAAAAGATAGGGGTTTTCAAGAGATGAATTCTAATCTAATCCTAAGAATGACTCAATGTAGGCTAGACTCTGTAAGATTCTACCAATTTCAGTATTGCCAAGGAATTACAACTCTACTGGAATTGATGCGATCTTCTAAGGTGATTAGGGATTTTCAAATCATCAAAGATTATAGATACTATCATAAAGATACATATCAATATTTCAATAATGATTGAATGTTCAAGCAATCTCAATATCTCCAATTGACCACACAAGGCGTCCTTACAATCAGTAAGAAGCTAGTGGTTTGGATATGAATCTCACCAAAGATCGAGCACAACACTTAGTCCTTCAAACTTAAATACTACTTCGACTGAGAATGATTCAAGAAGATAAACAACCATGAAGATAGCCACAAGTATTGCAATAAAACACCATAACTTCAATATTTTATTGATCTCACAGCCAAATGGACAACAATTGCTTAAAATTCTTTCTTCACTACTCAATCTTGCTACAAAATAACTTTCTTCTCTCCAAAGCTCTAACTATTATCTCTTTCTCTAAAATCTAATGACAAAATGAAAATGAGTGAGGGTATATATAGCATCCTCAATTACAATGAACGGCCCAGATCGAAAGAAGATCAATGGTTGAGATTCTGACACCTAAACCCTAATTAGGGTTTATTACAAAAAGTTCCCCTTTTAGATGAACATCATTAAATGCATAGCCAAATATTTAATTGGCACAAAAGTCGAGGAAACATAGACCAATGATAATTAAGATGCCACATCATCTTATAACAACCTTTCTTCTAGAACCTTGTTCCCTTTCCTATGCTCTTTCTTAGCATATCCAACGAATCTGGACACAATTCCTTTGATCTTAGCAATGGGAATCTCAGGAAGATTCTTCATTCGTTCCTCCAAGTGAATAACCTGATCGAAGGCAGTGAGAAGAGCTGCTTCCCATCCAGGTTCGAGTTCTTTGATCTTCTCAATCAGGAGCATGGTAGTGAACATCAGATCTTGTTGCTCATCTGTGATGACATTTTCCTCTTTGCAAAAGATGACCTTGATTCTATCCTCCAACTCTTGGATGTCCACATCTGTCTCAAGCTCGATTCGTCTGCCAAGGATGGTACACAGTACTTCAAACACTTTATCCTGAATTGGATGGATGACACCTTCAACTTGACCGCATTTTGAGCTGATGTCCTCAAAAAGGACCTCTTTCATTTGGAGCAGAGCTGATCACTGTAGTAGGTTATGAGTTCCTCCATCCATTATCTTTTCTTGTGCCAGTATCCGTCTTGGTGTTTGCCTTATTACTTGTAGGACAGGAATGATAACATCTCTAGTATGAGCAAAAGCGGCTACAGTTATCAATAAATTATGAATAATCTCAAGGACCTGGATAGCTCGATGGATTGTCTTCATCATCCTTGTTGCAAACTCGACAGCTACCGTGTGGGATTTATCAATCCAAGAACTCATAAGCTGAACCAAGCTTTTGACCCTTTCTGCTTCTCCAACTGATTCAAGAGGAAGTGCCTGCACAGGAGATACTGCTGGATCTTGACGTCTCAAGGGCTGATTGAGATGACTAAAGTAGCCTCTCCAAGCACCGACCTCTCTCTCAAGCCTCTTATTCTTTTCCACTTCTTCCTTGAGTTTGTCTTTAAGTGCCTCAAATGAATCGGTTGCCTCATCCATTGCCTGTTCAGTAGTGAGTGGACCAAGCTCAAATGTTTCCACATCATACTCATCTGCAAGAATTTCATCTTCATATTTGTCCACTACTGGTGTAGCTATTTGCAATTTCCTGGATCCTGCCTCATCTCTGATCACCTTGGACATCTTGGTGGCCTTCTTCTTTTCCGTCACTTCTTGAGAATTTCCTATAAGACTCTCCAAATCAATTACATTTTCTTCCTCCTCAATCACGATCACCCTTGTCAGTCTCTCCTTCAGCCAATCTGGGATGGCGGATCTTGTCTCTCTAACTTGTATCTCTTTAAGCAGGGGTTCATCTTCTCGGAGAGGAGATGTCGCTTCATCATCATTTCCCTGATCTTCCTGTAGCTCATCGATTTGTAGAGGTTGACTTGATGAATGTTGAGGTGTTTGTCCCTTCTCTGGCTTATCATCATGTACCATGGATTCCATAGATTCATCAATCTCAGGTACCATCTTCTCTTGACCTTCAGCTTGACTTGCCTTCTTTCCATGTCGAGAAGATGTGCCTGATGGGCGATCTCGATTGGCCTCTTGCTTCGTCTTAGAAGATTCTCTTTTCTCAGGTCTTTCTTTCCTGTTTGCGCCTCTAGGATGAGAGGTGTCTTCACTCACACTTGCCTCTCCTTCCTCTGGCCTTGCCTCCAAAGTAAAAGTCATTGATACGTTCTGCTCTCTCAACTTCTGATGTTGTACATCCACCCATCTGCGAGTACATGATAAAACCGGAGCCATCAGAACTCTCAAGTCTAAAACCTCAGGCTCGCTCCAATCTATCTTCACCCTTTTATCTTCTTTGTCCTAGGATGACTGGAGGTATCTGCCATTGTCCTGGGCTTGGTCAGCTACTCTGTAAACCTTGCATTTCCTGATGAAATCTAAAGGCAATCTGGAATGCATCTTCCTTTTAACTTCTAAATCACTTGAGAGATTCATCCAAAAGTCTTCCACCTGAAACTCATGTCCGTACTTCCTAGCAACTGTCTCCTCCATATAACCATAAGGATCAAAATTCTCCCGCAGGGCAAAGAAGGTGAATGAATACAAGGCTAATTCCTTCTCTGCATCCTCCGAAGCTTGAGTATTAGGACATACCTCAACTGAATTCCCCGATATGATAGGTACGGGAACTCCATTTCCATGCTTGTGTCTGGATACCTTTGTACAAGCTGCCAACTGTCTGGTTACCTCAAGTAACACTATTCTGTCTGTCGGATATCTTGGCAACATGTAGGGAGGTGAAGGACATCCCCGAACTCTGATGTATGTAAACTTTTGAAATTGGATGAACCATGCACCATACCTCTTCACAAGTTCTTGTGCATCCAGAGATAGTCGATTATGAATCTCGCCTTGCAAAATCCTAGTGATGTTCATCGTGAAGGTATCATTGACTAACTTGTAGTCACTTCCAGGTGGATGATGCAGATGAACATAAGAGTCACAAACTCTCACTTCTCCTGGTCCTCTCTCGATCACTCCTCTGTGAGGTAGTCCTGCATACTCGAAACTCCTGATCAAGGCATATATGACATATGAGCTCATGTGGAACGACTTGGTAGGCCTTAGTCTTCTCAACTGCACATCTAGGCTATTGCTAATAATTCTGGCCCAATGAAGAGTTCCTTTCCCTTTGACTATCACTTAAATGAAGAAGAACATCCACTTCTCGAAGTAGAAGGGTTGAGGAGCCCCTGTAACTCGATTGAGCAAAGTTATCAAATCTCTGTACTCCTCCTGGAAATCAATCCTATGGGGTGTGTTAGGAATCTTGTTCAGACGAGGATGACTTTTGAGCAACCAATTCTTGTTGATGAGGTTCAAACAGGTGTCAGGATCATCTTCATACATTGACTTGGCTCCTTCTAGGCTTTTGTAAATCATATCTTTATGTTTTGGTAGGTGGAGGGCTTCACTTATAGCCTCCTCTGAAAGGTAAGCTAAGGTGTTTCCTTCCTTAGATACGATCAATCTTGATTGTGAGTCATAATGGCGGGCACACTCGATTATCAGCTCATGACACTGGACTGCTGGAGGGAAACCTGCCGCCTTGATGATGCCACTTTCAATAATCTTCTTCGCAATAGGTGATGGCTTGCCAATATAGGGGACTTCTCGAAACTTCTTCACACTGAAGTTTCCCAAGTTGGTATCTCCGATGTTACTCCATTTGGACACGATCCTGGTCTCCAATTCGTCGTTCTTCTGATCTTCCTTCATGAGAGCCGGGCGACTAGTGGATGCTCCCGCCTTTGGAGTCGCCATCTTGATACCTACACAACATTTCACAATTAGGAATATATCTTGAAGTGTAGAAATATAGACTAAAAAGGAAGATTTAAGATTTTAATTAGGAAACTTCATGATAAATCTTTGAGTTATCATTTCCTAATTAACCATGCAATACTTAGATTTTTCAAAACAAACGTTCAAAATTCAAATCTTCAACAATGGTGTTAAGATGATTTCGCCATACCTCCTCTTGAGTATTAAACTCTTAAGAAATTGCGCCTCCTCTAGCTTGGAAAAGAATAAAACTCCACTTCCTTCTAGCCTTCAACACTTGAAAGAAATTCGCTCCAAGCAAACCAGATTTCGCACCTCCAATTAGCTCTCCAAATTCGCACTTAAGGCAATGATTGAATGATTTGAAATGTGAAAAAAAAACACCTCCAATATATAGAGCGCTCAACCCTTTGCTCCCTCTAGGCCGACTTGGCAAAATGGAGGTTAAAAGTAAATAAAATTCCAAAAAGGGGAGGCCGACTTGGCAAAATAAATCAAAATAGTGCCTTGAGCGCTTTATATTTAATTTTAATTTAATAAAAATTAATTTTAAATGCCTCCAAAATAAAAGTTCGATTTTCTAAGGCTTAAAATCAATTTATTAAATGCCAAAATGCTTTTAATTTAATGCTAATTTAATTTTAATTTTCCAAATGCCTCAAAATTAGCAATTTTGGCGATCTAATGCAATTTGGAGAATATGAATTTTTAAAACAAGGCTTGATTAAATTCCGTGATGATTTCGCCCTGGACCCTCTTTGAGGGTCAGGAGCGATTTTTGAATTTTAGCCTTGAATATTTCACATTTTGACTTGAAAATCTCCTGGAGGGTAAATTGATATCTAGTTAACGCGTTGCACTTCCAATTTGACATTTTTTATGAGGAAAAATAGGTGAAAATGTAGATTTCGCCCTGGACCTTCAGTGAGGGTCAGGAGCGTTTTTTCCATTTTCTAGCTGGAATCCACCTCAACTTGTTTGTTAAACTCACAATGTCACTTCCAAAATCCATTTCCTTGCACTATAAAGTTAATTCATCAATAATTTTGAAGGAAATAATGTCCTTGAAGGCAATTTCGCTCTGGACCCTCTTTGAGGGTCAGGAGCGATTTTTCATTTTTTGCTCAAATTTAGCATTTTCAACCTCCAAAATCTCTTCAAGACATTTCAACTAGGCCTCCTCACTGACTTGCAAACTTAGCTCTATCAAATTTTGGAGAAAAGGTGTGTTTTTGGTGTTTTTCGCTCTGGGCCCTCTCTGAGGGTCAGGAGCGATTTTTTGATTTTGGGCTTGATTCTCTATCTTTTTTCATTGAAACTTCATTCGTAACTTGGCAATGTTCTTCCTTTATCCATCTCATCCAAACTCGCTTTGTTGTTGCAAGGTAAAATGAGGATTTTCAATAATTTCGCTCTGGGCCCTCTCTGAGGGTCAGGAGCGATTTTTTGGTTTTAGACACATTTCACCATCCTTTGGACTCCAAATTGCTTCTAAGGCATAAAACATCATCTCCTCTTCCTATCCACACAAGATTTTGCCTCAATTCCTCAAACAAAGGAGAGAATCTTGGAAAATCGCTATGGGCCCTCTCTGAGGGTCAAGAGCAATTTTTGTAATTGCCTTCAAAATATTGATTCTCAACGATCCCTTTTCACTTCAAGGCCTTTCCAACATCGTTTCAAACCCATGCCTAACCTTAGCTTTCCTCAAACTTGGATGAAAAGTTCCCATATTAGGTTTTTCGCTGTGGGCCCTCTCTGAGGGTCAGGAGCGATTTTTTGATTTTGGGTTGATTCTTTTGTTGATCCTCCAAATTATATTCAACGGATAGAACATGCTTTCCTTCATCCCTTCCAATCATAAAACATACTTTGATCTTGTAAGAATAATGCATATTTGAAAATCTCGCTCTGGACCCTCTTTGAGGGTCAGGAGCAATTTTTGCTACTTGGACCAAAATGCTTCACTTTTCATCTCAAAATCACTTTGCCAAGGAAGATGTCATCTTGTTCTTTGCTATGAATAAAAATTCATGTCCAAGAAAGGTCCAAAAATGTGCACACATAGAAAATCGCTCTGGACCCTCTCTGAGGGTCAGGAACGATTTTACCTTTCCTGGGCAAAACTCCTTCAATTTATCATCTTTGATTAAGTCTGGATACTTCATTATGCTCACTCTATCCTTCACCATGCTTTTGACATCTCAAATCGACCAAATAAGGCTAGCAATGACCCCTATGAGATTTTTCGTTGTGGGCCCTCTCTGAGGGTCAGGAGCGATTTTTCTGTTTTCAACAAGGTCCTTCATCATTTCTAGCCAAAACTTCTTCAGGTGGGTGGAGAAAGTCATTTATTTTCCATTCATGATCCAAACTTGGTCTCTTTCCATTGCAAAATGAAGGAAATCAAAATCTTGCCTTGGGCCCTCTTTGAGGGTCAGGAGCGATTTTTCCTTTAATCTCCAAAATTCATCAATTTTCACGTCTCTAAACCTTCCAGAGCATCAAGTCATGTTCAATCATCCTCCCAGGAGACCCTGCACAAAGCAAATTAGAAAAGTCAGTGACAAATATGACTTAAACAACATTTTCGCCCTGGACCCTCAGCAAGGGTCAGTAGCGATTTTACCCTTTTTGGCCAAACTGCATCAAATTTAAGTCTCAAACTGCTTCACAAGGCAAAGTTAGGTCATTTTCAAGGCCAGGAACCAGTTAGCAAGTCCATCAAAAACAAGAAATTGCACTCGGGATAAATTTCGCCCTGGGCCCTCTTTGAGGGTCAGGAGCGATTTCTCTGTTTCAGGCACCATCTCACTTCAAAAAATTGATCAACACTTACCCAGGTAAGAACATACAATTTCTCCTTCAAAAATGCTAACACTTAGTCAAAATTGGATTTCACCCTAAAAACCTCTGATTAGACCTAACCTAAGACCTATTTGACTCTCCTGAAAGACTTACCTAATTTCAATCATCTCAATTCTTCGGGAGGACACTTAACAATTCTCCAAAATTTGACTGGACTTAGCTTGAATGACACCCAAAAAGAACCCCGAAGGTTTAGCCCTGGCCCAGGCAAGACAACTCACTCACTCAAAACCCTAAAAACAGAGAGAAGAACAAGTAGAGAGAAGCCAAAACAAAGCAAAAAGAGGGGATCCCCATTCTAATGGGGCGATGTGTGAAATGGTCACAACAGGTCACCAACACATGACCACTTAAGATGAATTCACTCAAAGGGTTATCAAGATATTTGATCATAAACACCCCGAATTGTACTTTAAAGAACTAACACAACTAAAAAAGCATGGAATTGTAGAAGATTATGCCATTGAATTCCAAAAACTTTTAGTCATGGTGTTAGAGATTTCTCAAAGTAGACTCACATACCTATTTGTAGAAGGGTTAAGAGAATCAATCAAGGGCTTGGTAAGTGCTCTTGATCCTACAACTCTTGAAGATGCAATTCAAAAGGCAACAACGTTAGAAATCACATCATCAAAAGATAAGACCTACACAAAATTGTTAACCTCAAAACCCCCCCTATGAGAAATATTGGCATAAAAGGGAATTTCCTATAAGAAATGATCAATAAAGAACTTTGAAAAGAAAAAATCTGTTTCCATTGTAAGGAAAAATGGGAGTATGGGCATGTTTGTAAACAGGAAAACCTTAAAAGACAATGAGAAGACCTAAAAAAGAAAGGTTTGTGCTTCAAATGCAAGGAGGAATGGGGGCCAAGACACGTGGAAAGAAAAGCCAAGCCTGTAATATAGAAGTATTGTTTGATAAAGAAGCATGGAAACCCTAGGCAAAGAAGAGGGGGTGAAGAAGAAGAAGAGCATGGAACCCTAGCTGTCATCTCAACGGCATCCAAACACCACCCTTTCCGAATTAGAGTGTTCTAAGAGGACAAAAGGTAATCACCCTCGTGGTAGTGGGGCAACTCACAATTTTATTGACAAAAAATTGGTTATAAGAATGAAATTAGAAACAAAATGTTTTAAGGTTTTTAAAGTAGCCTTGGCTAATGGAACCACTTCCCCATGTACTAAAAAAATTCATCCCATCAAAGAAGATTTCTATGTAGTAAATTTGGGAAACACCAATGTGATCTTGGGCACCCCATGGTTGCACTCCTTGGGACATTTCTACCTAGACCTTCCAAAATTGGAACTTTGTTTTAAACATCATGGGCAAGAAGTCCTTTTACGAGGGCTATCCAATGGATCACTAAGATTAGTTTCATCCAAGAGGATGGAAAGAATCTTTAGACATGGACAAGGGGAATGGGCTGCCCAATGCATGATTCTTGAAAAATCCTCTTTCCAAGGCAAAACTATAAACACTGATAGCTAACTAATCTTAAAGAAACACAAGAAAGTATTTGACAACATTCCTTTAGGGCTTCCTCCAAAGAGAGGCTTTGAGCAGATCATTGAATTGGAGGAAGGGGCAAAACCTGCAATTACCACACCCTACTGTCATCCACGAAGATATAAAGAAGAAATTGAGAAAGCCATAAAAAAGTTGTTGAAAATGGGACATATCCAACCTAGCTTTTAATCCTTTTGCCTCTATCATACTAGTAAAAAAGAAAGATGGCACCATGAAAGTGTGCATTGACGATAGGGCACTTAATAAAAAAAACTATCAAAAATCAATACCTCATTCTCAGGGTCGATGAACTAATTGAGAAACTTCATGGAGCAATATATTCTCAAAAATCGACCCGCATTTAGGGTATCATGAAATAAGGTTAAGAAAGGAAGATGTTCCTAAAACAGCTTTTAGGTGCCATTTTGGACACTTCGAATTGCTTGTCTTACCCTTTGGCCTAACAAACGCCCCGACTACCTTCCAATCATGTATGAACCACATTTTTAGAAAACAACTAAGGAAATTTCTCTTAGTCTTCTTTGATGATATTTCAATCTATAGCAAAACTTGGTAGGAACATTTAAAACACATAGATGAAGTGCTGGAAATACTTGAACAACAATCCCTATTTGCTAAATTATCCAAGTGTGAATTTGGGTTAGAGGAGATTCTATATCTGGGACACAAGATCAGTGCTCAAGGTGTTAGCATTGACGACAAAAATATTGAAGCCATAAGGAGTTGACCAAAACCAAGGACCTTAACACACCCAAGGGGATTTTTTGGAACTTCGCAGTTACTATTGAAGATTCGTCAAGGGCTTTTCAAAGTTTGCAGCCCCATTGACCAACTTAACCAAGAAGGGCACATTCTCGTGGAAGGAAAAGGCACAACAAACTTTTGAGAAACTTAAGGAAGTAATGGGCTCCTATCCCGTTCTAGCAATCCTGAATTTTCATTACCATTTGAGTTAGAATGTGATGCTTCTAGCGAAGGCATTGGAGTAGTATTAATGCAAAACAAACATCTTATAGCCTTTGAAAATAGAAAACTAAAGGAAATTGAAAGAAGCTGTTCCATATATGACAAGGAGATGCTAGCAATCATGCATGCCTTAGCTAAATTGAGGCAATACCTAGTTTGTGGGACATTCATTGTAAAACTCGATCATAGTAGCCTAAGATTTTTCCTAAACCAAAAGGATTTAAATGAAAGACAATAGAAATGGGTGAGTAAAATATAAGCCTATGATTTTGATATCAAATACATGAAGGGGAAAAACAATGTTGTAGCAGATGCCCTTTCATGAAGACCCCACCTATGCTCCATAATAGACATCTCGGTGGATTGGAAAACTTTCATTATTGCCGAGTATGCCAGAGATCCACAAGCCAGTGACATCCTAGAAGGGAATATACAAAATGAAGAATTTAAGGTGGTGGAAGAACTCATCCTATACAAAAATAAGGTATACCTTGTATGGAGCTCAAAGATGGAGAAGATCGTTAGAGAATACCATGGCAATCCTATAGTGGGTCACCAAGGGTACTACAAAACTTATAAGCAAGGAAGAGAAATACTCTTGGAAAGGTCTCAAGAAAGATGTCCTTAAACATGTCCAAAAATGCATAACTTGCTAAAGGAACAAAGCAAAACAAGCCCATCCAGTAGGCCTCCTACAGCCGCTACCTGTTCCTAATAAAAATTTGGAGTGATTTAATGGACTTCATAAATGGACTTCCAAAAGTACAAGGCAAAGATTGCATATACATGGTGGTGGATCGCCCCAATATGCACATTTCATGGCAACATCCACTAATTAAAGGGCTCCTCAAGGAGCCGATGTCTTCTTCAAGGAAATTTTCGGATTACATGGCCTCCCTAGAAACATCGTCAGTGATAGAGAAAATTGATTCCTTAGCCTATTTTGGCAAGAACTCTTTCGACTAGCAGGGACAAAACTCATACAAAGCACAAGCTATCATCCCCAAAATGATGGACAAATGGAGATTGTAAGCAAAATGCATGGATCAAGTGGTTACACCTTGGGGAATATAGTTATAATACCACCCATCAATGTGTCGATAGGAATGAGCCCCTTCAAGGCCTTGTATGGATACGAGGCAACCTCATTTGGAAGATTGATCCTCCAAGAAAGTCATGTGTTAGGGGCCAAGGACTTTGTGCGGCAAAACATGGATATTATGAATACACACAAGGATAATCTACACCACACACAGATTCAACAAAAGATTTATGCCAATTGAAACCAGATCGAAAGGACATTTGATGTAGGGGGCTTGGTTTTCTTAAGGTTGCAACCTAAGCAGTTGTCAATCAAGGTAAGTAGAGCTGAGAAGCTTAAACCTAGATTCTATGGAGCATACAAGATTTTGAGAAAGATAGAAGAGGTAGCCTGTAATGTCCCCACTTTGAAATAAAATTCAATAATAAATGATAATAATAAAATTAAAATATTTAAAATTAAATTAAAATATAAAGTAAAATAATTAAATATAATTAAATATGATTAATTAAAAATTAATTAAGTTAATGAAAAGTCAAAAGAAATGAAAGGAAAGGTTGTGACTCCCTCAACAATGAGATATAAAAGGGAGAAGAGAACCTCATTTGAGAGGGGGGATAATTTGGAAATGAGAAGTGCAGATCTGATTTAAATAATAAGTGCAGATCTGATTATGAGAGGTTGTGTCCCTTTCAAAGGGCAGAAATAATGAAGAGTTGCACTCTATCAAAGAGAATGGTGAAAGGGTGTGTCTCTTGCCAAAGGACATACATGATGAAGAGGTGTGACCTCTCCCTCACATTGAGAGATATAAAGGAAAGGAATCAAAAACATCTAGTAGGATCACCATGGATCAAATCAGATCAGAACTGTTATTAAGTTACAGGTAGTAACATCCTTGTTCTTGGTGGTATGCATGGGGATGTGTTTAATAAGTATGCTTAATATATGAAGCCCGATAATGTTCTTATGCAGAATAAATAGTAATATTAATATGGACTGCAATATGTATGACAGTCATACTTAATTTCATATATATATTCATAATACATAAGAAATTAGTATACGTATAGTCTAAAACATGTTATTACTATCAGTATTTAAGAAGTGGGGAAGGAGATGTTCCTAATAGGGGACATTACAATTGGTTTGATACTTACATTAAGAACTAGGGATGTTTGATGGACGAATAATCTATTTATGAATATTTAATTGATTGATTTGCGAAATATCATTGATTTGATGTATGTTAAGGTGGAGTTGTCTCCTAATATATTCAGTCTGAGTCATAAGTATCTTGAAATTGATTAATTATGGCTAAAGCATCCCTAAACCCATAAGGGGACATTACATAGCCTACGAATTGGAACTACCAACAAACAACAGGATCCACAATATCTTTCATTTGTCTCGACTCAAAAAGGTGTTAGGACAACATGTTACTCCATGTTTGGAATTACCTTCGCTCGATGATGAAGGCTAGCTAATAGTCAAACTTGAAACCATTCTTGATGTGTGAGAGAAGAGATTGAGATACAAGTCAATTTTTGAGTACTTGATTAAATGGAAGGTCTACAAATGGAAGATTGTTGATTTGGGTGAAGGGATCAGAATACTGAGAGGGGGGGGGGTGAATCTATGTTCCCATAGATATTAAAACCTTTTACCAAACTTAAACTTTTTGATCAATTAACCAAATATGCTTAACACATGAAACAACAAATGTAGAACAAACATGAAATTCGCAACCACAAAAGGAACACTGGATTTTATATGTGGAAAACCTAAATGGGAAAAACCACGAAGAGTGTTAACTCTCAGGAAAATATAACTAGTTATATGGTGTTTTACAAAAGGGGTGGCTCACAGTTGGGTGGCTCACTACTAGATTACAAAAATGGCTCACTACCAGACAACTCACTGCAAAGATACAAAAGACGGCTTACTGCTGGAATGCTCATTGCAACGGGTAGGATTGAATTGAAGAGGATTGCATCTCCAAATGCATGAGATCAGTTCCAAGATTAAGCTCAGATCACAATTCACAAACTCTAAATCAAATCTGGTGAAAGATCTTTGTACAACTGTCCTATAGCAGGTTTGGTAAAGGACTACTGCAACACTGCAACACTAACTGCACTCTGACTCTGCACCAACTGCTTTCTTTGTCTGCAACTCACACTTCACACTCTTCTGCTATCTTTGCTGCTATGTCTCTTCCACATACACACACACCTTCATTCCTCGTACACACATTCACCATGCTTATATATATATACCGAAGGACACAAACATGGGATAGTGTGTCGGCCTAACTCAACACGTTATCCAATAGAACATAAACAAGACAACCACATCGGCCTCCACAAAATCTTTACATGCTTCTTTTTCCACACTTCATTTGCCAATGCATATACCGAGATTAGCGGAATGGGACAGGGCCATCCAGACCCAAAGATACTAACCCATTATCACAAAATTCAGCCACAACATCTCCAACTTCAAAGATACAGATTCCACACATACCAAGAATACTGCAACACGAAACTTGAAGAGATACAATTGACATGACCAAAATAGTTGATACCGGAATGCGTAAATGATACTGGGACTAGTTTAACCACAACATAGGACTCTGGAGGAAAGGATCTTCCGAAAATCACTCCATTATATCAACTCCATCTTTCTGCACATCACAACACATAGCCGTATCAAAACGCTCATCACCTGCTCATATTGAAAATTGCACATATCGACTGCATACAACATCTATACCAAACCGGGTAACACTGAACTGCATATATTGTCTGGTACAAACCGGATAACTGGTTTGACATCAATGACAACAATATTCACACAAGTCTAACAAAGATGCTACTTGGGAATGAGTTGAAATCTTTGACCATCCAAATTTAAAATTGCTTGTGGACAAGCAATCTCAAGAAGGGCAAATTGTCATGCCCAACCATGATACCCAACACTCACACCATCCTAAGCAAAAGAAAATTGTCTTATTTCTAAGACTTTACAATTTGTTGTAATCTAAATTGTGTCATGACAAAAAGAGAGGAGATGTTGCTTCCATCCTATTGATCTAGTCCAACATCGATGCAGGCAGCGATACAGTAGCATCTAATAATAATAAGTTCTGACTTAATTATGAGCAGCGTTCAAAACAATATTAAGTATGTTATGGCTAGCAATTGCAATTAGCAGAACAAAGATTATGATGATGCAATGATTTGTATATTAGACAAAGGCATCAATAATAATTAATTGAAGAGGCAGCATTGGTTCATTCATGAAGAGACATCAAGGAAAGATGCCCTTTCAGAATGTTTGTAACCAAGTAAAAGACACGACCCTTTGTTTCTTTTAGAGGGGTATATATAAGGCAAAACAACATTCGAAGGAAGGCATCGAATTTGGAGAAGGAAGATTAGAAAAACAATGTCTAATCTACACTCAACATTCTTAGGGAAATTATAGGTAGGTGAATAAGGTGACACAAATAGGGAGGGTAGAGACGAGCACCTGCACTAAGTAGGCCACCCCATGGTGGATGGTTGACATGTCTACCACATGTGGGCCAAGGGGTATTAAGTTTGCTCTTGGGCTTAGTGTGAGGGTTGCTTTGGGCACCCTATTGTGTTCCCTCATTCAACCCCTATTTTGGTTGAATACTAAAAATGAATATAGATATTACATGATTTGTCTGAAGGATTAAGATGATTATATGTGTGTGTGTTTATGTTTATGTTGAACACACAACAAGACTGAGAGGGGGGGGGGGTGAATCAGTCTTGTCCCATTTCTTAAATTTCTTCAATCACAAACACTTATCAATTATAATTAACCAACTAAACACCAATGAAGAATAGAACAACAAACACCAAACACATGGACACTCGAATTTTACATGGAAAACCCAAAGTGGGAAAAACCACTGTGAGAACTATCTCACTATATGAAAATTGATTACAAAGTAGTAGGTTCTAGGCCAAGGAAGCTCATTGCTTCTGATTTGGACTTGTAAGCTAAGGTGCACAACCTTAGGTCAAGATACAATGGGCTTGCATTACTGATACTCACGATCCTAGGGCAAGATACATATCTACACAAGCTGCCAAAAGGACTCATTGTCTTTAGACATGCACAAAGAAAAGATGAATTGAATATAGTAGGATATCCTGATCATAAACACATCACCAACTGATATTCACACTTGTGCTTCCATATATATACTTCTACATCATCCTCAATCAATCCACAACATAATTCACACATCCGCACATCTATTTATATCAACTTATTCATTGAAAACACTTAAATAGGTCAGCCATAGGCACAATAAACATAAATTACAGTAAGTTGACCACCATGAGCAATTGCCCTAAATGCAGTCCACTCTAAGAGATAAAGGGAATCCAAATACATCACAACATGTTTTCCTAAGTTGATTCCTAAGTGCCTTCTTGAGTTTGCATACCATATCTAGATCTTTTGACAATTGAAACCCATTTGGTTGTTCAATGTAAACCTCTCCCTCAAGTTCTCCATTCAAGAATGTGACTTAACATCCATTTGATATACCTTAAACTTCTTGTAAGTGGCAAATGCAAGAAGTCTTCTTATAGCTTCCATCCTAGCTACTAGAGAAAAAGTTTCCTCAAAATCTATACCTTCATCTTGTGAATAGCCTTTACAAACTAGTCTTGCCTTGTTTCTTATGACTTCTCCATTTTCATTCAGCTTGTTCTGGAACTCCCACTTTGTTCCTATGACATTCTTGTCTAGCGGTTTGGGTACTGATTCCCATGTCTGATTCTTTTCTATCTGATTCGACTCTTCTTCCATTGCCTTCATCCATCCATCATCTCTGCTAGCCTCTGCAAAGGTCTATGGCTCAACCTTGGATAACAAACAAAAATTTGCTTGTTCACTGGCCTCAACAAGTCTTCTTCTAGTTTGAACTCCTTTATCTTTATCTCCAAGGATCTGATCTTTCAAATATTCTTCTGCACATACTTTTGCAGGTGCCTTTGGTGCTTGTTCAGGTTCCTTTTCTTTTGCAAAAGAGACTATTGTGGATTGGTCTGATTGCAATTGTTGCAAAGGGAGGGAGGTTCCCATTTGCAAAAAAGTATTGAATTGAGGTTTTGGATTTTGTGTTTTGATGGCATTATTATAAACCTAGGGTTGTATTTGGGTTTTTGTGTACAAATGGCATTATTAGAAACCTAGGGTTGTATTTGAGTTCTTCCAATGGCATGCTAGTTTTGTTAGGTTGAGGTTAATGTTGCGTTTGCAGTTCATAGGTTAATTAAGATAAATGATGCTACAATTTTCCATGTTTTTATGTAGCATTTTGGTTAAGAGGAAAAGGGATGTCAATATCGGGAGTGAATAGATTCCAACATTTGTTATAGACATGTGTGGACTTGCTTTAGGTTTTCTTTAAGGGACATCTCAAAGTGGACATCCCTTGTGAAGAATTTCAGGTACATCTTGTAGGTGAGGCCCATGTCTTGAGGACATTTGGCCATCCTCAAGGTGGTTGGGGACATATGTTGCATCCCTTGAATGTCTCGGCAACAACTAGATGCCCACATGATGTTTGCACTTGTTTTTAATTATTAATTTAATAAAAAATCAACAAAAAAGATCCCCATTCTGTTTGAAATATTCCTTAATGCTTGCAAGACATTTGCACTTTATTTTGTAATTTATAATTGATTTAAAAATATTAAAACAAAAAAATTCCTTCTTGTAGTTGTAATATTTCTTAAGGCTTGTGATTGTTCTTTTGCTGCACACGCAATATTTAATTATAACTTGAAAAGCTACCCTTGCCTCCAAATCTTCTTCGTAAGCAGCTCCTTGTCTTTGCAGTTGGACTTCCTTTTCATGTTTAGTAGTTTACTGGTTCAGTTATGGTTAATTTTAGATAAGTGAGTGGGTAAGGTAGGTTAGTACTAGCTATCACATTTTTATGCATTCTTTGGATTTTGACAAGACATGGAAACAAAAGATCTTTGCTTTCAGACATGTGCCTGGTGTTTTGAATTGAAATCCATGATGTTTTCAGCATTCAAGTAATCTCAGGATGCTCGGAAACAGTGTTGCATCCCAAATTCCAGCAACCTGCCCATGGGAATTAATTCAGTTAATTGTATGAGAGAATACATGCATGAGATCACAAAATGGAGCATGCATATGATGTATCCCAAAATATTCTAGTATAGTTTACTGGAACAGGCTGTAGAATGCTCTTATAAAAATAGGTGCCCATTGTTAGTACATCTGGACATTTGTATGTGTAGTGTTTCAAATGAGGGTCAGTTGCCTGTGCATCTGTGAATTGCTGAAAGTTACTCACTTAATAGTAATATATTATATCACTGTTATCAGTGCCATTAGTCATCTGTGCTGAACTACTATCTTGATATGTAATTAATTATTTAGGCTACATGTGCAAGCATGCTATTTGAAAAGCAAGGGTAGTAATCAGACATCAAGGCAAGTGAATGAGTAATTTATGATATGAACTTTAGAACTATATATTTGTAATGATATTTTCAGATTAATATCAGATGTATTATGGGAATGTCTAGTTTTAAATTTTGTATAAGAACTTGCAGCTATATTTGAGTCTGTGAACATTTAAATAGTGGATCTTGAATTTGATGCATTATGTGAATTTTAAACTTGAATCTCAATGTCGTGTACAGCAACAATTGTAAAAATTTCCTCACATCCCCTCCGCTTATCTGTCTATCTATATAGATAGATATTTTTATGACTACCCATAAAAAGGCCTCATTGATGGCCGTCCCAAAAATGTTTCCCAGGTCCCCTGCTGTCCCTGACCTGGAAACAAAGTGGAAAATAGATAAAATGTGGATGTTTTTTAGTTAACATGGTGCATATAATGATATCAAATTTCCACAATCCATTAAGATAATTGCATAAATGTTTCGATGCAAAAAAAATTGACACAATTGAATCCAGAAACATTTATGCAATTATGGTGCATATAGTTATAGCAATTGACTGTAAAATCAATAATATTTATCAAAAGGTACACTGTATTTATAGGAATAAGTATGCACAATCTTATTGATCTTTTTGCAAGCACATTAGACAATAATTTGTCGCCATTTAGAGAAATTGAAGAAATTGTAATGGCAGGCATATAAGCAACCATTATGGTGGTTAAAGCTTTTATTAAATACAATAGAGCATAAAAAGTTTGATATATCATTTGGATATGTGGGTTTATTTGTGTCATAGGGCATGTGGCTCTTGAAACATTTGAAGCCAGCATAATTTTAATTGAAACTTGAGATATTGTGAATGTTTGTATGCTTTCTTCAAATGATGATAGCAGAACTGTATTTTGGCGAATGCTAGAAGCTTATAAAAGCGTTTTAAGGAAAAAATGAATTAATTACTTTTTTTTTTCAAATGTTTATCGACCATCATCTATAATATATAAAGCCAATGGCTCACTACAAACCTAAATTGAAAATATTTTGTTTATCTTTTAAAAACAAAGCCTAGGGCATACCCAAGTACCTAGAATAACTAGAACTATGTGCTTGGACAACAGAGCATACAAATTAGTGTGGAGAATAAAATGAAAATATAACAATCATTCTCATCTCCTTACTACAAATTAATCATAGTGGTCACAAAAGTTTGCACCCTTGCTAAGCTATCAACTTAGCAACTTTGTGAAACATGGAAACAACCCCGAAGTGTGGGACCTTGCGCCAAGGGGGTTGAATCTCCGGAGAAGGCCGACTTCCTTCTCAATCCAAGTGCAGGTGTTGAACCAACTCAACACTTCAAATTCTACTTCTAAACCTATCTTAACAACTTGCAGAGGAAAAGGGAAGAAGAAAATACTAAAATGAAAGGAGGTGATGCACCAAGATAAGAGATGTTTCTCTCCCCACCCAGATTTGACACAAAGAACCAATCGAAATATCCAGGAGATGCACAAACTTCTGTTGCATGAATGACCCCAAACGCATGTATGGAGGTTAGAATTTGCTGAATGTCAAAGGGGAGAAGGTTTCCCACAAGTTACACCCAGAAACAAGTTAACACAACATATACTTGAGAAAAACCCACAAAACATACACTTATAATGAAGGTATGAAAACATACACAACATGCATAAGTTGAAGGAAGGCAAGAATGATGATTTCAATTCATTCTCAGGCCAATGGCCAAACTTACAGTCGTAAATATGCAAGAAATATACAAGTCTTCAAGAGAAGTGAAAGAGTAAAGAATAGCTCAAGCCAGCAGGGAGAGAACCCTTTACAATGAGGCTTAACAGCTTATAAATAGCAAATTGGCCGTAGGGAAGAGACCAATGGTCAAGGAAGAAAAGCCTTGACCCTTGTGTGTGGAGAGGAATGCCAATCAGGGAAGGCAGAGAAGTGCATAGACCTGACATGGTGTACATGCAAGCAACTTGGCCATACCCTGACAAGGCAATCCCAAGAAGAAAAGTACTTCTATAAGGTGAATTGTCTAACATTCCAAAGAGCATGTAGGCTTGACATGAAGGCCATCAAGTAACTATAAATGAGCATGGCCTTGTACTAGACATGATGGCCATTCTGCAAAAAACATTAAATGTGCCCCTGTAGCTCCATGAAAAGAAGTAGACAAGTTGCAGTGGTTGGTGGAGCATCAAGAGCCTTGAGTGTTGATCACATCATATGGAAGTGTTGCAAGTCGTCGGAAGTTGGAAACCTGAGATTCCGGGATTCTGGGGTCATGAAGGGAAAGAATTGGGAAACTTGGGTCATGAAGGGAAAGAATTGGGAAACTTGGGATTCTTGGATTTCGGGGTCATGAAGGGAAAGAATTGGGAAACCTGGGATTTTGGGGTTCCGGGGTCATGAAGGGAAAGAATTGGTAAACTTGCGATTTCGGGGTTCCGGAGTCACGAAGTGAAAGACTTGGGAAACCTGAAATTCCGAGATTCTGGGGTCATGAAGGGGAAGAATTGGGAAACCTAGGATTCCGGGATTCTAAGGTCATGAAGGGAAAGACTTGGGAAACTTGGGATTCCGAGATTCCGGGGTCATGAAGGGAAAGACTTGGGAAACCTGGGATTCCAAGGTCATGAAGGGAAAGAGTTGGGAAACCTGGGATTCCGGGATTCTGGGGTCATGAAGGGAAAGAATTGGGAAACCTGGGATTTCAAGGTCATGAAGGGGAAGAATTGGGAAACCTGCCTCCTGACAAGACAACACTTAACACTTCATGACCATTGGTTCTTTCCTTGATCAACTGGGGCAGCGCTGGTCCATGAAACATATCTCTAGTCGGTTCTCACTGATGGACCAAGGGTGTCATAAAATCACAACATTTTGGCGACCTCTGTGGGATGCTTGCCTGCTAAGCGTATAGATCAGAAGCATGTGTAATCCATTGGGTGCAAAGTGACAATTGCAACAAAGAAGAAAACTCTCTCCTTTGTAACCTGCAAAAGATAAAAAACTACCATTTTGAAGGGGACCAACTTGTGCTCATGTAGTTCTTGGAAAACAAGAAACTTGACTAATATTTACATTGTTACAATAAGATGCAATTGATGCTTTTGCCTTTGTCAAAGAGGAACCTTTTGAAGGAGCTGATCTCCCTCGTACCATTTTTACATTCACCATCTAGCTGCAATGGTTGAAATATCTTGTATGCATGCATTAGATCACACATATTGCTCATGTGGTGAAAGAACACTTTACCATTCACTTTGCTACTGTAAGGAACCCACATAAAATAAGCCCTTGGAACACTTGGAGGTGCATCAAGTGCAAGTACAACAACGAAGGAGAAGTATTCAAGGGGTAGGCTAGTATTAGAACTAACCCTTACGTAAGAGAAAGAAACCTGTTCACACAAGGGAGAGTCATTGCTATCACAACTGTCCTGCTCCAGGTATGAGTTGAAACCAAAGGAAAAGGCCTCAAACTCACATGGGGATGACAAGTATACCATACCCTTGTCTTGATCTGCATAAGAGGGCTCCTCAGACACATCAAATTGGAAACTTTGAAGCTCGGGTATACTGTCAAGTTGAGCAACGAAAAGATTTTCTGCATGACCAACATGTTGCTGCTCAACATCATCAAACCTCGTATGTTGGTCCCAAGTGAAACATTCAAGCTCAGGCACGTCATCCCTAATGCCAAAAGAAACATCTTCCCCTTGAATGAAGACCTCATATTCAACATCATCACATTCAGGGAGAGGGGAGAACCAACATGCATCATAATCACATGTGCTGATATCCAACTCATCAGCACAAATCTCAGGTTTATGAGACTTCTCACAAGATCTAAAATCTCTAGATTGTCTCTCTATTTTTGTTCCTTCCTCTTGGCAACGTAATGCAACAACCTCAGGCTCATGGCATGATCCATCTGCCATGCTATCAGCAACAAAACCATTACCCCGTGTGGTCTCCTCAACATTAGCTTGCTGCTCTAGAGCTACCATTGGGGAAGGTGTAGACATATCCTTCTCATGATCAGTAAAGAAAGGAAGATAGTAAAATGAGAGGACAGAGTCTTCTTTACCTTCACACTCCTCTTGTTCAATGACCTGCTAGTGCAACCGATCATTCTCAATATCCTCTTGCAGCATCTCCGATTCTCCCTCCTTCAGAGCATATGAAGACTCACCAATGGTCGATTGAACCCCTTCTTCATGATGACGATGGGAACCATCCCTCTTCCATACAACAGGTCTGCTCTCAAAAAGGGAGATAGCATCAAGAAAAGGCTTAGGTGGTGGGGTGTTTTGCAAAAGGCACTAATAAGAAGGCTCTTGTATAACAGCAACTGGAGCTCCCCTGAAACTTGGGATTTTAAAATTAGGAGGTTTAATTGAAGGCTTGGGAGATCTCACTTGCCTAAAGCTTGGGGTTTCAAACTTAGGAACCTTGTGGGTAAATACCTCCTCTTGTATGAGCCACATCTCTTTGCCTGCTAGTTGTTTAATTTTTTCCTTCCTAGCAGAGGCAAGCTGCCTTGCAAGGAACTCCTCATGTTGTTGTCTTTGGGCTTCCTTTTGTTGCTGTTGAAGCTGGGCTTGATAAGGAAGTTGACCCTGTTGTAGACAATACTCCTGTTGCCTCTTGAACTCATCCAACTGCTTGGTGAAATCAAGCAACACACTTTTGAGTTCTGCAATTTGCAATTTTTCATCATCTTGGGGCTGGTTAGGCTGCCAAGAAGGTTGAGCAGGGGTGGGTGGGTGGTAAGCATTAGGAAAGTACCCACCTGCTGCTGAAGTGGAACTGTTTAAGTTGAAACTAGGAGCAGTACTATTTTGATCTTGTTGGTAAGGAGGGGGATAACTTGCATTCTCATGAAATGGAGTTGAATAGAAAGTACACCCACGATATGTACTCATTCTAAAGCATGTGAAAGAGGCAAAACTTGTTTAATGAAATTCTTAAAAGAGCAAACGGATTTGCTCAACCAAAGATTGATAACATACCACAGATTCACCAAATGATTGCAGAGTTGCTAGGTGCTTGACAGATGTTGCCTCTTAAGGCTCGATGAACTGAAGAACACATTGAATCTTCAGCTTGGCTTGGGCTTAAGATTGCTCAACCAGTAGATTTCTTCTCAGAGTCGCCAGGTATATAAAATTGTTGCCTCCAAAGGTAGGAATTGCTGATACACACACCAAAAGTAGCAAGAAAATTTGAATTGAGATAGTTCAAATGGTCTCATCAAGTGTGCCAGAAACTGATGTCACAAAATTTTGCACCCTTGCCGAGCTATCAACTCAACAACCTTGTGAAACATGGAAGCAAACCCGAAGTGTGGGACTTTGCGCAAGGGGGTTAAATCTTGTGAGAAGGCCGACTTCCTTCTCAATCCAAGTGCAAGTGTTGAACCAACTCAACACTCCAAATTCTACTTCTAAACCTATCCTAACAACTTGCAAAGGAAAAGGGAAGAAGGAAATACTAAAATGAAAGGAGGTGATGTACCAAGATAAGAGATGTTTCTCTCCCCACCCAGATTCGGCACAAAGAACCAATCGAAATATCCAAGAGATGCACAAATTTTTGTTGCACGAATGACCCCAAACGCATGTATGGAGCTTAGAATTTGCTAAATGTCAAAGGGGAGAATGTTTCCCACAAGTTACACCAAAAACAATTTAACACAACATATACGTGAGAGAAAGCCACAAAACATACATTATAATGAAGGTACAAAAACATACACAACATGCATAAGTTGAAGGAAGGCAAGAATGATGATTTCAATTCATTCTCAAGCCAATGGACAAACTTACAGTTGCAAAAATGCAAGAAGTATACAAGTCTTCAAGAGAAGTGAAAGAACAAAGAATGGCTCAAGCCAACAAGGAGAGAACCCTTTATAATGAGGCTTAACAACCTATAAATAGCAAACTGGTCACAGGGAATAGACCAATGGTCAAGGAAGAGAAACCTTGACCCTTGTGTGTGTAGAGGAATGTCAGTTAGGGAAGGTAGGGAAGTACATAGACCTGACATTGTGTACATGCAGGCAACCTGGCCATACCCTGACAAGGCAATCCCAAGAAGAAAAGTATTTCTGGAAGGCGGATTGCCTGACTTTCCAAAGTCAGAGCATGTAGGCTTGACGTGAAGGCCATCCTTAAAAAAAATTAAATGCGCCCCTGTAGCTCCATGAAAGGAAGTAACAAGTTGTAGGGGTTGGTGGAGCATTAAGAGCCTTGAGTGTTGATCACGTCATTTGGAAGTGTTGCAAGTTGTTGGAAGTCGGAAGCCTGAGATTTTGGGGTCATGAAGGGAAAGAATTGGGAAACCTGGGATTTTGGGATTCTGGGGTCATTAAGGGAAAGAATTGGGAAACTTGGGATTTCGGGGTTCTGTTGATGTGTATTTTGTACACAACCAAACACAGAATAAAATACCTAAAGGTACCTTATCCTCTCTTGAATAAAGCTCCCGAATGCTGAAGATATCGCAGAAGGATCAATCGGAGAAGCTTCAAGGTTCCTGTTATGTAGGATCTCTACTCGTGGATAAGCTCTTTGTGGTATGATGTGATTTTGCTGGAATCACAAGGGGACTTACACTCGATGACTTGAACGTTTGATTTGCTGGAATCACAAGATTTCATTGGCCTAGATTTTGAAAAAATAGGAAAAAGGATGAGGGCGAGGGAAGGATCTAATTCTGATACTAAGAATGTAGGAGCAATGAATGACCTTTGATGAAATTCTAACTAAGTCTTGTCTTGACATCCCAAGATCATCTCCACAAGGTTAGTGCGATCTTCAGAGGAAAGCTTTATGATGTTCAGATCATCGCTACAGGCATAGACACCATCGGGCTGATGCATATCAATGAAGAAGCGACAATTGAAGTTAAGCTTAAGCTAAATGATTCCAGTTGACTACCCAAGGCAAGTCTGCAATCAACAAACTGCTAGTAGTATGGATATACAAATTTCACCATCAATCAAACACATTTCTTCCACTCATCTAATAACATGAAATTAAATCTGAGAAGTATAGAGACCATGCAAATTGTTGAATCGACCCATAGATTTCACCATTTCTTCAATGAAGTTTACAAGTCTTTTACAACAACATCTTGGCAACAATCTTTGCCTTCTCTTTCTATTCTACTCTAATTGCTATTCTATTTGCTATTAATCATTAGCTATTCTAACCTCTATGAACTAACTATTAACCTTCTAGCTATTAATGACTAACTATTAGCCTTTACAAATGAGGAGCCAGGGCTTATATAGCGCCCTCAATACAATTCAATGGCTCAGATCAATTTGAGATCAATGGCCGAGATTTTACAATGAAAACCCTAATTAGAGTTTGTTACAACAAACTCAATTCTGGCCAATGAAATAATTGCATTATTTGGACACGTGTTTTCTTTGGAATATTCGACCAACGGAGAACCGGGGTAGGTACATCGAAGTTTGTGCCATCTCCCATGAGTCAGGTACATTGAATTTGGACACGCTGAGGTGGACCAATCCGACTGGAGGAGTGATGACTGGGATGCCACCTTGTCTGACACTTGTAACTTGGTAGATATTCAATTTGATGTTGCTGAGAAGCTATCTTTAATTAACTCTTCTGAAACTGTCTGCTTCTTCAACGAACCCTTGCTTTAACTTCCTTTGTCTTCGATGTGCAAGATGGATGGTGTACCTTTCCTTCGAATGCTGGACTGGAAGAGGTCGTCCCTGATGATGCTGGACCGGAGAAGGCCATCCTTGATGATGCTGCGCTGGAGAAGGTCGTCCTTGTTGATGCCGCACTGGAGAAGGTCGCCTTTTAACTGCAAGACAAACAAAAAGATGATTAAGGACACATAATAAATTCATTTCAACATAGCATTTTATACCTTAAATCATCAACAAGAAGACATCAAAATAAAGTTTGTTCAAGAGTCTTTCCAAGGATAGGCCCTATAAGAATTTCGCCTTGGACCCTTTGGAAGGGTAAGGAGCGAAATTCCAGTTTTAGGTCTTAATTCCTCATCTCCTTCACTTCAATTCATCCTACAGGGCAACGAAACATCATTTCAACCTCAACTATGCCTTAGGACTTAGTCTTGACTTGACACAAGGAGAAAATAGGGATTTTGATGAATTTCGCTCTGGACCCTTTGGAAGGGTCAGGAGCGAAATTCCAATTTTAGCTCAAAATTCACATTTTTGAAGGTGAAACATCTTTCCAAGGCATTCTAAATAGCTTCTCCCACCCTACTATAGGCCTGACTTAGCACAAAATTTGGAGAAAAGGATGGTTTTAGTGTTTTTCGCTCGTGACCCTTTGGAAGGGTCTGGAGCGAATTTCTTGCTTGTAGTTCACTTCTTCATCATTTCAACTTCAATCCACCTCACAAGGCAAGGAAATACTTCTCTTCTTTCATCCAACCTAAGTTTAACTTGATTTTGCAAGGCAAAATAGGTGATTGAAGGATTTTCGCCCTGGACCCTCTGGAAGGGTTAGGAGCGAATTTCCTCCTCTGGCCTAAAATCATCACTTCTGGAGACAACCATCAACTCAAGGGCAATCACAAGGGCATCTTTTACCTTGGTCTAGGCTTGGCTTGGCACAAATTTTGGAGAAAATGATGGGTTTTAGGATTTTCGCTCTGGACCCTTTGGAAGGGTCAGGAGCGAAAATCTTGTTTTAGGCTCATTCCTCCATCATTTCAACTTGAACTCACCTCCAAGACTAAGGACACATTGCCTCACTCCTATCTAGGCCATAAAAATCAAAATGTTAACTTGTCTTGCAAAGAAAGTAGGTGATCCTAGGATTTTCGCTCTGGACCCTTTGGAAGGGTCAGGAGCGAAATCCTTGGTTTGGGCCAATTTCCATCATTTTTTAAAACCAAGTAACTTCAAAAGGGTAAGAACATGTCTCCTCGCACCCATCCAAGCGATGAAAACCTAACGTTTGACTAGACTTGCAAGGAAAATAGGTGGTTGAAGAATTTTCGCCTTGGACCCTTTGGAAGGATCAGGAGCGATTTTCATCATTTGGCTTAATTCCTTCAAACTTGATAATTATTGACCATTCAAGGACATGCCTAAAGACACCTCTAATCTTGACCCACACTAGACTTGGCGTAAATTTGAGGGAAAAGATAGGTTTTGCACAATTTCGCCCTGGACCCTTTGGAAGGGTCAGGAGAGAAATTCGCTTTGGACCCTTTGGAAGGGTCAGGAGCAAAATTTGACATTTTGGACTCTCCGTCAGGATCATTTTATGGAATATAACATTTAAGTATAAGTTCTTATACTTTAAGTTATATTCCATATATACTTCCAGGATGTTTGAGAGTGGTTTCAGACCTCCAGGAGTTATATTGCAAAATCTAGTTGTTGGAGGATTCTTCAGTTTTCCAGACTTAGTCAAATTTCAGGATTAGGACATTCTAGACTTAGCCAAATTTCAGGATCAGGGCAGTCCAGACTTAGCCAAATTTCAGGGCATTTGAAGATCAGGATGACATTCCAGACTAAATCACTCACCAACTTGACCTAGCTCTGACCTTCAAGAATGATACCCACTCACAAAGCAAGACACAATTAGCAACAAGAGGAAAACCAGACCCTAAGGAAGACTCTCAAAGAAACCCTAACCTGGAGCACCTGCTGACTCCCTTGGCTCAAGCAAAGCCTACCATCCTATTGATCCCCTGGCGACACTCAAAATGCAAAGGCTAACAGACAAACCCTAAACACCTAGAAAACAAACCCTAGAAAGCAAAAAGCAGGGGTCCCCATTTGCAATGGGGCGATGTGTGAATACGTCACAACAGGTTCCTGGGTCATGAAGGGAAAGAATTGGGAAACCTGGGATTTTGGGGTCATGAAGGGGAAGAATTGGGAAACCTTGGATTCCCGGGTTCTGGGGTCATGAAGGGAAAGACTTGGGAAACTTGAGATTTTGGGGTCATGAAGGGAAAGACTTGGGAAACCTGGGATTTCGGGATTCCGGGGTCATGAAGGGAAAGAATTGGGAAACCTGGGATTCCGGGGTCATGAAGAGGAAGAATTGGGAAACCTGCCTCTTGACAAGACAAACTTCATGATCATTGGTTCTTTCCTTGATTAATTGGGGTAGCGCTGGTCCATGGAACATATCTCTGGTCGGTTCTCACTGATGGACCGAGGGTCTCATAAAATAATAACACATACGTTCTCATCTTTAAAAAACAAGCCTAGGGCATACCCACGTACCTAGAATAACTAGAACTATGTGCTTGGACAACAGAGCATACAAATTAGTGTGGAGAATAAAATGAAAATCTAACAACCATTCTCATCTCCTCACTACAAATTAATCATACATTCAAATTGATGAGGGTCTTCACTTGCTTGAAATGTATAACATTTGGCACAAATTTTTAACTCTTGATGGATAAATGCATTCTATTGCTAGAAACTCACCTATGATTATTGCTACAAACAACTACCATGCTTACCTCTGTAAATGGCTACAATGCCTAGCCTTGCAATGTTTATTGTCGTGATATCTACAATGATCTGACCTTGTGAATGGATCCAGTGCTTGCCAATATCCTTGCGAATGGCTTTAGGGCCCACTCTACCCATTTGAATGAATTCAATGCTCTACTGTGCAAATTTCTCTAATGCCCTGTTGGTGAAATGATATTTGTATACAACCCCAATACCTATTGAATGTTCATGCATTAAGTTACCCCTATCCCCTTAAATACATCATCGTATATTTGTCATCGCATTCATAATCTGATATACCCCATATATACCCCATTGCGAGTAGTAGCTGTTTAGTGACTTCCCAATGCTAATAATATGGCATGCTCAATTTAACAATCTAATAATGCTGAAATTCTCAAATAGCTGTCATCCTATGACCTACAATATACACGGCTGTGGTTTTAGTGAGTTTTTTGGGGAATCTGTACACAGCCAGTTCATATCTTGTTGCATTCAATTTCATTTTACAATAATTCTGTTGTTATCTGTTAAATGAAGGCATTGGTTTTGTGGTTTTATATTTAGTTGTTATCATATATGATTTTATTGTAATACCTAGTATCAGATCCCAATTTGTTTCTTCATGTAGAGATAATTGTGAAATGATTTTAATATTTATTTGGTGGTTTTCAATTTTTGTTTATTTTGTTTTCTTTGTTCTTGAGGTTAGTCTTTGAAAATGTTCCTGACTGTTTTTGATTAAAAAAGCAGCGATAACCAAGGCACTGACCCTTAACATGGCAAAAAACTATCAACAACACTTTAACAGCACTAAAACAGTTTCAAAACATCAAAAACACAGATTGAAGAGAGTTCAACAGCAGAACAAGAGGGCCCAACCCCAAGCGAAAGCAAAAAGACCAACAACCTAAGACCTAAGGGGCCGATTTACGGACCCCAGTCATGTCTATGACCTTATTCCAGTCATCATAGGGGAACTTGTATAGCTCCCTGGCCGCCTGTTTGCCAGCATCATCCACAACAGTTCTTTCCCGCAGGAGGGAGAGTGTCAACGCAGAACTATGAAGCACCTGTAGGTAAAATTTGTTGATGCTGACCATCTGCTTGTCTCTGATATCCAGCTTGCGCTTTATTTCCTCGGTTTCCTCTACCTGACTGTTGTTTGATTTGTGGGTTTGGGGTTTTTTGGCTCAATTTTTACAAAAAGAGTTCAAAAATATTTTTCACAGGCACATGGCAGCATTTCCTTTCTGCTCTCATACTGTTGAAGTTTCTATTTTTTACAAAAATTATCAGGTTTGCTTATGGATTATTTTCTTTCTGCTTTGGACTAATTGTATTTGATAGTTTCTGCAATTAGATACATTTATCTATGATAATGAATCTAAAGTATTATTTTCCGACTACTTATGTGTGAATTAGTGCACTTTGATTAAATATCCGACTATAAATTTGTATTTTCTTGTCCTGATTTAATAATCATGCATGTGAACTGCAGCCAATTTATGTATCTCTTTAACTTTTTCTTTTTGTGATCTTTATTTTTGTTTAGGAGATCCAGGAATCCTTGAAAGAAACATGGTTACAAGAAGTTTGGTTTTAGACATGAACATATGCACTTGATGCATATAGTGGATGTAATGGCAAGGAAAGGAAGCACTTGTGGCATCTGCGAGAATGTAAATCTCCCTTCAGTTTGTGCACCTTGTGTGAATTCGAGGTATTCTTAAGTTTTCCACAAAATTATGAACATAGCTAAAAATGCTCAATGAAGATTTATGCTTCCTTTTAATCCCCGTTTTAGGATAATATCACTGTATTGCAATTGTTTGTGCCAGCCATCAAGCAATGGTCATGAAAGGATATCTTTATTAATGGCTAGATGATGCAGTGGTAAAAAGGATGGAAAAACTACAGAGTCAGATAGCTAGTTTCATGTATAAATTCCATAGTTTACCAAGAGACCCGTCTCCTGCCCCCTGAGACTCGCCTTGGAGATGGAGATGCGTCTCCAGTACCGGAGACGTCTCCAGAAACTTCCCAATGCATAGGGTTCTTTTAGCTGCCATCTCTGAAGTCTCCTCACCAGAAATTGATGTCTCCTGCCAGAAAACTTAGGGCAAAATGCAGTAAAAGGCAAATAAATAAAATAAGACTGCAGAAAAGAAAAGTCGTAAGGAAATAACTAATAAGGAAACCGTGTTGCAGGAAGACAAAAATCCATGCAAAGTTATAGTGATCAGATCTGTTGACAGTGTAGACTTTTTGAGAGGTACATAAACAGTTGTATGATTGATTTCTTGTCATCGTAATGGTCGAAAGAGAAATTGCCTTTACTAATTATCTGACAATATTGATTGTGCTCAACACCTCTATTGCCTTACTTTCACTAAACCTTGTAGACTGGCTATGGTACCGACAGTATAAGCAATTTTAATTTCAATTTTTGTTCAATTTTTGTTCAATTTTAAAGTTAAACATTACTGCTATTCTTATTTTCAAAGTTCTTTGTCATGATATTTTCTGGAAATTGTCAAACTATATTAAAAAAAATTGCATCTCCAAGTACCCCCGTCTCCTATTTTGAAAATTAGCCGTACCAGTCTCCAGAGTCTCCAAGTACCCCCGTCTCTTGGTAACCTTGATAAATTCAGAAGGTAAAAATGTTGTGTCAGTTTTGATGAAGCTGGAAAGGAATATATACAGCATACTACGTCAAAAGTTAAAAGAAGCTATCAAATATATGAAGTCTTGTGTGCTATGTTCCTGACCCAAAATCCATGATTATAATTGATAAAATATACAGCCAAAATTTAAATTCTGAAGTAAAATCTGACATTGACATCTGAACTATTTTAAACAAATATAATTTTCTGAAACTGCAAATCTTAATTTCTGAAAGACACGTGGACTATGAGAAAAAGAAAGAAGAACATGGAAAACCTCGAGAGAAGTCTTTTAGTGAGATTTAGTAAACTTTCATAAAGTATGCAAGATTATAAAAAGAAACCTTCTTCAGGGTGTGGTCATCAACTTGGTGCTCACTTGGCCAAGAGTTCAGTCTTCCACATTCAATCAGCATAAACAGTCTATGTGATTGCATTGATGACAGTGTCTCCGGGAATGTATCCCAGAACCTAGGTATATGTCCTGGGCATCTGGAACGTTTTGGGGACAAAGTGACGGGGATGGGATGTCCCACCTCTCTCACCACCTCTTTGTCCCCATTTTTTTGAAGTCTATGGGGGTGTCCCCTGAAAAGGGTAACATCACTTGTTCTTTATATGAAATTTGGGATGCCTTGGTAACCCTGGGATGACCAAGGGACACCATGACATCCCTTGATTGTCCTAGGGATGGTAGGTCACCCTCTTGCATCTGTAGAAATGGAAATTTTGATGTCTTTACAAATAAATAATTTTGTATGCAAGAGTCCATATTATAGATCTTGTAAAAGATGTCATACTTATTGGTCAGTAGTTGTGCTTTATTTTCTCATGTTGATTCTATATTTTAATCTTGGTGCATACACTCTTCATAGAATACAATTGAAAATCAATGCCTTCATAGAATTTGAACACAACACCTGGCGTTGCTAGCAGCAAACCATTCAATTTTGATTAGAATTCAAATTGTTGACTAATCAATAACTTATTAGAAACATGAGACAAGGGAGGGAGGGACCAAAGTTTGGATGGATCGCAAAAGTGTTAGATCCCATCCTCAGTACTCAAAGAAACATTGATTAATGACCATAGTCTACATTGATAGAACATCCTTTTTGCAAGACTATAGTCTACATGGATAGAACATACTTTTTGCAATACAAAACACTATCATTGAATTTCTCTTCCACTCCCATTGCTATTTTTTGAATTCCTCAACATGATTTAGATTGCTTTTCAAGTTAATTGTATAAGTTTTTTTGCATCAATGTTTTGGATCACACTTTGTGGTCCATGTTTAAGATGAGGAAGAGAAATGAAATGGAATGCGAACTAATCTCACTCAATACTTGCGAAGCATAGGGGAGAAGAGAGTGGAAAGCGAAAAGTTCAAGAGGAATGTAGGATATGACAAAATATACAATTAAGGAGGATAGCCCAAAAATAGAGAGAAAAAGGCAGCTAAAATTCAAACCGTAATATTAGAGGAGGCTATAGTATCATAATAATGATAAATTAATAAATGTAGTGAGATTAAAAGAATGATATTGAATTAAAATTATAACAATGATATAAAAGTACTACAACAAGATGGTAAACATTATACTTGCTAATAACAATAATAATATTAATAGAGATAATTATATGTTATAAGGTCATAGAACAATTAATCTTAGTGTAAGATTAATATGATAATATTATTAATAATTAATTAATAGTAAGTCAAAAACTAATAGTAATAAAATTGATCATGTAAATCAATATACCAACATAGAAAATCACAACAATTGGTGCAAATGATATGGATAGGAATAACGAATTAAGAATGATAGTGAAAAGGAAGCAAAGGGTTGAACAAAGAGAGAAATAAACTTGTGAAAAGAGGAAAGTAAGAAGCAAGGTACAAGTGAAAGAGGACAAGATGTAAGAGGGGAAAGGGATAAAGCCACAAAGATAGGAAAGTAGGGGGATGTTACTAAGGAAGTGAAGGATGGAAAGGAAGGAGATATGTGCACTAGATAGTATGGTGCAATACAAGGGGGATGTTTTTAAAGAGCCAAGTTTTAGAGAGTTTAACCTAGCATGTCAAGTGAAACTTAAACTCCTACAATAATCTTAACCAAAGCCACAAAGATAGGAAAGTAGGGGGATGGTACCAAGGAAGAGAAGGATGCAAAGGAAGGAGAGACGTGCACTAGATAGTGTAGTGCAATACAAAGGGGATGGTTTTAGAGAGCTAATTTTAGAGAGTTTAACATAGCATGCCAAGTGAAACTCAAACTTCTATAGTAACGTTGGTTAAGATGATAGGAAAGGTGTCATAGCCTTTTCAGTTTTCCTAATGTTAAGTGTATAAAGGATGCATTTTTCGGACTATAAAATAGAAAAACTCAATTTTTGGGATATAGACCATTTTTGGGCAAAATAAAAATTATAGGTTGTTTGGTAGCATCTATTGTGTAGGTCCTTTTGAGTTTGACGATTTAAAAAGACATGGGATTCCAACAACATCGCAAATCAAAAGTTATGGCCTTTGGAAGTTGGGCCTTCCACATTGGAAATAAAAAAATCTAGGACATAGAAAAGAGTTGTAAGAGGGAGTTACAAATATTGCATAATTAATGATGCATGTTATGACACAATATAAGACATCTTTTATTGGAGATAATGAAGCCAATGTGAAACACCCGAGTTGGTGAGTAGATTACTTATGACAAGTGGAAGAAATATGCTACTTTAATTATGTGAGCTGATCTCTAGATCTAGATGTTGGTTTTCTAACTAATTATTTGGATGCCAAATTATTGGTTGTGTTGGGTGAAAATTTTGTAAACTTGTAAAGGGTTACAAAAGAGTGTTTCACGACAGCTCTAAGGATAATATCTCTTAGAAAGCAAGATACGCTCCCTCCTAATTATAAGGGAAGGCTCCCTCTTTCTACTGCAATTATTCTACTTTCTTCTACCTGCTAACTTTACACTAATCAAAGGTACAACAACTTAGTTCTCTTTTTTCGAAATCAGTTCCATCTAATTCTCTTATAAGAATAGACTTTTCCCTTAATATAAATAACTTGAAAACTTGCAGTAATACTTAAAACTAATTATTTTGGAAAGTAAAGTGTCCATGAAAGAGCAAAGTCTCTCGTTACTTTCCTCTTTTGAAAATGACTTAGGGATGGGAACTCACAATTTAAAAACTCAAAGATTCTTTTTATGTATTATAACTCCTATCAACCACTGTAACCCAATATACTGTTAGTTCAAAGACTGACAGATATATTGAAATATATTCTACTCTAACTAGATAGTCTGCACAACACAAAGACTTCACTTTCTATCTTTTTAAGTTCAACTCGAGGGATAATTTGCAAAAGCACAAAGACTTGAAACAATATTATCTTAACCAGATCCCAATTATTGAATCTTCAAAGTAACTCAAAGATTACTTGCAAAAATCCAAAGTTCTTCAGTATCTATCACCAATAAGTTTCACCAACTTCAATCAATTGAGAGCATATGATACTAAATGACATAAGAACATCAATATCACACAAAGATTGAATTCAAAACAAAGTTTGAATGCCAAGCTTCAATCCTTCTTGATTAAATTGTAAATTCACAAAAAGAACACATAGTCTCAATTTGTTCTTCACTTGGGCAAAGTTTTGTTGCATAAAATAAAGATGGAAAAAGATCCTTATAACAATAAAAACCCTCATATATATAGGAGAGGGGTGCAACATGAAAATAGGAAAATATAACTAATTCTACAACTAAGTCAAAAGAAGAGTTCGATTTGACTTAATTCTACAACTAAGTCAAAAGAAGAGTTCGATTTGACTTAGGACTTGTGCACTCAACAGATGCACATGAGCAATTACAAAATGACACTTGAGGCGTTGATAGACATAAAAAAATGCCACTGGGAAAAACACGAAAATAACTAAGTAGCTGGAGTTCCATTTTATGCATCATCACTTTCATTCTTCTTTAGAAATCCTCTGAAATTATGGGGAATGACTTGTACTCTTGCATCTTTAGGTTCTTCAGAAAATGACTTGTTTGAAGAAGATCATTTGCGTTCATACTCTGGATTCACACAAAATCAGGGTTAAAAAAACCCTGTTTGAAAACTTAGAAAATTCCAAGGTTGAGGTGCAAACCCGATTTACACCTTGGATAGTGAAGTGAGGTGCAGTGTAGGAGTTTAAACCCGACACTACACTTTGGAGGTACAAAACACTTGGGAGGTGCAGTGTAGGAGTTTAAACCCGACATTGCACTTTGGAGGTGCAGTGTAGGAGTTAAAACCCGACACTGCACTTTGGAGGTGCAAATCGGGTTTATAAACCCGATTTGCACCAAAACATAAACAAAGACTAAGGATAAAAACCAAGTGTAAATTGGGGTTATAAACCCGATTTGCACCTAACATAGGACTTAACTAAAATAATTCAAAAATACTTAAAAACCCCCAAATTGAAGATCAAGTTACCAAAGCACACATATGAGGAGACCAAAAATGCCTCGAAAAGTGTGCCTTAGAGCACATGGGCTACAAATTGAACAACATTTGTAGGATTACCCCAATTTTTCCGTGAGTTCAAATTGGGGACAACAGGTTGGTTTTAGCTCAGGGTTTTGTAGTTACCATTTGATGGTTTCATGTTTTACTTATTTTTATAGTGCGCTTGAGATGGAAGTATTGATATTGAGTTATAGATATTCTAATGATGGTAGAGTTGCTCAATCTCTGGCTAGTTTTACTCTTGTAAAGGCTTGCTTTGTAAGTGTATTTTAACTGTGTTTAGAGAAATGAATAATACATTGGGCTGCTTTGTAGTGTGGGATTTTCTCTCAAAAGTGTTTTCCCTATCTACACCTATGTTGAGGTATAATTTTGTTTCTTGTTTTCTATCTGTTTTTTGTTTCTATGATTCTAAAGATCTAAAATTTGGACATTACTCTCCTCTAAGAATAGTTTAGTAAGCATTTTTTTCTACCTTGCTTCTTTTCATAAGGTAAGTCCTAAGCTAAATCCTAAGCTACCCTGCACAAAAACATTACATAGCTCACTTGGAGCCAAAAATATGGAACCCCTCAAAATGAAGAGAAAAGAACAAAAAAGAGATGAGAAACCCTAGAGAAGCCCTAAATAAACGACAAAATGACACATGGCTTCTTTATGAAATTTCTGAGTTTCACACCTCCAAAAATCTGCACTTTTTTCTTTCACTCTGTCTTTGATCGGCAACTTTGATCCTGCTGGAGTCACATGAAAAATCTGGAAAATGACCCTTCAATTACACATTTTTTGTGACAAAAGACTTGTCACACTCATACTCTACCCCTCGACTGAAAATTTCCCTCTTTGTCACCTGACTGTTGCTGTTTGCAGCAGCTCACAATTTCTCTCTGACTAAAAATGGAAAAATCTTCCCTTTGGCTGGAAATACTTTGTCACTTTCTGAAATTTCTCTTTGATGCAAAACACCTCAAGTGTGATGAAAAAACCGATAGCTGTACATTGCATGCAAGATGGAAATAAAGTCCTTGGAAAAATGCTTCACATATTGTTTTCTCAAATCTCTCATTTATTCTATGAACACAATAATTGCCACTTTACTTTTTCCTTACCCTTTGTCAAGGCCCTGGTAAAATAAATTTTCCCCTCTCTGCATGATTATTATACTCCCATTCTGCAACTTTCTTTACCCCAAGACCTTTCTGGAAAATATATTGCCCCTATTGAGCATCATATATTAAAATATTTCAACCATGAATTAGGGATATCTTGCCCTTTCCTAAAACACTCACTTGTTCCCATTATCATACACACAACCAATCTGTGAAAATCATTTTACCTAAAGGTGAAATCATTTCACTCCCTTTTGCAGTGTGCCTTTCATCTATCCAGCATAATCCCATCATAAGATTATTATACACACATACACAAATTATGCATTGCATCGATTTGATTATTTTCACCATACCATTCGTATGTGGCATCCTTAAGATTTTTAATTTAAGTGTGCATTGTTTGCAATTCTCTATGTTCCGTTTGTAACTACCAAGTTTCATTTGCCCCTTGCAGACATTACACAAGAAACACCCAGCCATATCATATCTTGACAACTCCACTATCTTTATCCATTATTCATCGGAGGCCCTCCTCTTGAATATCTGCAACAATGGGACTTGGTGCCAGTTTTGAGTTCTACTCAATTCATAACTGGCAGCCGATTCATCTTTCACCCGAAAGCTTTAGCAAGGAAATTACTTGTAGCGCACCCACAAATAATGAAGTATTTCATGCAAACTGTAATGCCCCCACTTTGAAATATAATTTAATAATAAATAATGATAATAATATTAAAATACAAAATTAAAATATAAAGTAATATAGTTAAATATAATTAAAATTTAATTAAGTTAATGAATGGTCAAAAGACATGAAATGAAAAGTTGTGACTCCCTCAAACATGAGATATAAAAGGGAGAAGATAACCTCATTTGAGGGGGATATTTTGGGAATCAAAAGTGCACATATGGTTTAAATAAGAAGTGCAGAACTGATTGTGAAAGGTTGTGTCCCTTTCAAAGGACAGAAATAATAAAGAGTCACACTCTTTTAAAGGGTGCTAAGGGTGAAAGGTGTGTCTCTTGCCAAAGGGCATACATGATGAAGAGGTGTGACTCTCCCTCACATTGGAGGATATAAAGTGGAAAAGTTTTCATTTGAGAAGTAGGGATCCATGGAATAGATAAAATATATGAAACATTAGAAGCAGATTTAGAAGCAGACCTAAGTCAGAATTATAAGAAAATCTGGAAGAATGATATGAACATTTATCAAAGAGATCAGAACACAAATACAAATCTGCAAATAGTAATAAAGCAGGCATTGAAGGAAAAGAAGAGGAAATATTAAATCAATAACCAGAGAATCAGACTTGATGGAATAGAAAGGATTTTCACACACACACACATATATATCTGAGTATAGGCAGCAGATAAGATTGATATAAACAACAAACCTGTGCATTTAAAGAGGGAAACAACATCAAACTAAATCTGTCCAAATTAGCACAATAGACTGAAAATAGACAGCCTGCAATAATTCTACAAGTATATTGGACAAAATTTAGTGTCCTCCCAAAAGGGGACATTACAAGTGGTATCAGAGCATGTTCCTGTCAACCTAGGAAGGGCCCTAGTTAATGCAATTGAGTCAGCAAGCCGTAAGAGCTTTAGAAAGAGAGAGAAAGAAAACCTCTTTAGCCATGGAACATGAATTTAGAAACTTTATGGAAAAAACTGCCCAAGCACTCCATAACATCACATCAACTATAAATGATCTCAAATCAAATCACGAAAATAGAAGGGACAGGTCACCAAGCCCATTAGAAGGAAACGACAGAGCTACCCAAGAATCTACCCATAGAACCAATATGCTCTCTTTTTTGATTGGAGAAGAAACCCCTAAAGATGATGGAGGAACTCATATCCCTAGGTATAGGGAGCTTGCTGCAGAATATGCAAGATTGGACGCTTGTAATGTCCCCTAATAAATAAGTTGCCAAACGTTAAATTTGAAACAATATTAATTATTTTATATTAATATCCCATTCATTAATATAAATAATTAATATTACATGTTCCTATTATTAAAGCATTTTAATAAACACCGTAACTATCTACTTAATAGTTCTTAACTATTATTTAGTTTCCTACGGGAAATAAAACCAACTTATTTGGTAAATAAAAGGATGGCGTCAGATGGAAGGAGTATGCCTGGAAGAAAAGATTTGAATCCTGCGTGTGTTAATACACATCTCAGAGTTAAATTGCCTTTTGTCAATCTTCGACTGACCTATTGGTCGCACGATTTTGGAGAAGAATCAATATTGCTTGAAGTGGAGTGAAGTTCAACGGAGATCCTTGGTGTATGACGCGGGTATGCGTATTACTGCAAATACGATCAACCGAATCGTGGAGAAGCATTCACGGCATCACACACACTATCGTTAGTGCCTCTGCAAACCGAAACATTGCATCAACGTACGACGTCTATGCGTGCCTTTGTAACCCGATATCGGGTTGTGACGTGAAAGATTGCCCTTACTGCATATGGGTGGTGCCGACAGTTATCCTGGAGAGAAGAGTTTGTCATCGTCGCGGTGTGAAGGATATTGATATCGTGTGGAGGATCTCATAGTGTTTGCATACAGTGAAAATGCAGTCTCAGACTTGACACATATGTTTGTACAGGCGTTACACACTTCGGTAAATTTGCTGCAACTGGAAGTGCATCCTCCTAGCTTTCTATTGAAGAGTTATGAAAAACCTTGGGTAAACATTCAACATCAATTCCGGCATCAACGTGAAGTCTAAAACGGCGGTCACAACTACCCAACCAGGTGCATCATGAAAAGAATTCTCTTCCCTGTTCTCTGATGGAATAAATTGATATCAATGTCTGTGAAAAATGACTGTTCTAGTTTGCTATATTTATCAGTGATTACTAAATAGAATTAGAACCAACGCAAATAAGGTAGACTCCAAATAAATAAAATACTATATAAGATGTTTATTTCCACCATCGGCTGTGCTGTACAAACAATCTTCAGTTATGTCCAGGTTATACAACTGACTGCAATCAAATCCTAGCTAGGGAATTTTACAACGCTGAAATCAGGAGGAGCATTCCCTTTTTTGAATATTGTAGAGCAGATTCTAGTAGGGGTCATAAAGAGAGGAAAGCCCAACCTAAACATGAGATACAAAGCAAAGTAGGAAAGCTAACCATTCCCAACTTTGATGGAACCTGGAAAGTTACAGCCCGGTCATGGCTTCAAAAATTGGAGACCTACCTTTCTCTTTGCCTTATGAAGGAGAAGGATGCCATAACATTTGCTATATTACACTTGGAGGGTACAACCCATGAATGTTGGCATAATGGTCTCATCACACAAGACCACAAAAATATCAAAACATATGACACTTTTAAAGAGAGGCTCATTGAAAGGTTTGACAACACTCATCCCCAAAAGCACTTCAAAGATCTTATGGGGATTAGACAAAAAGGGACCCTTGAGGAGTACATTTCAGAATTCCAGAGGCTCTGTTATGGTCCCCGGAATATTCGAGGACAAAGTTATCTACTTGTTGATGTGTATTTTGTACACGACCAAACACAGAATAAAATACCCAGAGGTATCTTATCCTCTCTTGAATAAAGTCTCCGAATGCTGAAGATGTCGCGAAAAGGATCAATCGGGATGACTTCAAGGTTCTTTTTTGTAAGATCTCTACGTGTGGATAAGCACCAGTGGTCGTTGTGTTTGCTGTTTCTTCAAGGGGCCTTACGTACTTTCAGAGAAAGCTTGTTCGTGTTACTCTCTTTCCAAATGAAGGAACAGGATTTTCCTAACACTAACAGATTTTCAAAAAATGTCAAAAGATAAGGGTTTCGGGGAATAGAGACTTAAACTGATCCTAAGAATGACTCAATGAAGGCTAGACTTGATAAGATTCTACCAATTTCAGTATCGCCAAGAAATTACAACTCTACTGGAATTGATGCGATCTTCTAAGGGGATTCAATAACTTTCAAATCATCAAGGATATAGATACTATCATGGAGATACATGTCAATACTTCCAATAATGATTGAATTCTTAATCAATCTTAATGTTTCCAGTTGACCCCACAAGGCGTCCTCACAATCAGTAAGAAGCTAGTGGTTTGGAATGTGAATCTTATCAAAGATCAAGCACAACAATTCGTCCTTCAAACTTAAAATTTAAATGCTATTTCAATTGAAAGTGATTCAAGAAGATAAACAATCATGAAGATAGCCACAAGTATTGCAATAAAACACCATAACTTCAATATTTTATTGATCTCATAGCCAAATGGACAACAATTGTTCAAGATTCTTTCTTCACTACTCAATCTTGCTACAAACAATGACTAATTTCTCTCCAACTTTCTAACTTTCTAAACTTCTAAGTTCTTTTTCTAACCCTTTAAAATGAAATGAGTGAGGGCATATATAGCATCCTTAAATACAATGAACGACTTGGATCAATTTGAGATCAATGGCCAAGATTTTACAATGAAACCCTAATTAGGGTTTGTTACAACAAACTTAATTCTGACCAATGAAATAATTGCATTATTTGGACACGTCTTCTTTGGAATATTCAACCAATGGATAGCCGGGGTAGTGTTGACGTGTATTTTGTACACAATCATACACAGAATAAAATACCCAAGGGTACCTTATCCTCTCTTGAATAAGTCTCTGATTGCTGAAGATGTCGCAAAAAAGGATCAATCAGGATGACTCCAATGTTCTTTTATGTAGGGTCTCTACGTGTGGATAAACACTAGTGGTCGTTGTGATTGCTGTTTCATCAAGGGGCCTTACGTATCCGAAATGCAGGAACAAGATTTCCTAATACTAATGAATTCCAAAAAAGATCAAAAGGGGAAGGTGTGCAAGAGATAAACTCTAATCTAATCCTAAGAACAACTCAATGTAGGCTAGACTTGGCGAGATTCTACCAACTTCAATATTGCCATGAAATAACAACTCAACTGAAATTGATGCGATCTTCTAAGGTAACAAATGATCTTTCAATTCACCAAGGATCATGGACACTACCACGAAGGCACATATCCAAAGCTCAATGACGATTGAAGGTTTAAGTAATTCAAGTTTCTCCAGTTGACCACACAAGGCGTTCCTACAATCAGCAAGAAGCTAGTGGTTTGGAATATGAATCTCACCAAAGATCAAGCCCAACACTTAGTCCTTCAAACTTAAATACTACTTTGACTGAGAATGATTTAAGAAAGTAAACAACCATGAAGATAACCATAAGAATTGCAATAAAACACCATAACTTCAATATTTTATTGATCTCAAAGCCATCATGAATAACAATTGTTTGAAATTCCTTCTTCAAAGCTCAATCTTGTTACAAAATACTTGCTTCTATCAAATTGCTAATCTCTAATCACTAATGCTGATATCTAATGACAAAATGAAAAGGAATGAGGGTATATATAGCATCCTCAATTACAATGAACGGTCCAGATCAAAAGAGGATCAATGGCCAAGATTATGACACCTAAACCCTAATTAGGGTTTTATTACAAAAGTTCCCTTTTTATTGCACAACATTAAATGCATAGCCAAATATTAAATTTGGCACAAAAATCTAGGAAACATAGACCAATGACAATTAAGGTGCCACATCATCTATAACAACCTTTCTTCTAGAATCTTATTCCCTTTCCAATGCTCCTTCTTAGCATATGCAATGAATCTAGACACAATTCCCTCGATCTCAGCAATTGGAATCTGGGGAAGATTCTTCATTCGTTCCTCCAAGTGGATGACCTGATCGAAAGCCTTGAGAAGAGCAGCGTCCCATCCAGGTTCAAGTTCTTTGATCTTCTCAATCAGGAGCATGGTGGCAAACATTTGATCCCGTTGCTCATTTGTAATAACATTCTCATCTTTGCAAAAGATGACCTTGACTCTATCTTCTAATTCTTGCAAATCCACATCTGTCTCAACTGCAATCCTCCTGCCAAGAATAGCACATAATACTTCGAACACTTTGTCCTGGCTCAGATGGATAATCTCTTCAACTTGATTGCATTTGTTACTGATGTCCTCAAAAAGAACTTCCTTCATCTGGAGTAAAGTTGACCATTGGAGTAAACTATGAGGTCCTCCATCCATTATCTTTTCTTGTGCTAGGACCTTCCTTGATGTTTGTCTGATTACTTGCAGGACAGGAATGATAACATCCTTAGTATGAGCAAAAGCAGCTACAGTTATCATTAGGTTGTGGATGACCTCAAGAACTTGAATAGCTCGGTGAATGGTCTGCATCATCCTTGTTGTAAATTCAATAGCAACTGTATGGGATTTGTCAATCCAAGAGCTCATAAGCTGAACCAAACTCCTGACTCTCTCTGCCTCGCCAACTGATTCAAGGGGAAGTGCCTGTGTAGGAGATACTGCTGGATCCTGACGTCTCAAAGGCTGATTGAGATGGCTAAAGTAGCCTCTCCAAGCACTGACCTCTCGCTCAAGCTTCCTATTCTTTTCCATTTCCTCCCTAAGCTTGTCTCTACATCATATTCCTCTGCGAGGATCTCACCTTCATACTTGTCCACTGCTGGTGTAGCTATCTGCAATTTCCTGGATCCTGTCTCATCTCTGATCATCTTGGACATCTTGGTGGCTTTCCTCTTTTCTGTCACTTCCTGAGAATTTCCAACAAGGCTCTCTAAATCAATCACATTATCTTCGTCCTCGATCACAATCACCCTTGTTAGTCTCTCTTTTAACCAATCTGGAATGGCAGATCTTGTTTCTCTAACCTGTATCTCATTAGGCAATGTTTCTTCTTCTCTGAGAGGAGATGTCACTTCGTCCTCGTTTTTGTCTTCATGTAGTTCATTGACTTGGAGAGATCGGCTTGATGAACGTTGAGATGCCTGTCCTTCTTCATGTTTATCATTTTGTACCATTGATTCCATAGATTCCTCCATTTCAAGTGTCCTCTTCTCTTGTCGAGAAGATGTGCCGGATGAACGATCTCGGTTGGCCTCTGGCTTCTTCTTGGAGGATTCCCTTTTCTCGGGTCTCTCTTTTCTTTTTGAGCCTCTAGGATGGGGGTTGCCTTCACTTATGCTTCGAAGGTTGCCTTCACTTGTGTTTCTGGGATTAGGATTACCCTCACTTACACTTGCTCCTCCCTCACCTGGCCTTTCCTCCAAAGTAAAAGTCATAGATATGCCCTGCTCTCTCAACTTTTGATGTTGCACATCAACCCATCTGCGAGTACAAGACAAAACTGGAGCCATCAAAGCATCTAGATCCAAAATTTCAGGTTCATTCCAATCTAGCCTCACTGCTTTGCTTTCTCGGTCATAAGATGATTGGAGATGTCTGCCACTGTCCTGAGCTTGGTCGGCCACTCTGTAAATTTTGCATTTTCTGATAAAGTCTAAAGGCAATCTGGAATGCATCTTTCTTTTCACTTCAAGATCATCTAAGAGATTCATCACAAAGTCCTCTACCTGAGGTTCATGTCTGTATTTCCTTCCGACTGTCTCTTCTATATACCCATAAGGATCAAAACTCTCTCTCATGGCAAAGAACGAAAATGAATACAAAGCTAACTCTTTTTCCGCATCATCCATGGCTAGGGCATTAGGACATACCTCAACTGAATTTCCTAGTATGATAGGAACAGGAACTCCATTTCCATGTTTGTGTTTGAATGCCTTCGCATAAGCTGCCAACTGTCTAGTTACCTCAAGTAACACAATTCTGTCTGTCGGATATCTTGGCAACATATAGGGAGGTGAAGGACATCCATGAACTCTAATATATGTAAACTTCTGGAATTGGATAAACCATGCACCGTACCTCTTTACAAGCTCTTGTGCATCTTGAGATAGCCGATTGTGAATCCCGCCTTGCAATGTCCTGGTGATGTTCATCGTGAAGGTATCATTGACTAACTTGTAGTTACTTCCTGGCGGATGATGCAAGTGAACATAGGAATCACAAACTCTGACTTCCCCGGGCCCTCTTCCGATCACTCCTCTGTGAGGCAGTCCTGCATATTCAAAACTCCTTATCAAGGCATATACGATGTATGAACTCATGTGGAAAGACTTGGTAGCCTTCAGTCTTCTTAACTGCACATCCAAGCAATGGCCAATCATTCTAGCCCAATGAATTGTTCCTTTTCCTTGAACTATCACTTGGATGAAGTAGAACATCCACTTCTCAAAATAGAAGGCTTGAGGAGCCCCTGTAACTCGGTTGAGTAATGTTATCAAATCTCTGTACTCCTCCTGGAAGTCGATCCTATGTGGTGTGTTCGGAATCTTGCTCGGGCGAGGACGACTCTTGAGTAACCAATTCTTGTTGATGATGCTCAAGCAAGTGTCTGGATCATCTTCATACATGGACCTGGCTCCTTCTAAGCTTTTATAAATCATATCTTTATGTTCTGGCAAGTGAAGAGCTTCACTGATAGCTTCCTCTGAAAGATAAGCAAAAGTGTCTCCTTCCTTGGACACTATCGATCTGGACTGTGGATCATAATGGCGAGCACACTCGATCATCAACTCATGGCACTGGATTGCTGGAGGGAAGCCGGCCGCCTTGATAATGCCACTTTCAATTATTCTCCTTGCGACAGGTGATGGCTTGCCAATGTAAGGGACCTCTCGAAACTTCTTCACACTGAAGTTTCCCAGGTTGGTATCTCCAATGTTGCTTCACTTAGACACGATCTTGGTCTCCAATTCTTTGTTCTTCCGATCTTCCTTCATGAGAGCTGGACGACTGGTGGATGCTCCTGCCTTCGAGGTCGCCATCGTAACACCTACACAACATTTCATAATGAGTAACAGATTTTGCAATGCATAAATATAGATTGGATTAAAGATTGAATTTAGGAAACTTCATGATAAGTCCTTGAGTTATCATTTCCTAATACGATTGAGCTATTGGAAATTCAAAATTTCAAAATTCAAAATTTAGATTAAGACTAGGACATTTCAAAATTCAAAATTTGGACAAAGGAGATCTTGCCATACCTCACTTTGAGAGCTAACTCTAACAAAAGGATGCAAAATTAGGAAATTCGCCTAGGCAAAAATCGAAGTTTGAAGTATTCAACGTGACCCTCCTCTAGCAAAGGCGCCTCCTTACTTAATTTCACCACCTTGAGGACTTCAACGTTTTGATAGAGAATTCGCTCCACTTCTAACCAAATTCGCACTCTTCCTTGGATGGAAATTTCGCACTTTTCCTTGTCTTCCAAAATCGCATGCAAATGAATGATTAAATGATGATTTGAAATGCTTCAAAGTACCCTCCTTATATAAGCGCTCACCTCTTTAATTACCTCTAGGCCGACTTGAAAATAAGGCAAATAATAACAAAAATTAAAATAAAAGGAGGCCGACTTTTGTATAAATATAAAAATAAAACCCAAGCGCTCTCCCTCTTATTTAATTAAATTAATAATTAATTAATTAAATGCCTTCGTAATTAATGATTTTTAAAAGGCTAAATTAATCAATTAAATGCCTTGTGCGCACCCATTAAATGCCAATTTTAATTAAAAATATCAAGGTTCATCGAAATTTAGCATTTAATGCAATTTGAAAATGATGTTGGCGCCTAGACATGGGAAGAATAATGAATATTAACATCATCGCTCTGGTCCCTGGTAGAGGGACAGGAGCGAGTTAGCTATTTCCATCAAATTCTCATAGTCTTTGTAACTTTGTTTTTCTTCGGAGTGTTCCAAACATCATCTCCATCATGCGTCTTGGCTTGGATCCGACCAATCTTGAAGGAAAAGACTTGATATTCTAAATTTCGCCCTGGTCCTTGACTGAAGGACAGGAGCGAACTTCCATTTGCAAGCTTATTCGTGTTTTGCCAACCTTCAAATTTGTCTTCAATAGATTTATTATGCTCCCCTTCACTCATTTTTGACATGAAACTCGCTTCAACTTGGTGGGAAATTTGTCTTAGGAGGAAATCGCTCTGGTCCCTGGGAGAGGGACAGGAGCGCCTAGGCAAATATGGGCTTACTTGGCGTCTTGCGATCTTCAAAATTATCTTCAATAGAGTGGTTACGCCTTGTTTCATTTGCCTCAAACTCAAAACTCACTTCACCTTCGCCCAAAACTTGTCTTTTAAGCAAATCGCTCTGGTCCCTTGGAGAGGGACAGGAGCTATCATTGAAATTCGCCCTGGTCCCTGGGAGAGGGATAGGAGCGATTTTGACTCTTTGAGTAGATTTTCTCCATCAAGGTGCACTCAAATTATATTCAACTGATAAAACACATTTTCTTTGTTCTCCTTAAATCGCGAAATCATTAAAATCTTGCAAGGACAAAGCAATCTTGGATTTCAAGCTCCGGTCCTTCAGTGAGGGACAGGAGCGATTTTGTCCTTCTGGCACATTTCCTTGTTTGCAAATTTCTTCAAATTATATTCAATGGACAAAGATGCCCTCCTTGATATCTTCCAATCCAAAAAGAACGTCTTAGTCCTGCAAGGACAGTTGAATTTTAAGAAACAAGCTCCGGTCCTTCAGTGAGGGACAGGAGCGATTTTTGTCCTTGAGGTCAAAATCTCAACTTTTCATTGCAAACGGCTAAATCTTGGCGTTCCATCATGTTGATTTCACCTTCCATTGCGTCCTTGACGTTTCAATTTGATCAAAATGAGGTCAAAAATGGTCTAAGTAAGTCATTTCGCCCTGGTCCCTGACTGAGGGACAGGAGCGATTTGACTTTAAACTTTAAAAATTTGCCATTTTGAGTCTCAAAAATCTTCTAAATCTTCAATTATTGCATCTCCTGGCGACCCTGCACAAGACAAATGAAACAAGTCAATGACCAAGATGCATAAAATACTAATTTCGCCCTGGTCCTTGACTGAAGGACAGGAGCGATTTTGCCTCTATAGGCCAAAATATCAAGGTTTTAAGACTTCAGTCACTTCACAAGGCATAACTAGGCTATCTCCAAGGCCAGGGGTTACTTATCAAACTTTCCAAAATTTGGTCAAAATTCACCCGGACAAAATTGCACAATTCCATTATCAACACTTAGGCAAAATTCGAACTTGCTTTCAAAATTCCGACTGGACCTAGACAGACACACCTGACATCCTAACAGACTCGTCCTATTTCAAAATTGCAATTCATGCGAGGATGCTCAATAAACTTTCAAAATTTGACTGGACTTCGGCTTGAAAATATCAAAAAAGGAAACCCTAAGGCTTAACCCTAGTCCAGACGACTCACTCACTTACTAAAAACCCTAAAAGCAAAGAGAAGAACAGGCAAACCCGAGCAAAAAAAGAGGGGGTCCCTATTTTAATGGGGCGATGTGTGAAACGGTCACAACAGGTAGGTACATCGAAGTTTGTGCCATCTTTAATGAGTCAGGTACATTGAATCTGAACATGCTGAGGTGGACCAACCTGATTGGAGGAGTGATGACTGGGATGCCACCTTGTCTAACACTTGTTTGATGCTCAATTTGGTGATGCTTTCCTTCAAATGCTGGACTGGAAGATAGATGGAGAAGGTCGTCCTTAATGATGCTGGACTGGAGGAGATCGTCCTTGTCCTGGCTTGATCTTCTTTGATGAGAGTCTGCCAAATAGTTGACCCTCAGGCTTTGGGGGTCGTCATTTGATGGCTACACAAAAGATTAAAGTTAGTCTTTGAGTATAATATCTTAAAGCATAGGATCTAAACCTTTCAAGGGAATAATTCAAAACATTAATTTGAAAATGACATGATAAATCAAGAATTATAAATTTTCAATTTAATTATGATTGGAAATTAGATTCTTCAAGACTTAGACTTTAAAAGATTGCTATGAAATCAAAATAAGTCTTGAATAGAAACTTCAAAAATTTGATTCTTCATACCTCCTTCTTTGAAAGCTTAACTATGAACCTTGGAAAATGGAAGAAAGAAGATCAGATTTTGCTGGATAAGGATTGAATTTTGGTCTCCCTTTGGATGAATTATGCCTCAATTAACCTTCAAAAGAACTTCGCCTTCCACTAGCCTCCAATTTAGCAAGAAATTCGCCTCCAATCTGGTATAATTCGCTTCTCTAATTTGCTCTTGAAATTCGCATGAGAAGAATAGTGAATGAATGATTTGAAAATGCTACAACACTCCTCTCTTAGATAAGGCGCTCACCCTAATTAACCATGAGGCCGACCTAACAAATTAGCAATAAAATAAGATAAAATTCCCTTTAGAAGGAGGCCGACTTGCTTGTAAAAGCAAATAAATGAATTTGAGCGCTCACCTTTATTTTTAAAATTTTAAAATTAATTTTAAGACTTGAAAGGTGTTCTTTTTCATTTGTTTTAAGGCTTAAAATTAATTGATTCAATTACAAATGCCTTAATTCATGTGAATTTGATCTAACTTCCCAAATGTCTTAATTTTGACAAATTTAGTGAGAATTGAGGAATGTTGAGGTTTGATCAAGGTTCAATGAAGCTTCTTTCCTCCTTAGGCTTTGAAATATCCAAGATGATGAAGGTCTAAACCACTTCAAGGCTTGTTTGAACTTTACATCCAAGCTTGTTCACTTCATGAATTGAAATTTTCACAACAAATATTTGCAAATTTAATGTCCTTGTCTTCACAATCTTGCAATTTGCCTTTGACTTAATCAAACAAGGTTGAATGATAGGTTTTTGATGATTTCGCCCTGGACCCTTTGGAAGGGTCAGGAGCGATTTTTTCTAATTAGGTCCTGAATATCTCATTTCTTGACTCCAAAATCTTCTGGAAGGCGAGCTCATGTTTGTTTTGACCTGACAAAGTCTTGCATTCCAAATTTTAGCATTTCATGAGTAATTTGGGTGAAAATGTGAATTTCGCCCTGGACCCTTTGGAAGGGTTAGGAGCGAATTTCTCTCCTGAGCTCAAAATTCTCATTTTTTGAAGATCTAAATTTCTTCAAGGCATTCCAAATGGCTTCTTTTATTGTATTCCAGGCCTAGTTTTACTTGAATTGTGGAGGAAAAGGTGCCTTTGATGTTTTTCGCCCTGGACCCTTTGGAAGGGTCAGGAGCGATTTTCCTTGCTTAGGCTTACTCCTTCATCATTCTGACTTCAATCTACCCTTCAAGGCTAGGCGATGGTCTTCTTCATTCACTCTACCCAAGCTTGGTTTGTTCTTGCAAGGCAAAATGGGGTATTTTGAGTTTTTCGACCTGGACCCTTTGGAAGGGTCAGGAGCGAAAATCTTTCTCTGACCTAGAATCATCATTTTTTGAAACAAACACCCACTCAAAGGTGGTCTCAAGGGCAATTTCTACCTTGGTCTAGTCTTGTCTTAGCACAAACTTGAAAGGAACATATTTGTTTTAGGATTTTCGCTTTGGACCCTTTGGAAGGGTCAGGAGCGAAAATTAGGTTTTAGGGCAATTTTCCAATCCTTTCATCTTCAAATCACTTCCAAGGCATAAAACATCTTGCCTCACTCCTCTTCAAGTCATGAAAAGCAAAATCTTGTCTTAAATTTGCAAGAAAAAGGGAGAATTTGGAAATTTCGCTCTGGACCCTTTGGAAGGGTCAGGAGCGAATTTCTCTCTTGGCTTCAAAACTGGCATTTTAGCAACCCAATTTCAAGGCAATCCAAATTCTCTTCTCACACCCTTGTCCAAGCTTAGTTTTGTCCAAAACTTGGAATAAAGGATAGTTTTTAGGATTTTCGCTCTGGACCCTTTGGAAGGGTCAGGAGCGAAAATCTCTCTTAGGCTCAATTCCTTCACTTTTCAATGATTTCTTAGTACTTCAAGTCATTCCCAGGGGCAATTCCTTCTATATTTCACCTTATCCCATACTTGACTTAGCAAAACTTGATAGCAAAGAGTGATTTTGAGAAAATTCGCTCTGGACCCTTTGGAAGGGTCAGAAGCAAAATTCTCAATCTTGACCAAAAATCTTCATTTTTTCACCTTGAAACTTCTTTGCTAAGTGGGATTTCATGTTTCATCATGCTAGGAATAGGATTTCATGTTTCATCATGCTAGGAATAGGATTTCATGTCCAAGAAAGGCTAAAAAATAGGTTTATAAGGAATTTCGCTCTGGACCCTTTGGAAGGGTCAGGAGCGAAATTTCCTTTCCTGGCCAGAATCCTTCATTTTCATGACTTCTAAACATGCCCAAGGGTTTCAACATGCTCATGCTTCCTTTCATCATGCCTTTGACACCTCAATTTGACCAAACAAGGCAAGAAATATCTCTTATAGAGATTTTCGCTCTGGACCCTTTGGAAGGGTCAGGAGCAAATTTCTCATTTTAGGCCTATTCCATCATCATTTCAAGTTGAATTCATCTCTCAAAGGAAGAAAACACTACTCTCTCATCCAAGCCATAAAAACCAAAACTTGACTTGATTTTGCAAGAAAAATAGGTGATCGAGGAATTTTCGCCCTGGACCCTTTGGAAGGGTTAGGAGCGATTTTTACTTTTTGGGCAAAATCCTTCATTTTTCCAAGTTAAAACATCTTCAAGAGGCAAAAGCAAGTTGTTCTTGTTTCATTCATGCCAAAAACTTGACCTTCTTCACTGCACAATAAGAGCTTTTGGGAATTTCGCTTTGGACCCTTTGGAAGGGTCAGGAGTGAAATTCACCATCTTGTCCAAAGTTCTTCATTTTTACATGCTTCCAAATCTTCAAAGGTATCAAATAATGTCCAATCTTCATTCCAAGAGACCCTGCACATCAAAACTTAGCCAAAGTTAGGAAGAAATAAGCTCTAATAAGATTTTCGCTCTGGACCCTCTGGAAGGGTCAGGAGCGAAATCTCCATTCCAAGCTAAATTGCTCAGTTTTCAAGTTTCAAACTACCTCACAAGGCAAAGTTAGATCATTTTCCAAGCTGGGAACAAGGTTGCAAGTCTATCCAAGGCAAGAAATAGGGTTTAGGATGAAATTCGCTCTGGACCCTTTGGAAGGGTCAGGAGCGAAAATCCTATTTTAGGCTTGATTCTGGACATTTTGAACTCCAAATCTCCTCGAGAGGTAAACAAAGACCTTCCTTCATGCATCCTCATCAAAATCCTGCTTTTCACTAGGCAAAAATGAGAGCTTTTCAAAATTTCGCTCTGGACCCTTTGGGAGGGTTAGGAGCGAAATTGACATCTCAGGCCAGATCTTACCTTGGTTCGCTTCATTTTCCATCAAACTTGATCAAACCAACTCCTTTTCTTCACTGGCTCTGCCCAACTGACTTAGACAGGGAAACAAACAGGACTCTGACAAGAAGACCCTCAAATCTAGTCCTGACCTGACCTGAGGCCTATTCACCCTGCTCCTTGATCAAGCCAACTTGACTCCCCTGAAAGGCATGCTTCATTATAGCAATCTTGAGGTTTCAAGCAGATTGCTAACAACTCCCCAAAATTAGGCTAGACTCAGCTTGAAAGAAACCCTAAAACGAGCTTCCAAGATTAGCCCTAATCTAGCTAGCCCAGGCAAACCACTCACTCACTCAAAAAACCTAAAGGCAGAGAGAAAAACAAGCAAAAGGAAAGCAAAACCAAAAGCAAAAAGAGGGGGTCCCCATTCTAATGGGGCGATGTGTGAAATGGTCACAACACTACTTATTCATAGAATGATTGAATGATGCAACCCAAGGGCTAGTAAGCGCCTTTGAACCTCCTACTCTCCAAAAGGCAATTCTTAAGGCCACAAGACTTGACTCTGCCCAAAAAAGTCACCACAAGAGAGTACCACCAAAAGATAGTCATTTTGAAGAAGATGAACGCAAGAAACTATATCTTTCTTACAATGACGGGGAGGAATTGAAGAAAAAGGGCCTTTGATTTGATTGTAAAGAGAAGTGGAAAGTGTTGGCATTTTGATGATGTTTGTACTTAGTTGTGATTGTCATTGATGGACACACACTTATTTGTTGTATGAGTTATTCTCAACTGGTAGTAAGTGATGTATTGTTCAAACCGGTATTATATGCCAATGTATGCATAGTCTTTGTTTGTAGAAGACTATCAGTGTTTGTAGAAGGAGCTTACCGGTCAAAGCATGACCGAGGACCTCAAGCGGTATGAGGACCCCAAGCGGCAGCCAATCTTTTTAAGATCGGAACACTATGTTCTAGTTTACCAGTCTTTGTTTATAAACTGGTAATCGGTATACTTTGTTTTGTTAACCGACAAACTTGTAAAGTTTGATGAGTTATCATCCACCGACATCGATGCGGTGATTCTGTGCCGTTTTACAAATGTGTCCAAAAGAACTGTACCTAGGAAATTGTAATCTAATCTCATTGGACCGACATGAAATCGGATTCCTATATGAGGACATCATGTCTAGGGTTTTGAGTGTGGTGTGTAAGATTAGGTCTTTGCCAAAAGGGTATCTTGCAACAGAGATTGAACGTGCGAAGGACAGAAGATTGAAGTAATGCTGCAATGCATTAACAGAGAGCAATCAAGGATCTAACTAAGCATTCTGTGCTACTTTGTAGATCACTTACTTGTTGATTACTAATCTCTTCGACAAGTCAGAAACCCTTAACCGGGCAAGCTCAGTGAAGCCTGTTCTAAATCCTCTAACAAGGTGGTTCACAGTTGTGGATCTGAAATCCTTTAACAGGGTAGTCTTTAACGGGACTTATCTCCTAACGAAGATTAGGATTCCTAACAGGATTTGTTCTGGTGAAGAACATTGTAGGCCTTAATCGGTCTGACCTTAAGTGGTCCGGTTGCTATTCTGCAGATAGTAGACTTGTGAGTTTTACTCATCGTGGTTTTTTCCATTTGGGTTTCCACGTCAAAAATATCTTGTGTTATGGTGATTGTGTTATTGTGGGTGAATGCTTTATTTGCTATTTGGCTTGTTTGTGTATTAACCGGTTTGCTGTTTAAAGGGCTATACCGGTCTGCAGTAAAATTGCTTAAGTGTTTGGTAAGATTATTGGGTATACTAATTCACCCCCCCCCTCTTAGTATTCATCAGAAAGAAGGTCACACCTGCAGCCGAGATCCAAGGAAGGACAATATAAGGAGAAAATGTTATGTATGCCATGAACAATGGAATACCGAGCATCAATGCCAAGCCAGAGATGAATTAAAGAAGAGTCGTCTATGTTTCAAATGCAAAGAACCATGGAACTTTAACCAGCAAGAAACAAGGCATTCTTAGTGAATGTCAGGGACATTCAGGGGCATTCTTAGTGAATGTTAGGGGCACTCTTAGTGAGTGTCAGGGGCACTCTTAGTGAGTGTCAGGGGCACTCTTAGTGAGTGCTAGGAACATTCTCAGTGAATGTTTGGGGCACTCTTAGCAAGTGCCAGGAGCATTCTTAGTGAGTGCTAAGGACATTCTTAGTGAATGTAGAGGATACTCTTAGTGAGTGTCAAGAACCTAACAATATGTGTTTTCGTGTGTATGCTCCGTGTTTGCATATGTTTGCTCCGTGCTTTGTGTGTATTCTTTGTGTTTGTTTCATATCTGATGTATTTTCAGCATCTTTATTCCATGTGTATTTTCAAAGCCATTTCATATTAAGAATCATTTTGAGCACTCCATGATCATTGCTTGAGGACAAGCGATCTTGAGTGGTGGAGATTGTAAGGCCCCCACTTTGAAATATAATTTAATAATAAATAATGATAATAATATTAAAATACAAAATTAAAATATAAAGTAATATTGTTAAATATAATTAAAATTTAATTAAGTTAATGAATGGTCAAAAGACATGAAATGAAAAGTTGTGACTCCCTCAAACATGAGATTTAAAAGGGATAAGATAACCTCATTTGAGGGGGATATTTTGGGAATCAAAAGTGCACATATGGTTCAAATAAGAAGTGCAGAACTGATTGTGAAAGGTTGTGTCCCTTTCAAAGGACATAAATAATAAAGAGACACACTCTTTTAAAGGGTGCTAAGGGTGAAGGGTGTGTCTCTTGCCAAAGGGCATACATGATGAAGAGGTGTGACCTTCCCTCACATTGGAGGATATAAAGTGGAGAAGTTTTCATTTGAGAAGTAGGGATCCATGGAATAGATAAAATATATGAAACATTAGAAGCAGACCTAAGTCAGAATTATAAGAAAATCTGGAAGAATGATATGAACATTTATCAAAGAGATCAGAACACAAATACAAATCTGCAAATAGTAATAAAGCAGGCATTGAAGGAAAAGAAGAGGAAATATTAAATCAATAACCAGAGAATCAAACTTGATGGAATAGAAAGGATTTTCACACACACACACACATATATATCTGAGTATAGGCAGTAGATCAGATTGATATAAACAACAGACCTGTGCATTTAAAGAGGGAAACAACATCAAACTAAATCTGTCCAAATTAGCACAATAGACCGAAAATAGATAAGCTGCAATAATTCTACAAGTATATTGGACAAAATTTAGTGTCCTCCCAAAAGGGGACATTACACAAACACCCAAAATACGTGCACCATATTTATATTGCCAGAAGCTTGGAAGGGGATCACAGGATGAGATCATCTCTCCAGGTTTAAAATTAACGCCCAACCTATGAGCAGTGCATCCCAACACAGGTAGAATCGTGGCCTTCAAGTAAAATCTATCCTGTAAAATCCATACCATTAGTGCATCTTCGGAGTTCTTACTTTGACAAGCATTATGATTGTGGCTTCATTTCCACATCTTCTCCTAAAGGTAGCTTCAGAATACCGTGAAATCCATTTTAGGGTTTCATCCTTGCTCTCCTCCATTCTCAGAAATATTCCATTGCTCGCTATTCGCTATGTGAATCCTATGTGCCTGGCGTGAGAAATTTACACATTTTGTTGATGTAATATCAGTGGGAGATGTCTTTCCCCACTGATTCTCTAAAACAATAAATTATATTTATGTTGCTGATTAGAGATGTGATATCTCATAAGTAATAATTTGTTATTTATTGTTAAGCCGACTAAATAAAGGTCGCCACCCTTGTGTAAAGTCATCTCACTTTGTATGAGACCGACTCTTCATGAAGAGTCACTTCATCATGTATAAATAACAAGTCGTCTTATTTGACAAGTAATATTGATTTCATCGAAGAAGAGAAGTCCGCACATTAAGGAGTACTTTCATCTACAGCAAATTCCATTTTCATCAAGAAAAATTCGGGTGACATCAAAGCAAGATTGCGCGACCTCAAGACAAGTTTGTGTGACTTCAAAGGGATCGATCATCTTCAGCATAGTATCATTTAGCTTTAGATCAATTCATTTTAAGGAGATATTATATCATTTGTGTATTCGCACCTAGGAGAGGTGCCTTACTCATTCAGTAAATTGGCCTTATGATTGGCAAAGTTGTATAGCAGATTTTCTGCCTTATTTAATATATATAAGAGATATAATAGTTGCTGGGTTTTTCTCCCTCAAGGAGGGTTTTCCTAGGGTATTGACTGTGTCTTATTGTTCATTATTGCTTTATCTCTGCATAACTGGATTTTGATCATAAAATCAACATTCTCAAACTTCTTGTGTTATTTGCCATGATCATATTGATTTTTCATTTTGCTCAATGCAATGCCACATGTCTGTCGCTATGCATAAAGACCATACTGCAAGCATGGAGAAAACACATTTAGACGCACATTGTTCCAATGCTATCCAAACGATACCCTCAACCTATCTACAACGGGTGCAGAAATAAACACAAGTGGGTGGGTACTCGTTCATAAATCGCTGCAACTTTTGCTCAGCCAATCTTCTCCTTCATATATCGCAGACTTGATATGTGCTTCATGTTTTTCACAGCGAGCGACACCTGCATATTCTCTACAAAATGCTTACTCATCCTCTACAGTCACCTTCTGCTACGGGCTGGGAAGGATCGATGCTTGAAATCATTGCCTCTAACACAATGTCAGCACCACCAAATAGAATCGTAGCTTATCACAACTGGAAGCAACAACAACAATTTTGTCCATTCTCTCTGACTGAAAATGCTATAGGATCATCACACTTGGAGATGGTGGAGTATCGACAACGATGGGCGCCATGATTCGGCACTCTTGTTTGGCTCTTCCCGCAGGATGCAAACTATTGTTTGCTTAGAGAAAAAGAAATCCATGTTGCTCTAATTTTATCTTTTATCTCGGGCTCACTTTCTCTCAACATCGTGTCCATCTATCTCGCCCTGCAACCATTTTAACTTCCCTGGAAAGTGTGCGGGGTGGCAGGCTTGAGAAACCTTTATACTGGCTTGGTCTTTTGGTTGCCCCGTGGCTGCTCATGGATGCCCAACTCCAGGCTGCGGGATGGCGGGGTGATCCCATCTCTTTCTGTCCCTGTGCACTTCACTTTCCCCGTAGGGTCCCTTGTATACCCCTTCCCTGGCTGCAGGGTCGCGGGGGAATACTTTCCCCTTCCTCGCCATCCCGCGAGTTACTCATGCATCCTATGTAAATGTTGCAGGATAAAAAATTTTCTTTGAAGACTTTCAAAAGTCTTTCAACCTGCTCTTTTAAATTATGTTGTGGAACCCACCACAAATGTTCAATGCAAAATATTTGCATTGACTTTTAACCATTATAAAGTGATTTTTGATTTTCATAAATCATCTCCGTTTCCATTTTTAAAGCACTTGCATAATTAAGATAATTACATCTTCGAGATGTAATTATTTGCTTGGTATCAAACCATTATAAAATGATTTGATATCCTTTGCTGGTCCCCTCAATTATTTTAAATGGTCCATTAGGCTAATCCCTCTCTTTCGCACCATTTGATTTAAATACAACCATTATTTAAATCGAAGATGATTTAAATATATACATTTTGTTTACTAGGTTTCCATTGGTTAAACTGGGCCTCATCATTAGTCGGGCCCTCGGTGGGCTTGACTAATTTTTTTTTTCGTTTTCTGTCGACTGGCTTGGGAAATAGTCTAATACCACATCTGAACACATTTTGTATTTGAAAACTTGAGTGGGAGACCATTTAAATTCGACGTTTTACACGTTTGAGTTCTGGGCGAAACCATCTGAGGATCTTCCAAAACCGGCCTTAAAAAGTGATCAAAACGCCTCATCAAGTTCTGAGAGCTGGCACACTGACAAAATGTCACATGAGAAATCCAAAACATCAAATGGATGTTCGTTACGATTCCCGAGGCAAAAGATTTTAATCAATGAAGTTGCCTACTCAATTGTTTTTTGAAACTGCACTTTTCCGGCCACACTGAAACCTGCTCAAACCTTGAGTTGAAGAAATATCAAATCTCCTTTTGAAGGGCTACCTCTTGGCAAACTGGTACATGTGGATACCCTGAGTATGCATGCAAGAGGGTTTGACTTGATTTGATCATATGTGCAAAATTTTAATGCTCAAACTTGCCCTCTTTGAAAAATCTGAATATGCTTGTTCTAAAACCCTGAAAAAGTCAGTTTGAAATGGGCCTTGAAAAAATAGCAAATGAAGAGCTGGGGGGCTACAAACTGGCAAAATCGTAGATAGTTATATAGAAAATGTTGGGGAACATTCACTTTTGCGTGCAGATTTGGGGAACATTCACATCTGAAATAAAAATTCAGATGTGGGGCCACTTTCTGCAGATTGTGCACAGTCAACTTGCAAAACTTAACTTTTTGCAAACGGAATGGACTTTGAAAACTTATCAAATGGACACATGGGGCCAAGCCATCTGACATGGGAACAAGTTGGTTTGGGATGATTCTCACCGGGCACAAAAATGCAAACATCTCAAAGCTGGCCTCCACAAAAAAGTGAAACAGCTGCAAATTAGCAATCTACTCCAGGACCCCAAAACAAGGTCTTCAAAAACACATCAAAACTGATCCAAGGACGCTATAAATGAGCATATGGCATCTCTGATAAGCATTCAACACCTCCCCAAAGTGGTTTTGCATGACAATTCAAGGGTGCCAAAACATGAGCTCTCAAAGTGAGCTATTTGAGCTTATTCAGTAGGTCGCTTTCTGAGTGCAAAAATCAAAATTTTGAACCTAGGCCTTCAAAATTTGACAAAATTTTTGAAGTTCCAACAAAAGTTTTCTTCTTTGGAGAGGACCTGGTTTGTCTCTCAACATATGTGGGGTCTCTCAACATATGTGGTGTTTTGTGGAGGAAGAGTGTTTGGCAAGGGAAAATTCTCTAGTTCACTGAGGGAAAATCCTCGTTCTCATGGAGTGATTGGTTTCACTAATGTTTAGGAGTTCACAAGGATCTTTGGTGGAAGGGATGATATTTCTTACAATGGTTAGAGGTTTGAAGGAGCATTTTAGAGCTTTTTTCTTGAAGGATTTTGAAAATTTTGTTGGAAATGCCTTCCACATAAGGGAATGTAGCAACTAGGATATCCTGAGAGCAATTGATGTTTTTCGAAGAGGTACTATGATTTTTGGCTTGCTTAATTGCTCTAGAGATGTAATGTCCCCTTCTCCTTAGTTCACAGACATTAACGGGATTGGCCTATCATTTGATCCTCGTAGGCCAAGGAGATTGATTAAGGGGTCGATTTGGCAGTGATTTGTGGCTTCACATTTTGTGTCTACTTGATTCTATGGTGAAATAAGGAGATTACATGTATGTTGAGATGTGTGCACTTAAATTATAATATAATAATATTTTAAAGTGCAATTATATTAATTAATATGTGTAATAAAATAATAAAGTGTAACAAAAGGATATGAGAAGAATCTTTTAGAAGGAACCAATCAATTGGAGGAGAAAAGAATAAATAGAGGGGGTTGGTTCATTGTTCATCATCGGTTGTTTGGATATCTTCTCTTGTGTAGACTTGTGGAGCCAAGGGTTTCTGCAGACCAATCCTTTGGGAACGAAAACTCCCTATGATTTGCGTAACTGAGGTGGTGAAAGATCCTTTGAGGGGTTGCAGGTGAGAGTAGGAGATAACTCAGTCTTCCATATTGTGCCTAATGAGTTTTGTTGCATCTTCATGGTAGCACATCATCTTTGGTCACCTAAGAGCATTGATTTTCATTGGAAAGGAAAGGCGATTTGTTTGAAGATCATTTGGAGGTGGAAATTAGGAGAAAGCTGATCAAATTGCAAGTCTGAGACAAATTGGGTTTCATCCACCAAACCCACGATTTTGCTCTTATTTCATTATTGAAGCATCACATCATAGATTGGAGGACAGTGCTAGCATTAGGGATGAAGGGTGATTCTTTTAGGAGTATTTTGAAGGAGTAATAAAAAGAAATCAGTGTCCAAATCAGATCTGAAGACAAGTCGTTTCAAACTGCTAAGTCCCCACGATTTTGCTCCTAGACATCCATCTTGGCATCAAACTTATCTTTTAGTAATGGCGATTTGATTGGGATAAGACAGCGATCATTTTAGGAGATGAGGAAAGGAGTTTGGCGCTGGAAATCAATATTTATCAGACTCTAATAACATCAGCAGGGGTGATTTGGAGAGGAGGGCAATCTTGATCATTGGAGTTTTCAAAATTCATGATACTGCTTGCTTCTTCAACTATCCTGCTAGGCGATTCCCTTCAGGTTCTTTTGGCATCATTCTATGTACTATTCAGATAGTTTGTAATTTTAATGGCTGTCATATGTCCTCAGAATTTCTGAGTAATGAATGCTAAGAGTTTGGTCATTAGTGCGGATATTGTATGAGCTTATTTGATCATCATCTTTTTGAATAAAAGGAGGAATAAGGTTGCATCGTAATTGAATGTTGTCTAAAGGTTTCATGCCAATTGTTTGATGAAATGTCAGCTAGCTGTAGGTATATGTTTATGTGTCCAAATGGATGTGATGTCATCATAAACTAGTTGCATAATCATCCTAGGTGCTTATTCTATCAATTAGAAGTTGTTTGCTAGTCATTCATTGATCCTAAACAAGTCTGAAAACTCTGAGACGGTCTATCATCATAACAAGTAAATTATATAAACCGCATAACACGCAGTTTGACAGCCAACTGTTTGCAATTATTCCTTGCACATTCAGTCTATCTACTGCAGGGGATATTTCAAGAGATGTATACCAATTTACTATAGTTAGATATATAATTCCTTGATCACAAATTCAAAAAGGTTTGGAAGAAAGAGTTTTTGAGGATGCTTGCCTTTTAGGTTAGGTGGTGGTGTGGAGATTCATGTTGGTAAAGTTCCATGTGTGTGTCTTTTCTGTAAAATTGATGAGCTAGGGAACCATTTGGTTTTTGGATGAGAAGAATGCCAAGGAAGATAGATTTATTGTAGCGTGCAAGTTTTTAGTTGATCTTAATGCTTTTAGTTATTCTATTTAAGTGGGATTGAAATTCTTCTATTTTTTCTAGATTATTCAGCCAGCAATTGTTGGTATTATCTATATAACATTCCCACCATCTTAGTTTAAGGGGGAAGGAGTTGAGGGCAATTTCTTCAAAATGCTCCACGAAGAGGTTGGCAATTATAGGAGAAAGAAGCGATTGCAGGGCAACACCATCAGATTGTTCATAAATGACCTTGGAAAGTGGATAAAATAGACTAGAGAAATTTTTTTACCTTTGCTGAAGAGATAAATGATGTCAAAGTTGAGAATGATATCACCATTGGTTACATTTTTATCTTTTATGAATTCAACAAAGTGTGAGGAGTCTTTGACAAAGGAGCTTGTCTTACCTATAAGAGGTGTGATTTTCGTGGTGAGGAAGATTGCTAATTTATCAATAGAATGCCATCTTTATGGATTTTTGGGAGCATCTAGATTTTGGGGGTGGCCTTATTTGGAATGAGACATTTTTAATGTTGTCATCAAGGGAAGATTGATGGATAATTTTGTCATTAAACATGGGGTTATGGTCTAAAAAATGTAACTTCTACTATTGCAAAGGTGGTCTAACATCTTGGAAACATAATCACATTTATTTAGGATCAACTTGGTACTTTGTCATCTTAGGTAATCATGATATTCTTATTTTTCATTAATCTTCTAAAGTCATCAAGATCATCTTCAAGAATGCTATGCCTAGGGGGCTTCAAGAATGCTATGCCTAGGGGGTTTGGTGTGTCTTAAGGTGACCACACAATCTTGTTGAATCTCTTTGGTAGTATATCAGGAAGTGATTTGAATATGTTTCCAATTTCAGCCACAAAATCAATTTTGGCTATAGACATTGCTAAGATTGTTGAAAGATTATTGAATGCTCTTGAGGCATCCTAAGGATGATAGGGTGTCCCTGGACATCCTCATGTTGGGTCCTAAGTGTGGGGGATAATGAGGGACCTTTCCTCCTCATTCCATTGTCTCTAGGATGTAGGGCATGGGGTTGGGCATGTGTCCCCATTTACCTCTAGTTTAATCCTTTCCTCCATTGCATCAATGATTACTCGTGTTGATAAGAGAGTGGACAAGGGTGTTTTACAAGTATTGAATGTTAGTACGATCTAAGAGTATTTTTAATACATCACAAGCCATTTATTTTGTTGTTGGGCTTATCTTTACTTAGTAGAGGGTTTTATTTATTAATGGTCATTTATATTGGGAAAAAAAATCGAGAAAAGGCATTTAGTTGCTCACAAGTTGAGTATTGTGGAGCTTGTTATTTATTGGAATTTTATACACTATAAACTCTTAAGATGGTAATGGCTTATAGATTTCGTGGACATTCAATGATGTATGTTGCTATCTTGGTTGCAATTTGGTAGGAGGGGAGCCTTTTGATGGAGGCAATTTTCCTTTTTGTGTATGATTATATATTCTTTCAGTAGTAATTTTTTTCCCACTAACTCTTCACCTTGTGCAATTTTAAATTTTAAATTATTTTTGCTTATGGACAGGTTGAATGATAAGTATAAATTGATCAATGCATTGAAACGCGAACATATTTCCTTGAATAAAAGATTGGATGAAAAGCTTAAGGCTAAGGTTTGCGCATTTCCCTTATTAATTTTCATGTACTAAGAACTTGTATAATGAGAAGAATGCAATTCTATTTTGTTTGTTATATGTTATGGGAATGGAAAGAAAGTTACATGTTTTACTCATTTTGATGGTTATTGCAAGTTTGGTATTTGTAAGTGGTTATTTCTTTGAGGTTTGTATTACATGCTAGAATTTATGTTGTGGTTCACAAGTTATCAAAATAATAAAATTTAGTGGATGAAAAGTTATGCATAAACTTTTGGAACAAGCATTAATGCAATAATAATTAGGAGTATGATAAGTTCAATATTTTCTTTGGGGTCTTACCCAGTAATGAATGTGTATATGTTATTGTAATGGTTTTAAAAACTTGAGTTACATGTTTTATGCCTTTTGTTAACAATTGCAAGTACTAATTTGTTTAAGGTGTGAGCGCATGCTATGAATTATGTCATGATTAACAAATTGCCAAAACTTATTAAGAAGATTTAGAATGATAAACTGCAAAATCTCGTCCACATCTATGGAGAAAGGGATGAAGCTTTTAATCAAGATTGATTCTAAATTAGCTATTGAGTCAACATACATTCTACTTGTGGGGAGCTTAAAATATGTTACAACCACGAGGCCTGATTTGATCTATGTTATTAGTTTCATTTCTTGATTCATGATAGCACCAAAGATAGAATAGTGGGTTGCAGCAAAGAGGTTTAAAAAAATCCTAGGTTGTTTGGGTTTACAAATTCAGATTGGGCAAGTTCTGTGGGTGATAGAAAATTCACTTTTGGATATGTTTTCAACCTTGGCATGGGTACAGTCACATGGACTAGCAAGAAATAACATGTTGTAGCTCTTTTTTCAACTAAAGTAGAATATCATAGAGTAGTGAAAGGATCATTTGTAGAGGATGCATCTATTTTGTTGTAGTATTGCCCAATAGTGGACTAAACTGCTAAAATTCGTGCTAAGTCTTTGGGTCTTGACAAATTTATAAAACTTTGGAATAAGCCTGGTGTAATTAGTAAATGACAATTAAGGGAGGGTGCTAAAGTAATTATTATCTAGTAATGGTCAATTAGTTATTAGTTGTAGGCTTTAATAAAGTCATTTTGACTTTAGGATATTATTTATGTTTTATTTTACTTTAGCCTGTTCATTTTATTTATCCCATATCCATAATGTGGGTTGGCTCCTATATTTGTGATCTTTTTAAAGAAGGTTTTCCCTTCTTATTTAATCAGTGAATGTCTTGGTAATCTTTTTTTGCTTGATTTTCATAATAGATTGGATTTCAAAAAAATATAAAGTATTTTAATTTCAAGTCAATAGAAGACTTGAAAAAGGTAAAATCTGTCACTACTAAATTGAAGGGTCATGCATCCATATGGTAAGATCATGTGTAAATGGATAGATAAAGGAGAAAAAAAGGAGATTTGATCATAAGATTGAATGGTTGCAAAATTGAAGTCTTAATTTATATTGGTAGACTATTAGTTTAATTTGTTAGAACAGTTCCAAAAATTTGATATATACAAAGATGAAGGTCAAAGAGTGCATGGAGGGATTTTATAAGCTCAACATTCAAGTATGTCATGTAGGTGAAATTGAAGAATAGATTGCAAGGTACATCAATGGATTTTGAATAACAATCAAAGATGAGATGAATATGGTCCTTGTAAGGGCAGTAGAGGAGGCCTATGTAATGTCTCCTTCACAGGAGTAAGCACCCAACAGGGACCCTTGGCCTATTTTAATTCCCGTAGGCTAATTGGGAGGAAAAAATGGAATAACTAATTAATAAAAATAAGCTGTCTAAAGTTTTGGCGACATACTTCTAATTAATTATTTTTATAGAGTTTGACAGTTGAATTAAAAGTTACAGTATGGGGCCCAAAAATTTAAAGTTCAAATTATAAAGTCACCAAGGTGAGAAAATGAGTAATGTTTTATTATTTTTGGGAAAAGTGTATAGAGGAATGGGAAAGGAAAAAAGTGAGCAACTGTCCATCTTCAACCCCAGGATGGAAACCCAATGATGAAATTGGTCTTGAAACAAAAAACCCTCTTAGTCAATCTATTGGTGGAAGTTGATTAGAATGATTTGGAGTTCTTGAAGTTTTGATTTGTTAATGAGTTGAAGGTAAGAGATTTTAAAATTCATTTGTTTGCAAAACTTAATTGATTTATTTGAGAATAGAGATCTGGAGATTATTTGGCAAGCCATCAGCATCTGCAATTTGTAGCCACCCACCTTTAAGGTATAACCTGGCCATATTATTTGAAAGTGCTAACTCCCATATACTAATGGAGTCGCAGCAATGAAAGGTTGGATGTGGGATTGTAGAAGGGGTCGCTGGTGTTGGCTGAAGCAAGGTGCGATGGGACTTTTAATTTAGTATGGGCAATGGAAGGATAGTCAACCTCTAAAAGAATATCTGCAGGCAGTGTGGGAATTTGGGAGAGAAAATATCAGTTATCAAGGAAGTGGTTTGGTGTCCCTTCTGCCAGTCTAAATAACAGCAATATATTTCAAAAGGTTTAAATTCCTATACTATTTTCTGCCACCCTCACTTTGGGGTATCATCCATTAAAATTCTGGCCGCAGCACAGTGTATGTTATCCTTGCACAAAAACAGGGATGTGAAGTCATAAAGGAGGTCACAGCTATCATTAGGGAGGTCGGGAGTTGAAGATGATGGCAGATTTTGACAAAGAAGGGGAATACTGTCAGGTCTGGAGTCATTTTTCTGCTTGCGTAGACTATGTGTAGGCTTGTAACCTGTAAGCATGGTGCCTCTATTAATTGAAGACAACTTTAAGTGCCAATTCAGATCTGCAGTGTTCACAACAGCTGTTGGGAAGGACTGGAGCGGCAATACCAGAAGAATACATGCCTGGAAAAGAGCAAAAATTCAATGTAATTGTTGGCAGCAATTACCAGCAAAGGTTCATTTTATGATTTGACCATTTGGAGGTCAGATCACTTGCTATTTATTTGTAGATGTAATGAATCCATCATAATCATGATACATCTACTATTTATGATAGTAAATGTTGAGTAAGTCAGATAAATGCCATTTATTTCAGTTTAATCAATATATGCATTTTGTCAAACATTTAAAAATTTCACCACAAAGTTAGCACCTTCTAGTGTCGGCATTTTGTCAAACATTTAAAAATTTCATCACAAAGTCTGGTGTCAACATTTCGTCAACCATTTGTAAAAACAAGAATATTTAGCCCAACATATTACAACCTATCTGTCAGCATTTTTAGTGTTATTGATGTCACATTCATACAAGTCTTCTATGGCAATGCAACTACACAGTAATTTATCATGTTAGTCTGGTGAATGTATAGTATACGCTACAAGCAAAATGGAGTATTTCGCACTGTATATTCTCAGCGTTGGCTGTCTCTCTGTGTTGTTTATATCTGGATTAGAACATCTGCCGGGTTAGATCACGTCTTTTTCAATCGGTGATTATTTCTGAGTTTTTGTCATGTTCTCTTGTTGGCATTCTTCATATTCCAGCCTGGTTGACTACATGGACTTCTAATCAAGAAGTCGATTGAACTTCTTTTGAGAAGAATTTACAAACTTTATTTCTGGTTCATTCTTCATGGTTTGATGTTGGTTAAACTATTTTTTCTTACAAGGCAATTAGGTGTTGTTTGAAGAAAACAAATAACTTGAAATATACCGATATCTTTCCTTAAGTGGAAATAGTTTGAACTGGATTAGTTTTGGTTTGGTTACAAATAACTTCTTCAGTTAATAAGAAGTTCAAACTGGAAAGGATTAGTTTTTGTTTTGTAAACAAATCAGTTGGATAAGTAGTTCGAACTGAAAGAAGATTAGTTTTTTTTTGTTAAGTAGTTAACCAATAACTATCAACCAATTCGAACTATATGCTTTCTTATAGATGTCTTTTTGGAGATTGTTATTTGGTGAGAGTTTTTCTTTGTAAATCTGACAATAAGGAGAAAATAATACAGTTTGAGAAAGGGATTGTTGGAGATTTCAGAACGTAGCTGTTTCATATTGCACTCTTTCACTGACAGAAGAATTGCTGATTGATGATTGACACTTCTCATGTCTTTTCTTGATTCAGTTGGCTTAAGCGTTATGACAGAATATCTGTTACAGTGCAGTTCTTTGGTGAAAAGATTGGTCATTTTTAACAGCATATAATCTTTCTAAATTAAGATTCTCTACTTGAATTGTATGCTTGTTCTATGTTTGAACAATTGAACTCTAAAGTTTAACTTTTCAAGTTGGAAATTATTTCATTGTATCACAACTTTTGGAAAGTTCTGGAAAGTGGATTGGTTTGGTGTGGTATTGAGTTGTTGCTCAGATTGTAAAGAGTTGGTGCTCTTGGTAAAAGGCTTGGTGCCCTTGGTGATTTGTAATCAAATTTCCTTGTGAGGCCGGATTAGGACAGTAGATCCTAGCAGCATTTCTCACCGTGGTTTCCCACATTGGGTTTCCACATAAAATTTGTTTGTTGTGCTCTTGCTGGTGTATCTTTTTGATTTCTGTTGTTACATCTTTCAAAACATATTTTTCAGAATTAAAGCTTAGCAAAAGTTTAAGTTGGTAAAAGAATTATGTTTTGCTAGTACTACTGATTCACCCCCCCCTCTCAGTAGTACTTCTGTGTTCTACACTATCAATATGCCTTAAAGGCAAAAAAAAGCTGACAAGAAAGCAACATTGTAGTTCCAGAGGGAGAGAAAGAGGACAAGCTGGCAGCGATAGAGAGCAACATAGAAAAGGTGACACTCAAAATAGTAATTCAAGCCAAAACCCAAAGAGAGAGGTATACTTCAAAAGAAGGGGATATCATGATGGGGGAAGAGGTAGATGATTCACTTGTTATCAAAGAAACGGGACTCGGGACTTGGACCCGACTCGGCGAGGCCTACTCATCTCAGGACTCAGGACTCGGAGGCGAAACTCGACGTAGACTCGACAAAGTGAAAAACTCAAGTAATTTAGAGATTTTTAAGGATTTAAAACTTGTTTCATGCACCCTTTATTAAAAACACCTTAAAGACACAATAACATCATCAAATAGAAGCTAATTCGATTACATACACAAGTATACATCAATCACATAAGCATAAACACAAATTGTAGCTGAAGGAAATAACAAACATAGATATATAAATATTGTCAAATGTATACAATATTACAAAACTCATGGAATAAAAAATCCATGTCATCATATGATCAAATGAGATGCAAACTCTTCCTTTCCAACTCTTGATGCACCAAATGACATTATATGTTGTTATATGGAGCCTAATTAGACTCGGAAATTAAAATTTCCCTACTTTTATCAGTGCAGTTTCCCCCCTAATTTTACGACGGGGGTTTGGGGACAGCGCCCCTTGTGGGGTCCAGGGGCAATGCCAAATGATTGAAATGAAGTTCATTTTTAGGCTCTGTTGACGTGTATTTTGTACACTATCAAACACAGAATAAAATACCCAAGGGTACCTTATCCTCTCTTGAATAAAGCCTCTGATTGCTGAAGATATCGCAAAAAAGGATCAATCAGGATGACTCCAATGTTCTTCGTTGTAGGGTCTCTATGTGTGGATAAGCACTAGTGGTCATTGTGAATGCTGTTTCGTCAAGGGGCCTTACGTTTCCGAATTGCAGGAATAGAATTTTCTTAAAACTAACAAGTTCTCAAAAAGATCAAAAGGTAGGGTTTGCAAGAGATGAATTCTAATCTAATCCTAAGAATGACTCAATGTAGGCTAGACTTGGTAAGATTCTACCAATTTCAGTATTGCCAAGTAATTACAACTCTATTGGAATTGATGCGATCTTCTAAGGTGATTAGTGATTTTTCAAATCATCAAGAATTATAGACACTACCGTAAAGGTACATATCAATAGTTCAATAATGATTGAAGGTTCAAGCAATCCAAATATCTCCAGTTGACCACACAAGGCGTTATTACAATCAGTAAGAAGCTAGTGGTTTGGAACATGAATCTCACCAAAGATCAAGCCCAACACTTAGTCCTTCAAACTAAAATGCTACTTCGATCGAGAATGATTCAAGAAAGTAAACAACCATGAAGATAGCCACAAGAATTGCAATAAAACACCATAACTTCAATATTTTATTGATCTCAAAGCCAAAATAGACAACAATTGCTTGAAATTCTTTCTTCAATGCTCAATCTTGCTTCAAAATAACTTCTCTCTAATATCTAATTGCTAAATTGTTAATGACAAAATGAAAATGAGTGAGGGTATATATAGCATCCTCAATTACAATGAACGACCCAGATCAAAGGAAGATCAACGACTGAGATTCTGACACCTAAACCCTAATTAGGGTTTGTTACAAAAAAGTCCCCTTTTAGTTGAACATTATTAAATGCATAGCCAAATATTTAATTGGCACAAATATCTAGGAAACAGAGACCAATGATAATTAAGGTGCCACATCATCTACAACAACCTCTCCACTAGAACCTTATTCCCTTTCCAATGTTCCTTCTTAGCATATGCAATGAATCTGGACACAATTCCCTCAATCTCAGCAATAGGAATCTCGAGAAGATTCCTCATTCGTTCCTCCAAGTGGATAACCTGATCAAAGGCCTTGAGGAGAGCCGTATCCCATCCAAGTTCGAGTTCTTTGATCTTCTCAATCAGGAGCATAGTAGCGAACATTAGATCCCGTTGCTCATTTGTGATGACATTCTCATCTTTGCAAAAGATGACCTTGACTCTTTCTTCCAACTCTTGAAGGTCCACATCTGTCTCAACTTCGATCCTCCTGTCAAGAATGGTACACAACACTTCAAACACCTTATCCTGAATTGGATGGATGACGCCCTCAACTTGATTGCATTTGGTGCTGATGTCCTCGAAAAGAACTTCCTTCATCTGAAGTAGAGTTGACCACTGAAGTAAATTATGAGCTCCTCCATCAATTATCTTTTCTTGTGCTAGGATCTTCCTTGGTGTTTGCCTGATCACTTGCAGAACAAGAATGATAACATCTCTAGTGTGAGCGAAAGCGGCTACTGTTATCATCAAGTTGTGGACGATCTCAAGGACCTGGATAGCTCAGTGGATTGTCTGCATCATTCTTGTTGCAAATTCAACGACAACTGTGTGGGATTTGTCAATCCAAGAGCTCATAAGTTGAACCAAGCTGTTGACTCTCTCTGCCTCGCCAACTGATTCAAGGGGAAGTGCTTGCATAGGAGACACTGCCGGATCCTGACGTCCCAAGGGCTGATTGAGATGGCTAAAGTAGCCTCTCCAAGCACCAACCTCTCTCTCAAGCTTTCTATTCTTTTCCATTTCTTCCTTAAGCTTGTCTTTAAGTACTTCAAATGAATCGGTTGCCTCATCCAGTGCCTGCTCAGCAGTAAGTGGACCAAGCTCAAATGTTTCTACATCATACTCTTCTGCGAGAATTTCACCTTCATACTTGTCCATTGTTGGTGTAGCTATCTGCAACTTCTTGGACCTTGTCTCATCTCTGATCATCTTGGACATCTTGGTGGCCTTCTTCTTCTCCGTTACTTCCTGAGAATTTCCTCTGAGGCTCTCTAAGTCAATTACATTATCTTCATCCTCGATCACAATCACCCTTGTTAGTCTCTCCTTCAACCAATCTGGAATGGCAGATCTCGTCTCTCTAACTTGTATTTCATTAGGCAATGGTTTGTCTTCTCGGAGAGGAGATGTCACTTCATCATCATTCTTGTCTTCATGTAGCTCATTGACTTGGGGAGATCGACTTGACGAATGCTGAGGTGCCTTCCCTTTTTCAGGTTTATCATTCTGTACTATTGACTCCATAGATTCATCAACCTCAGGCATCGTCATTTCTTGTCCTTCAACTTGACTTGTCCTTTTCTCATGTCGAGATGATGTACCTGATGAGGGATCTCGATTAGCCTCTTGCCTCTTCTTGGAGGGTTCCCTTTTCTCGGGTCTTTCTTTCCTCTTCGCCTCTAGGATGAGAATGGTCTTCACTTGCGCTTGCTCCTCCTTCTTCTGGTCTTTCCTCCAAAGTATAAGTCATTGGTACGTTCTGCTCTCTTAACTTTTGATGTTGTACATCCACCCATCTGCGAGTACATGACAAAACTGGAGCCATCAAAACTCTCAAGTTTGTAATCTCAGGCTCGTTCCAATCTATCTTCACTGCTTTGTCCTCTCTGTCATAGGATGACTGGAGATGTCTGCCACTGTCCTGAGCTTGATCGGCCACTCTGTAGACTTTACATTTCCTGATGAAATCTAAAGGTAATCTGAAATGCATCTTTCTTTTCACTTCTAAATCACTTGAGAGATTCATCCAAAAGTCTTCTACCTGAAATTCGTGCTTGTACTTCCTACCATATGTCTCCTCTATATACCCATAAGGATCAAAATTCTCCCTTAAGGCAAAGAACTTGAATGAATATGAGGCCAACTCCCTCTCTGCATCATCCAAGGCTAGAGCATTAGGACATACCTCAACTGAATTCTCCAATATGATGGGCACGGGAACTCCATTTCTATGCCTGTGTCTGAATGCCTTCGCATAGTCTGCCAACTGCCTAGTCACCTCAAGTAGCACTATCTTGTCTGTCGGATACCTCGGCAACATGTAGGGAGGTGAAGGACACCCATGAACTCTGATATATGTAAACTTTGGAAACTAGATGAACCGAGCACCATACCTCTTTATAAGTTCTTGTGCATTCGGAGATAGTCGATTGTGAATCCCGCCTTGCAATATCCTAGTGATGTTCATCGTGAAGGTATCATTGACTAACTTGTAGTCACTTCCTGGTGGATGATGCAAATGAACATAAGAGTCACAAACTCTCACTTCTCCGGGTCCTCTTCCGATCACTCCTCTGTGAGATAGTCCTGCATATTCGAAACTCCTGATCAAGGCATATATGACGTATGAGCTCATGTAAAATGACTTGGTAGGCTTTAGTCTTCTTAACTGTACGTCTAAGCAATGGCTAATAATTCTAGCCCAATGAATTGTTCCTTTTCCTTGAATTATCACTTGGATGAAGTAGAACATCCACTTCTCAAAATAGAAGGCCTGAGGAGACCCTGTAACTCGATTGAGCAAAGTTATCAAATCTCTGTACTCCTCCTGGAAGTCGATCCTATGTGGTGTGTTGGGAATTTTGCTCAGGCGAGGACGACTTTTGAGTAACCAATTCTTATTGATGATGCTCAAGCAAGTGTCTGGATCATCCTCATACATCGACCTGGCTCCTCCTAGGCTTTTGTAAATCATATCTTTATGCTCTGGAAGATGGAGAGCTTCACTTATAGCCTCCTCCGAAAGGTATGCCAAAGTGTTCCCTTCCTTGGACATGATCGATCTTGATTGTGGGTCATAATGGCGAGCACACTCGATCATCAGCTCATGGCACTGGATTGCTGGAGGGAAACCGGCCGCCTTGATGATGCCACTTTCAATTATTCTCTTTGCGACAGGTGATGGCTTGCCAATGTAAGGGACCTCTCGAAACTTCTTGACACTGAAGTTTCCGAAGTTGGTATCTCCAATGTTGCTCCATTTGGACACGATCTTGGTCTCCAATTCTTCATTCCTCTGATCTTCGTTCATGAGAGTTGGACGACTAGATGCTCCTGCCTTTGGGGTCACCATCTTGACACCTACACAACATTTCATAATGAGTAACATATTTTGAAGCGAGTAGCAATGAAGATTCAAACGGAAGACAAAAGATATTAATTAGGAAACTTCATGATAAATCTTGAGTTATCATTTCCTAATTAACTACGCAATTTTCAAAAACTTAAAGTTCAAAATTCAAAACTTCAATAATGGTGTCAAGGTAATTTTGCCATACCTCCTCTTGAGAATTAACTCTAAAAAATGATGCAAAAATAGGAGAATTTTGGCTATGCAAAATGTAGATCGAAGTCCTTCCTTTAGCAAAATGCGCCTCCTTTAGTCTTCACAAGCATCAACTCCACCACCTTAAGCCTCCAACACTTGAGGACAAATTCGCTCCAACTAGACCAGCTTTCGCACCTTCTTCTTGATCTCCAAATCGCACTTGAAGTAATGAATGAATGATTGATTAAATTGCTCAAAACACCCCTATTATATAGGGCGCTCACCACTTCACCTCCCCATAGGCCGAATTGGCAAAATAGGCCAAAAAATAAATAAATTTGCAAAAAAAACAGAGGCCGACTTGATAAAATAGATAAAAATAATACCTCAAGCGCTCCATTTTCAATTTTAATTTCACAAAAATTAATTTTAAATGCCTTAATAATAAAAAATCGATTTTTTGAGGCTCAAAATTAATTTCTTAAATGCCCATGCGCCTTTATTAAATGCCAATTTAATTAATTTTTTCAAATATTTTGAAGTTGGCAATTTTGGCATATAATGCGATTTGGAGGATGTTAATGTTGGGATATGGCAAAAAATAATGAATGCCAATGACTTTGCTCTGGTCCCTTGGAGAGGGACAGGAGCACTTTTCTCAATCTAGGCCTTGCATTCCTCATTTTCACGTTCAAAACTTCATCTAGGCATTTTAAAATGGCATTTTTGATTGGAGTCTTGAGTTTAATTCACTTGATCTTTAGAAGGAACGTGCCTTAGGACATTTTCGCCCTAAACCCTAGGTGAGGGATAGGAGCACTTTTTCACTTTTGTCCTCAATCCTTCATCTTTCATTTGTCAATTCTCATTGTTGAGTAAGCAATGATCTCTTTCACTTGTTCCATGCATGCTTAACTCGTTTTTGCAAGGCAAAATAAGCTCTCCCAAGATTTTTGCCCCGGTCCTCCAGTGAAGGACAGGAGCGCTTTTTCATTTTTAGGCTAGGATTGTCAATTTTTGAAGTCAAATCTTTATTCATCATGCTTTAGAAGATCCTTCCCATCTCGCACAACCTTGCCTTAGCATAATCTCAGAGGGAAATTGTTGATTTTATAAAAATCGCCCTGGTCCTTCAGTGAGGGACAGGAGCACTTTTGCCAATTGTTGTCAAAATTCGCAACTCTTGCATCTCAATTCCACCTCAAAGCATTTTAAACGTTATTTCAAACTTGTGCCTTGGCCCCAATTTGTCAAAACTTGGCAAGAAAGGCTAAATAACATGTTTTTCGCCCTGGTCCCTTGGAGAGGGACAGGAGCACTTTTGCAATTTTCAAGCTTATCCGTCCTTTGCTAGCTTTCCAAATTATCTTCAATGGGCTAATCATGTCTTCTTCCATTCATTTCAATCACAAACTTGCCTTGGCTTTGCAAGAAATTTACACTTTTTAGAAAATCGCTCTGGACCCTTGGAGAGGGACAGGAGTGCCTTTTTACATCTTGGTGTATTTCTTTGTTCTTTAAACCCCTCAATTGCATCTAAGGCATAAAACATCATTCTTCCTTCCCATCCAAGTCAAGTTTTGCCTCAAAATCTTAAACAAAGAGGAGAAACTTGAAAAAAAACGCCATGGTCCTTCAGTGAGGGAAAAGAGCACTTTTTGTCATTTGGGTTGATTTACTCCTTTGTAGACCACTTAAATTATATTCAATGGATAAATCATGTTTTCTTTGGTCTCTTCAAATCATAAAATCACTTTAATCTTGCAAAGATAGTGCAAATTTGAAATTCAAGCTCTGGTCCTTCAGTGAGGGACAGGAGCACTTTTTTGCCCTCTAGGCCAAAATACTTCATCTTTCATCATGAAATGCCTTGGCTAGGAAAGATTTCACCTTACTTCAGGCTATGAATAAAAGTTAATGTCCAAAAAAGGTCTAAAATTGTGCATGTAGAGAAAATCGCTTTGGTCCTTCAGTGAGGGACAGGAGCACTTTTGACCTTCTAGGCAAAAACTTCATCATTTCATTGTTTTTAATCAAGTCAGGATGCTTTATCATGTTCATTTTGCCGTCCACCATGCCTTTGATGTCTCAACTTAACCAAACAAGGCCAGGAATGACTTAAATAAGTCTTTTCGCCCTGGTCCCTCAGTGAGGGACAGGAGCACTTCTGATGATTCAAACAAAATCCTTCACTTTTCCAAGCTAAAACTTCTTCAGGCGGGTGGAGAAAATCACTTGTTTTCCATTCATATCCAACACTTGGCCTATTTTCACTGCAAGATGAGGGAATTCAAAATTTTGCCCTGGTCACTTGGAGAGGGACAAGAGTGCCTTTTTCCTTTAACCTTCAAAATTCACCATTTTTGTGCCTTCAAAATCTTCAAAAGTATCCAGTCACGTCCAATTATCACTCCGAGAGATCCTGCACAAAACAAAATAGAAAAGTCAGTGAAAAATATGCATTAAGTAACATTTTCGCCCTGGTCCCTGGGTGAGGGACAGGAGCACTTTTGTCCTTTTTGGCTAATCCATTCAAAATTTAAGTCCCCAAACATTTCACAAGGCGGAGTTAGGTCATCATCAAGGTCAGGAATCAGTTAGCAAGCCCTCGCAAAATAAGAAATTGCACTTAGGATGAAATTCGCCCTAGGCCTCCAGTGAGGGATAGGAGCGCTTTTGCTGTTTCAGGTATCATCTTGCCTCCAAAATTTGATCCAAATTCACTTAGGCAAGAATACACAATTTCATCTTCAAAATGCTAACACTTAGACAAAATTTGAATTTTCCCTCAAAAAACCCTGACTAGACCTAACCTGAGACCTATCTGACCTTCCTGACAGGCACACCTTACTTTGACAATCTCAATCTTCGGGAGGACGCTTAATAACTTTCAAAATTTGACTGGACTCAGCTTGAAAAATATCCAAAAGAAACCCCTAAGGTTTAGCCCTAGCCCAGACAGACAACTCACTCACTCAAAACCCTAAAAGCAGAGAGAAGAACAGGCGAAACAAAAGCGAAAAAAGGGGGTCCCCATTCAAATGGGGCGATGTGTGAAATGGTCACAACAGGCTCAAAGCATAATGTAAACCAAAAAAAATCAATTCGAAACATATTAGAAGTGTTTTTTTTAACTTAAAAGTTACATGCCGCTCGCCAAGTTTGGGAGTCGGGACTCACCAAACTTGGCGATTTTGGGCGAGTGCAATTTTTTGAGCCAAACTCGGCCAAGTCCGAGTTCGAGCCCTCTGGACTCGACGAGCATGACTTGACTTAGAAATTGCCCAAACTCGGCGATTTTCGTTTCTCTACTTGTTATAGATGTGGTTAGGCTGGTCATAGAGCTTTTGAATGGCCACAATTGTAGCAACACAACAGTAGAAGAGAGGAATCAAATTGCTCAAGCAAACAAAGGAAGTGTCGCTTCACTTGAACCAGAACATGGTAAGCCTCATGTTTTAAAAAGTGCTGTTGAAACTAGAAAATGAGGAGCAAGAGCCATTTCAAAGAAGTCTTTTAAGAACTGTATGCAAATTTGGAGGAAACTGTTGGAAAGTCATAGAAAATTTTATGTCCAAGGATATGGTGGAAAAGATCAAGCTGAAAAGGATCAAGCATACTTATCCTTACAAAGTCTTATGGCTGTAGAAGGAGCATCAGCTCTTGGTAACTGAACAATGTTTGGTCAAATTTTCAGATTGGTGTTTATAAAGATGAAATTGTGTGTGATATTATGCCTTTGGATTCTTGCTATGTTTTGCTAGGAAGACCTTGTCAGTTTGATCGAGAGGGTGTATATGATAGAAGGAAGAATATTTATTGCATTATGAAAGATGGGAGCAAGTTTAAGTTTTTCAAAGCAAAATGACGAGGTGGGCAGAGCAGCTCTATAGTATGTTTGAATTTTGGACAATTGGTTTTTAGACAAAGTACTGGGAGATGGAACGATGGTTAAGAGAGATGAAGTTCCATAGAAGGTGGAAAATTTGTTGGAGAGTTATGCTGAACATCCTTTCAAGGATTTGTTAAAAGGGTGTAAATTGAAGGAAGCAACTGATGGGCATATGCAAAAATTTCCGAAGGAGGTGATGAAAGATTTGAAGAAGAATCCCAAAGATCAAAAACAACATGTTTTTCAAGCTGGAGGGTTGTGTTGACGTGTATTTTGTACACAATCAAACACAGAATAAAATACCTAAGGGTACCTTATCCTCTCTTGAATAAAGCCTCTGATTGCTGAAGATATCGCGAAAAAGGATCAATCAGGATGACTTCAAGGTTCCTGTATGTAGGGTCTCTACGTGTGGATAAGCTCTTTGTGGTATGATGTGATTTGCTGGAATCACAAGGGGACTTACATCTGATGATTGAACTTCCGATCTGCTTTGCTGGAACACAGGCTCTTACTGGCTTAGATTTGAAAAAATGGAAAAAGGATGAGGGCGAAGAGAAGATCTAATCCTAATACTAAGAATGTAGGAGCAATGATTTGATTTTTGATGAAACTCTAACTAGGTCTTGTTTTGACATCCATGGACCATCTCCAGAAGGCTAGTGCGATCTTCTAAGGGAAGCTTTATGATGTTCAAATCATCACCGCAGGCATAGACACCATCAAGTTGATGCATATCAATGAAGAAGCGACAAATTGAAATTGAGCTTAAGCTGAATGATTCCAGTTGACTACTGTTGACGTGTATTTTGTACACCATCATACACAGAATAAAATAGCAATAGGCATCTTATCCTCTCTTGAGAAAATAGTCTCTAACTGCTGAAGATACGCATAAAGGATCAGTTAGGTAGACTCCAAGGTTCTTTTAGTAGGGTCTCTACGTGTGGACAAGCTTCCAGCGGTATGATGTGATTTGCTGTTTCCTCCAAGGGGCCTTACGTATTCCGAAAGCTCAAGATTTTACTAAACTTAAGAAACTTTTCAAAAAATAACAAAAAAAAGAGTAGGGTTTGAAAGAGGTCTAATCTAATCTAACCCTAAGGATGACTTAGTATGGACAAGACTTTGGCAAGATTCAACCAACTTCAATTTTGCCATAAGATAACAACTCAATTGAAATTAGTGCGATCTTCTAAGGTAATAAAATGATATTCAATGCATCAAAGATGAAGGACACTACCACGAAGGTACATACCCAAGATGCAATAATGATTGAAGATTAAGGAATTCAAAGTATTCTCCAGTTGACCACGCAAGGCGTTCCTACAATCAGCAAGAAGCTAGTGGTTTGGATTACGAATCCTACCAAAGATCAAGTCTCACACAATGTCCTTCAGACTAACAAGCTACTTTGATTGAGCACAATTCAAGTAAATCAAACAACCATGAAGATAACTCAAGAAATTTGCAACAAAACACCATAACTTCAATATTTCATTGATTTCCAAATCATCATGTACAACAATTGCTTGAATTCCTCTCTTCAAACTCAATCTTGCTACAAAATAAAATTGCTTCTAGCTCTAATCTCTCTTACATCAACTATTGACTATTACACTATTAACTATTACCAAATGAAATGAAAAATGGGGGTATAAATAGCATCCCCATTTACAATGAAAGGTCCAGATTGAAAGTAGATCAACGGACAAGATCATGACACCTAAACCCTAATTAGGGTTTGTTACAAATGGCCTCCTTTTTACTGAACAATATTAAATGCATAGCCAAATATTAAATTTTGGCACAAAAACCTAGGAGACATAAACCAATGAGAAATAAGATGTCATGTCATCTGTAACAACCTTTCATCTAGAATCTTATTCCCTTTCCAATTCTCTTTCTTAGCATATGCAATGAATCTTGATACGATTCCTTCGATTTCTGCAATTGGAATCTCGGGAAGATTCTTCACACTCTCTTCTAAGTGGATGACCTGATCGAATGCATCTAGAAGAGCTGCGTCCCATGAAGGTTCAAGTTCCTTCATCCTTTCAATCAGGAGCATGGTGGCAAACATCTGATCATACTGCTCATCTGTAACATTTGCGTCTTTGCAAAAGATGACCTTGATTCTATCCTCTAGTTCCTGCATATCCACATCTGTCTCGACCTCGATCCTTCTGTCAAGAATGGTACGAAGTACCTCAAATACTCTGTCCTGGATCGGATTGATCACCTCCTCAACTTGGCCACATCTAGTACTGATGTCTTCGAAGAAAACATTCTTCATATGGAGTAAGGTTGACCAATGAAACAAACTGTGAGGTTCTCCATCCAAGATCTTCTCCTGCGCTAAAATCTTCCTTGATGTGTGTCTAATAACTTTCAAGACAGGAATGATAACGTCCTTGGTATGGGCGAATGCAGCTACTGTTATCATCAAATTGTGGATCATCTCAAGAACCTGGATAGCTTGATGAATAATCTTCATCATCCTTGTTACAAACTCTACAGCCACTGTATGAGATCTATCCATCCAATTACTTGTACGTTGGACCATGTTCCTGAATCTTTCTGCTTCATTGATTGATTGAAGCGGCAATGCTTGCACTGGTGATCTAACTGGATCCTGACGTCCCAAAGGTTCATTGATGTGACTGAAATATGTCCTCCATGCACCTCTCTCTCTCTCAAGCTTTCTATTCTTCTCCATTTCTTCTCTAAGCTTGTCTTTCAATGCCTCAAATGAGTCGGTAGCATCATCTAAAGTCTGCTCTGCTGTGGATGGTCCTAACTCAAAAGTCTGTATATCATATTCCTCTGCTAGGATCTCACCTTCATATTTGTCTGCTGCCGGTGTAGCTATCTGCAGTTTTCTGGATCCAGTCTCATCTCGAATCATCTTGGACATCTTGGTAGCCTTCTTCTTTTCTGTTACTTCATGTGAGCGTCCAACAAGGCTCTCTAAATCAATCGCATTGTCCTCATCCTCTACTACGATCACCTTGTTTAATCTTTCCTTCAACCAATCTGGGATAATCGATCTGGTTTCTTGAACTTGAATCTCTTTATGCACTATTTCTTCTTGTCTGGGAGGAGATGTTATTTCATTGTCTTCTTTGTCTTCATCTAACTCATAGTCTTGGAGAGATCCATCTGGTGAACCATGCTGTGCCTGTCCTTCCTCCTGCCTATCGTTCTGTACCATCGACTCCATGGATTCTTCAACTTGAATTGTTCTCTTCTCAGGTCTAGAAGAAGTACCGGATGATCGATCTCTGTTAGCCTCTTGTTTCTTCTTGGAAGACTCTCTCTTTCCAGGTCTCTCTTTCCTCTTCAAACCTCTTGAATGGAGATTGCCCTCACTGGCACATCGAAGGTTACCTTCACCTGAATTCCTAGGATTAGGATTGCCTTCACTCACACTAGCTCCACCTTCGGCAGGTTTCTCTTCCAAAGTGAAAGTCATGGTTATGCCTTGTTCTCTCAACTTCTGATGTTGAATGTCAACCCATCTGCGAGTACAAGACAAGACTGGTGCCATCAAAGTATCTAAATCCACGACCTCGAGCTCATTCCAATCTAACCTCATTGTTTTGCTTTCTCGATCATAGGAAGACTGGATATGTCTACCACTGTCCTGAGCTTGGTCGGCCACTCTGTATATCCTGCATTTCCTGATGAAATCCAAAGGCAATCTAGAATGCATTTTTCGTTTCACTTCAAGATCATCTAAGAGATTCATCATAAAATCTTCTATTTGGTACTCATGCCTAAACCTTCTGCTGACTGTCTCCTCTAAATGTCCATGTGGATCAAAGCTTTCTCTCAAAGCAAAAGATGAAAAAGAATACAAGGCTAACTCCTTCTCTGCGTCATCCATGGCTAAAGCATTAGGACATACCTCAACTGAATTACCCAAAATGATAGGTACTGGAACTCCATTCTGATGTTTGTGTCTGAATGCCTTCACATATGCTGCCAACTGTCTTGTTACTTCAAGTAACACAATTCTGTCTGTCGGATATCTCGGCAACATGTATGGTGGTAAAGGACATCCATGCACTCTAATATAAGTGAACTTGGGAAACTGTATGAACCAAGCACCGTACCTCTTTATGAATTCCTGGGCATCCTGAGATAACCTGTTGTGAATTCCACCTTGCAACGTCCTTGTGATGTTCATCGTGAAAGTATCATTAACCAACTTATAGTTGCTCCCTGGCGGATGATGCAAGTAGGCATAGGAATCACAAGCTCTGACCTCGCCGGGTCCTCTTCCAATCACTCCTCTATGAGGTAGTCCTGCATATTCAACACTCCTGATCAAGGCATAGATGACATATGAACTCATGTGGAAGGACTTAGTAGCCTTGAGTCTCCTCAACTGTACGTCCAAGCAATGGCTAATCATCCTAGCCCAATGTATCGTACCTTTCCCTTGAACAATCACCTGGATGAAGTAAAACATCCACTTCTCAAAATAGAAGGCATGAGGGGCTCCTGTAACTCGGTTGAGCATGGTAATTAAATCTCTGTACTCCTCCTGGAAATCAATCCTGTGCGGTGTGTTCGGGACCTTGCTCAGACGGGGACGGCTTTTGAGTAGCCAATTCTTATTGATAATGCTTAGACAAGCATCTGGATCATCTTCGTACATTGATCTGGCTCCTTCTATGCTCTTGTATATCATATCCCTGTGCTCTGGAAGATGGAAAGCTTCACTTATAGCTTCCTCTGAAAGGTACGCCAAAGTGTTTCCCTCTTTGGACACGATCGTCCTGGACTGTGGATCATAGTGACGAGCACACTCGATCATCAACTCGTGGCACTGAACAGTTGGAGGAAAACCGGCCGCCTTAATGATACCACTCTCGATTATTCTCCGGGCGACAGGTGATGGCTTGCCAATGTAAGGGACTTCTCGAAACTTCTTTGTGCTGAAGTTACCCAAATTTGTATCTCCAATGTTGCTCCACTTCGACACGATCTTAGTCTCCACTTCTTCGGTCTTCTGATCTTCTTTCATGAGAGCTGAACGACTGGTGGATGCTCCCGCCTTTGGGGTTGCCATACCTACACAACATTTCATAATGAGAGACTAGATTTTGCAATAAATAACAAAGATTAGAGCATAAATTTTAGGAAACTTCATGATAAGTCTTTGGGTTATCATTTCCTAAAATAAAACGATTGAGCTAGGAATTCAAAATTCAAAATAACTCAAAATTTAAAATATGACGATGAATAAATAAAACAATAAAATCAAATCGCCATACCTCAATAGAGAGCTAACTCTAGAATGCAAAAAGAACAAAATTCGCCTAGACAAAATTGAGGTGTAGACGATCTTCAACGTGATCTCCTCAAGAAATCAATTTCGCCACCTTTGTCCTTGACGTGATCTTCAAATATCACCTTTAACGTGACCTTCAAATCTTGGCAAATTCGCTCAATATAGATCTTCAAATATCGCACCCCCTTGGAAGTATTAGCGCCACCTTTGGATGATATTCACACTTCTTCAAACACAATTTCGCACCACCTTTGATTGGGATGAAGGCTCGCACTTGAATGATAAAATAATGATGTAAAAATGATAGTTTTCACTCTCCTTTTATAGCGCTCACCTCTTCCATTCATTAAGGCCGACTTGGTGATATAAATCAATTTTTAAATGATTTTAATTAGATGATAAAGGCCGACCTCCATGTCAAAATGCTCCATTCAATTTTTTATTTTTTGATTAATTAATTAATTAATAAATGCCTTTGATTTTTAATTAATAAATTTCGATTTTTAAACAAGGCAAAATAATTAATAAATGCCAAACGCAATTTTTTAAATGCTAATTTAATAGGATTTTCAAAACTCATCGATCTTAGCATTTAAGGTAAATTTAAAATGTTCATTTGAGCGCCAAATTTTGAAAATGGAGTAGACGTACCTCATCGCCCTGGTCCCTTGGAGAGGGACAGGAGCGATTCACCATTTTTGTCATGATTTCTTGTAACTTCCACGTTCAACTTCTTCATTTCCACGTTCAAATCACCCATTTTGTCGGGTCCTTCAAGTTAGATCGCCTTGCATGTGCGCATAAGTGGCTTTGGATGTATCATCGCCCTTGTCCCTTGGAGAGGGACAGGAGCGATCCATTCTTTTCTCCTTAATCTTTGTAACTTCGAACTTCAATCTTCGTTGTGATGGACAAACAATGTCATTCCTTCATTCCACGCTCATTTTGCTTGAATTTTACAAGGCATTTTGATGTTTAGAGGATCATCGCCCTTGTCCCTTGGAGAGGGACAGGAGCGATCCTTGTCTTTTCTCCATTTTAAGCTCAAATCGGTGATATTTAACGTCCATTTCCCTTTGCATCGCCTTCCAAATGATGTTTAAAACCATGTGCGACTTTATCTCAACGTGATCTTCAAAGGATATCATGTGTTTTGGCAAATATCGCCCTGGTCCCTTGGAGAGGGACAGGAGCGATCTCCATGTCCTGGCTCAAATTCGTAAACATTTACCCTTTGTTCTTCGTTCATTGCTTTCCAAAGGACGTCTTTTACCTTGTCCATCTTCGCCTTGCCTTGATTTTGAAGGAGCATGAGTGTTTTTAATGAAATCACCTTGGTCCTTGTCCAACGGACAGGAGCGATATAGACTCCTTAACTTGATTGATAACATTTGGACGTTCCAAACTTTGATATATCACCTTCAAAAGACACCTTGAACCCCTTACGACCTTGTGAAGTCTTGTCTTAATGTCATTTTTGCATAAGTTGATCAATATACCCAATATCGCTTTGGTCCCTTCCTGAGGGACAGGAGCGAAGTTCAACATTGTGAGCTTGTTCTTGTTTTCTTCAACTTGCAATTATCTTCAATGCGTGAAATGACGTCCCTTCGATTCTCTTGGTAGCTTGACACTTGCTTGTTTTTTGAAATTCATGCCTTTATGGAAATATCGCTCTGGTCCCTTCCTGAGGGACAGGAGCGAACTGGGTCTTAGAGTGCAAATTCCTTCAATGTGATGACCTTGGTAACTTGTGCTTGATTGAAAATGCCTTGAAACGTCCTTGCCCCCTTGTTCCTCATCTTGGAAGGTCTTGATCTTGGAGGAACGGTTTTAAACTTGAATAAGAAGCAATATTACCATCATATCGCCCTGGTCCCTTGGAGAGGGACAGGAGCGATCCATTCTTTTGTGGTCTTCATTTCACTTTATCACCTTCAAAGTTATATTCAACGGGTTCGTAATGCACCCTTCCATTCATCCATGCCTTGGGATCGATTGAAACTGGACAAGAAAATCATGCATAACAAAAATCTCTCTGGTCCCTTCCTGAGGGACAGGAGCGAACTAGGCATTTTGGGTCCTTGCTGACGTTTCAAAATCTTCAATTTATCTTCAATGAGTTCATTTCATCATCTTCCTTGCCATCAAACACAAACTTGTCTTGATCTTTGCCTGAATTTTGTCCTATGAAGAATATCGCTCTGGTCCCTTGGAGAGGGACAGGAGCTATAATGTACTTCGCCCTGGTCCCTTCCTGAGGGACAGGAGCGATTTTAGCATTCTGGGTCATTTTCCTTCATATTTGCACTTCAAATTATATTCATCTGATAAAACATCTTCCCTTGGACCTCTTCGAATTGTCAAGTCGTCAAAATCTTGCAAGGACAAGGCAAAATTTGATTTGTAGCTCCGGTCCTTCACTGAGGGACAGGAGCGATTTTGCTCTTGGAGGCATTTCTATGTTCATGAAAATCTTCAATTTATATTCAATGGAAAGATCTCGCCTTTCGCCATCACTTACAATTCGAAATTCATCTTGACTCTGCAGGAATAGTAAGATATTTGAAAACGAGCTCCCGTCCTTCACTGAGGGACAGGAGCGATTTTGCTCCTACAGGCCAAAATAACATGATTTTACAAGTTTAATCAATTCACGAGGCGAAAACAAACCATTCTCAATGCCCGGGATCAAAAATCAAAAAAGTCAAAATTTGGTCAAAATTAGTCAATTGGACAAAAATTCACATTTCATCATCAACACTTAGACAAATTTAAGCTATGCACTCAAAATTCCAATTGAAAATAGACCAATTTGGCGAAATCATTGCATTCAAAGTTTGCATCCTACGAAAGGAGCTCAAAAACTCTCAAAACTGACTGGATTCTGGCTTGAAAAGACGTTAATTAAAACCCTAAGGCTTGACCCTAAATCCAGACAACTGACTGACTAACAAAATCCTAAAAGCGAAGCGAAAAGCGAGCGAAAAAAAAAAAGGGGTCCCCATTTGCAATGGGGCGATGTGTGAAATGGTCACAACAACTACACAAGGCAAGTCTGCAATCAACAAACTGCTAGTAGTATGGATATACGAATCCCACCATTAATCAATCGCATTTCCTCCATTCATCTAATCATCTACCATCTAGGATTGAAGACTCAACAAGAAACCATGCAAATTGCAAGAAACGACACACTTCACCATTACTTAAATGAAAATGGAGTTTGTTTACAATCAATGGCAACAATTTCTTGCCTTGTCCTCCTATTCTACTCTAATTGCTATTCTATCAATTTCTAACTACTCTCTACCTACTAACTGCTTTCAACTATTTCTATATTATCCCTAATTAACTTTACAAAATGAAATGTCAGGGCTTATATAGTGCCCACAATACAATTTGATGGCTTAGATCAATTCAAGATCAATGGCCAAGATTCAACAATGAAAACCCTAATTAGGGTTTGTTACAACCATTACATAACATTTAATGCTTGACCAATGATAAAATTATATTGCTTGGACACATGTCCCCTCTAGAAAAATCGACCAATGGATAGCCGGGGTAGGTACATCGGAGTTTGTGCCACCATCCATGAGTTAAGTACATTGAATCTGGACATGCTGAGGTGGACCTCACTGATTGGAGAAATGATGACTAGGACGCCACCTCATTTGACACTTGGAACTTGGTAGATATTCAACTTGATGTTGTTGAGAAGCTTGCTTTAATTAATTCATCTGGAACTATTTTCTTCTTCAACGAGCCCTTGTTCTAACTCCATGTGTCCTTAATGTGCAGGATGATGATGTACCTCGCCTTGGAACGCTGGATTGAAAGAGGTCGCCCCTGTCCTGGTTTGATCGTCCCGGCGAAGACCGTCCTTGATCCGGCTTGATTTTCCTTGATGAGATCTCCATTTGATGCCTACACAACATTTCAAAATTAGCAACATGATTTGCAACGTGGAAATATAGACTAGAAATTAAATTTAGGAAACTTCATAATAAGTCCTTGAGTTATCATTTCCTAAACGACGATTGAGCTATTAGAATTCAAAATTTCAAAATTTAAGGCTATGACGATCAAAATTCAAAATCAAAACAAGGGATCTTGTCATACCTTACTTGAGAGTTTAACTCTAAAATGCAAAACAAAGGAATTCGCCTAGGCACAAATCAAAATTTGATGGCTTCAACGTGATCTCTCTCCAAATGAACGTCCACTTTAGCAATTCGCCACCTTGGGGAGGAGTCTTCAATGTCTTGAAGATAACAAATTCGCCTTACTTGAAACAAACACGCACTCCTCTTTGATGATAATTTCGCACCTTGTCTTCTCCAAAATCGCATATGAAAGAGGATAAAATGATGATTTGAAAATGAAATAAACACCTCCCTTTATAGGCGCTCACCTTCACATTGACCCTAGGCCGACTTTGGTGAATAAGGCAAATTTAAAATAAACTTAAAGGCCGACCTTTGTAAAATGAAACAAATTTTAAATCAAGCGCCCCATTTTATTTATAATTAATTAATTTAATGCCTATAATTTTAAATAAACTCGATTTTTAAAAGGCAAAAATTAATTAATAAAGACCCATGCGCTAATGTTAAATGCTAACTTTAATTGGATTTCAAATTTATCGATTTTTCCTAGCATTTAATAAAATCTAAAGAATGTTTTAGCGCCAAATTTGGAAGAGGTAAGGACACAAACCTATCGCTCTGGTCCCTGACTAAGGGACAGGAGCGAATTTGATGTTTAGTCTTGATTCTCTTGCCTTTTATGTTCAAAACCTCCATCCTCACGTTGAGACTGGCATGTTTGCCAAAAAACTCGAGCTTGATCGTCTTGATTTGGTGGATGAATGCCCTCTAAGGTGGATATCGCCCTGGTCCCTTGGTGAGGGAGAGGAGCGAACTTCCATATCTAGCTCAAATTGGTAACATTTTGTCGTTCACTTCTTTTGTGTCGCCTTCCAAATGACGTTTTAAACCTTTTGCAACTTTGCTTTGACATGATTTTCGAAGGAAAATGAATGATTTAGCTAATATCGCCCTCGTCCCTTGGTGAGGGACAGGAGTGATCTTGGTGTTTCTCCTTAATCTTGCTTGTTCAATCACCAATCTGCATTATATGGCAAGTAATGACGTTGTCCCTTCATTCCACTTTACTTCACTTGGCTTCTACGAGGCATATTTGATGTTTGGAGGATTATCGCCCTGGTCCCTTGGTGAGGGACAGGAGCGATCCTGAAGTTCTAGCCAAAACTTGCTATCTTCCAACCTTTGTTCTTTGTTCATTGCTTCCTAAATGATGTCCTTGATCTTGTGTATCCTTGCCTTGTCATGATTTTGAAGAAAAATGAATGATCTTGTGCAAATCGCCCTGGTCCCTGACTGAGGGACAGGAGCGATATAGGTCCCTTGGTTCAATTGATGACCCTTTGACGTTTGAAACCTTTACATATCGTTTTCTTAAGACACCTTTGATACTTTGCAACTTCGTATAATCCTGACTTGGCATGATTTTTGCATGAATTGGCAATTATGGTGAATATCGCTCTGGTCCCTGCTTGAGGGACAGGAGCGAACTTCAATGTCCTGGGCTCATGCTTGCTTCCATCAACTTGTAATTACTTTCATAATGTAGAATGAGGTCCCTTTGATCCCCTTGGACACTTGATACTTGTTAAACCTTCAAAATCTAGGCCCTTATGAAAATTTCGCTCTGGTCCCTGACTGAGGGACAGGAGCGAACTTGGACACTTGATGTAATTCTTTCAATATTGGCGACCTTTGATACTTCGTTCTTCATTGAGACGCTTCAAAACGTCCTTGCCACCTTTCACCTTGACTTGGAGTGGTTTTAAACTTGGAGGAAAGGCACATAACTAAGATATCGCCCTAGTCCCTGGCTGAGGGACAGGAGCGAATTTGTACTTGTAGGCTCCATCACATTTTGCCAACTTCAAAATTTATCTTCAACGGATTCGTAATGTATCTTTTCATTCATCCATGGCTTGGAATTCATTGTAAGTTGGCAAGAAATTTGTCTAAGGTAAAAATCGCTCTGGTCCTTGACTGAGGGACAGGAGCGCCCAGGCTAATATAGGTCCCATTTGGTGTCTTGCAATCTTCAATTTTGTCTTCAACGAATCCGTAACACCGTCTTTGCTTGCCTCAAACCCTAAACTTGCTTGATCTTTGCCTAAAACATGCCTTATAAGGAATTTCGCTCTGGTCCCTGGGAGAGGGACGGGAGCTACACTGAACTTCGCCCTGGTCCCTGGCTGAGGGACAGGAGCGAATTTTGCATTTTGGTCCACTTTTCTTCATGTTTGTGTCTTCAAATTATATTCAACTGGTAAAATGCACTTCCTTGGACCTCTTCAAATCGTCAAGTTGTTAAAATCCTGCAAGGACAAAGCAATATTTGATTTTGAGCTCCGGTCCTTCACTGAAGGACAGGAGCGATTTTGACTCCTGGGGCATTTCCGTGTTCGTGAAATTCTTCAATTTATATTCAACGGAAAGATCATGCCTTTCTTTACCATTTCTACTTGAAAAATCATCTTGATCCTGCAGAGACAGTAAGATTTTTGAAAACGAGCTCCGGTCCTTCACTGAGGGACAAGAGCGATTTTGCTCTTACAGGCCAAAATATCATGATTTCACAAGTTTAATCACTTCACAAGGCAAAAAACAAATCATTTCCGATGCCTGGGATCAAATATCAAAAAACTCAAAATTTGGTCAAACATACTCAATTGGACAAAATTCACAATTTCATCATTCACACTTAGACAAATTTAGGACTATGCATTCAAAATTCCAATTGAAAATAGACCATTCTGGCAAATTCACTTTATTCAAAATTGCATCCTACGAAAGGAAGCTCAAAAAGCTCTCAAGACTGACTGGATTCTGGCCTGAAAACGATAAAATAAAAAAAACCTAAGGCTTGACCCTAATCCAGACAGCTGACAAACTAAACCAAAACCCTAAAAAGCAAAGCGAAAACGAGCAAAACGAGCAAAAACATGGGTCCCCATTTGCAATGGGGCGATGTGTGAAAACGTCACAACAGGTTGGTCTTTGCTCGTGAAAGTAAGGAAAAGAAAATGTTGGGATCATTTAAGCTTTTGTAGAAGTGCGCAACGAAGGACTATGAGATAGGGTTTACTGAGGCAATAGATATATCACCTATTTAAAACAAGGTAGATTTGGAGCCTTACTATCAGCGACAATCAAGCATAGTAGTGGACGAATATTAAGGCTTGTAAAAAGAATAGGATAAGATAGAAATGGTGGTAGATTCCCAATGGGGTAAGAAGACAAAAGACAAATGTTTAACAAAGGGGGAGAAAGAAGCAGAGAAAGAGACACTTTGGATTAGAAACAAGCATGAAATGTTGATTCCAAGGTTCATGTGATGTTCATGAGCCTCGAGCTGATGGAACATTTTTCTTTACTCAGCATGTTTGATGCAAGAGCATGCAGGCTTACATGTAATCTTGCATTGCCAAGAAACAATGATAGCATAATTTTGGGTTTCTTTGTTTTCCTAACATTTGTGAGTTACAGGGAATCTCAAAGGCCAAAAAGATATTGAAATTTCTCATTTCAAAGCAGAATTTCTTAGCTGCAGCTGAATATGGGGTCCACAAGATTAGAGCTGGACAAAATTGAGGAAGACTTAATGGAGATGTGAGAAATTCATATTGTCTTGGATGTAAGGATTAAAGAAACTGGAATCTCATTTTTATTTGCTTGGGCATTGCATCACATCTGTTGAGGTCTGCACACGATTGTCTTTTGCTACTAGGTAAGACTCCCTCCTGCTGAGCAGTCACCATGGGATCTGCATATCTTCCAGCCATCTGAGTGATACCTGAAGAATATTTTAGATTTGGGGATTTCATCCCTTATGGCTGGCAGCTTAGATGAAGTCAGGGAATTTATACTCCTGTGATTCTGACAGCCTCTTTTTATGAGGTTGTGGATAATTGTTGCATACAGTTTCTAAGCGACTGTTGCCTTTGTTGGGTGTTAGTTATGTTATTGGCTGATGGGCATTATTTATCTACATGCAGGATGGTTCTTCATAGGGTTGTAGTGTTATGTGCTTTCAATTCTGACTAGTTCTTGAGTCTTCTAACTCACATTTTTTGCTTGTTTGCCCATTTTAGATTATGGGCCGTGTCTCTAATTGGTTGGCAGCAGATGTGTATATTTATATAAAGAACACAACATATGTGAAGAATAAGGTACGGGTATGTGAAGGAAAATTAGACAGTGGCAGGGATTGTATGAAGAAGATGCTGGGAATGCTTTTCCTGCCGGCCTTAGGGAATTGTGACATCCAGGCAGAGAGATTGGAAGAAATTTGAATTATTTGTAATTATTTGTAATGCCATGTGCTGGCTGCATGCCTGTAGGCAAGCACAATTTGAATTTCTGATTCATTATTTTAAGTTATTGTATTTTCTTTCTGCATTTGTAGTTTGGGTTTTGTGTGTAAAGCTGCTAGGATTGGCTACCTTTCACTGGGCACCTGGTCATTGGCTGCATCAAGGGGTTCCTTTCATGTATATAAATTGAATGTTCTTAAGGGCCTAGGATCACATTTTAATATTACAGTTTGATGTTATCGGGTATGAATTTATTAAAAAAATAGCTCATTAGGTCTGCTATAGTAACAAATACCAAATTTGATATATAAAGAAATTATCTAAGGTAATGTAGGGGTCTTTTTTAAATCTTCAAGGTAGTGACTCTAGTTATGAATTTACTGTAGATATAGAAGGCAGTACTAGATGCAATAATTGTAACATGTCTCCCAACATAATACTAATTTTTGATAGTATATAACTAATCTTAAAATATAAGATAATGCAAAGTCAAAATGCTGTTTATAAATGATGGAGTTTGAATATGAAAAGATGATTTCTCTTAACCAATCATGGAAAGAATTATGGTTATAGAAGGCAATACTAGATGCAATACATGTAACATGTCTCCCAACATAATACTAATTTTGGATAGTATGAGTCCATGACTAATCTTAAATTAAGATAATGCAAAGTCAAAATGTTGTTTATAAATGATGTTTGAATATGGAAAGACCATTGCTCTTAATCAATCATGAAAAGAATTATGGTTTACAAAACTACATGGATGCTTATTTGACAATTGGATTAATTCAGGATAAAGCAGGTGACCAACGGAGATGGATGCAGCTTCATGCTGAAAAACTTGTACTGCTTAAAGAGCGGCTTCATCTTAAGCAGGATCAACTTATGAAAGGTTACTTATTGTGGATATCCAAATGATATTTGTCTAGATGTTCTAGAATGCATTGATGTGATTTGCTTTTGCATAAGCAAGAAGAATTTTCTACTTAATCTGCTATAATTTCTGTTACAGAAAAATTCAAGCTTGAGGAGAAAACTAATGAATTCCATTCCAGAGAGACCTTACTTGCAGACGCCTCTGATATGGTAGTAAAAGATTATATATCTTTTCTCTGTTGAATTTCTGAGTTCTCCTGGATGTTGCATAATATTGCTTGACATATTTGTTTTACTTTAGAAGCACAGTTTCAGCTAATTGAGTTAATCTAATTTAGAAAAGTGAGATTTATTAGTGTCTACAAACAATATTACAATTATAGTGTTGAACTTTCACTGCCCAGATTTTTCTTTTCGATTTTAGTTGGTTAATTGTTTGCTTTTATTTTTATTTTCAGTTGGAAAGAAATATGGTGGAAAAGCTAGAGAAGTTCTATCCAGATGAGATTCGTGCCCAAAACTTGGCACATGTAAGAACTCTTACTAAATGGTGTGATTCTTTGGATTACGTTAGGGTATCTTTAGTCTTCTAGTTAGAAATCTAACCTTGTATAAGAACTTTATTTCAATTTTGCTGCTGTTTAGTCAACACACTTGTGGTGCTTTTGAAGTCTGCCTTCATATACTCAATTAATGGTGTAAGCATCTTCAAAAACTGTTAAAAAGGTCGAACAAGTTTAATATTTACTCCTTTCACATAGTTGTGTGTACTCTTTCACATTGTTGTAACTTAAGCTGCCCTTCAAATTATAGTGGTTGTGATTTTAAATGCATGCCCTTCTTTTGATTGTCTCATTTGCACCAAAGTATTTCCTGAGCATGTAAGTCATAATTGTTAGGGGACATTTGGAGTCTTCTTCTGTCAAAAAAGAATAAAAGTATTGAGAATTTTTTATTCTTGAGAAGTTGGGAAGCGACAAGCAGACAATAGAGTAGTAAGTACCGTGAGGCAGGTGGGTATCCAAATGAAAAAGGTTGCTGGATCTTACGCATTTCTAAAGTTGTGTAAAGTTCCTACATGTCAAAGAAAGGGCTTAAACTTCTTAGGGAAGTCAGAAAGGTCTAGAACACCCTAAAAGAGGTGTGAATGACACAATAAATGTTCATCAAAATAGATTCAAAAATGTTGAAACTAGTGCCTTTAAGGGTGTTTCAAAGGAATCTTTCCTACTTTCTCCTTTCTTGATGATTTTTGTGCTGGTAGAAGACTTCAAAATCAGCTGTTTATGGAATCTCAGATTTTTAGCATAACATTCTGATTCAGTTAGTATTAGCGTAATATTAAGTTCTTATGGTTGCTTTTGCTTGATTGCTGTCTCCTTTATGCCTTCTACAGACCATATTATATATCAGAGATTCAGGTACCATAGGAAACTTTCAACATGATGTTGCCATTTTTTGAAAGTTAATATCAAATAAGCATATATGTTGCTAAAGATGATACTATATGAACTGTTTGTTGCTGAGCTTTATCAAAAAACATGGTCATGTTTGAAGTGCAGATGGTTTTAGTATTCATATATTGCCTTATGATCTTACTATTTGTATGTAAATCTATTAGCAGACAGGATTTTCATCTAAGGCAATTTTATTGATAGCAATTGCAGCCACTGTATGGTGTTTATACAACAATCGCTAATATGCACAGTACGACTACTGTGTGCTTTTTGTCTCATACATTTTCCGTTTATTGGTATACTGTTGTGACATAATCACACATCGCCCCATTACAAATGGGGACCCCCACCTTTCGCTTTAGGCTTAAGGTTTTGGTATGGTATCTTTGCTTGGCATCAGTTTCTTTGGCTTTAGCCTTTTGATGAGAGGAGGTTAGTCTTGTGAGCCAGGGTTGAGGAATTGGGGTCAGGTCGCTAAGAGATGTCAAAGTTGCAATGTTGCAAATGTTGTCATTGTGCAAAGACTATTATCAAATGTTGCTAAGTAATCAAGTCTTGCTAGGGATGCTAGATGTCTCTGATTAGGGTTTGACAATGTGCAAGCTAGGAGTGGTAACGGAACTGCAAGCATGTCACTTTGGTGTCATGAGTGTCAAAATCCATGTTGTGAGCTCAGGCCTAGAGGAGTGAAATTGACTAAGTATGGGGACATATCCTCCTTAGCGCCTTGTGCAATCACATTATCATAGTGTGCCCAAGCTTATTTGCCTCCAAACATATGTTGGCGGCGATATTGTACACGAATAAAACTAGTTAATTAAGTTGTAATTGTCTTTGTTAGTCGGTAACCTGGGGATGGTAGTTACGGTGCGATGGTTGGCACTCGCACCCCCTCGGTACCTTTATATACTTCCGAATGTAACTTGTGAGACACGATTATGAATGGAATAACATCTCTTATATTTTATCTGATGTCTATGGCATTATTATTCTGCATTACGTGTTTTATCTGTATGCTTTAAGCTATTTACCCGAGAGGGTAAACATTTGGCGCCACTGCCTAGACATACTTGGGAACGGAGGGAGCGGAAGGCGCTCAGACACGATGGGCCTACCCGTTGGTGAGATAAACCCAGAGGCCGATGACGCGCAAACAGAGCTCTACAACGGGGAAGACACTGCGACGAGGGAATTTTCAATCCTACTCTAGGTAGCCATCGAGACCTACGTCCGAAGAGAAGCCACGGAGGCTGAAATCCCAACAAGTGCCGTGTGGATAACACTGGAAGTTAGCCCGGCAGTAAATCGGTTGATGAACCACCTCCCCCGGTTGCTGCACAGGCATCACTGGCACAACGAACTCGCCTGGAGGAGATTGCCCGAGAAGAGCGACGTCGACAAATCCTCCAACAGTAAGAAGAAAGCAGCCGTCGGGAAGCGGAACGTGATGGCACGAGGCCAAGAGGAAATTGAACCCTGAATCCCAGAGGGATAAAAGAACATTCTATATTTGAATAAAGGTGGCAGAATATTGGCACAAGTTTTATCTAATGAGATGAATTAATAAAGGAGTGTTCTTTTTTTTTGTGTTGTTATTCATGGAAATGTACGGGAATTAATGCCCAACCTATTAAACAAAGATAGAAATAAGAAAGCACAAACGGAGGAGTGGGAGGCTGCACAGAGGGCCTTGATTCTGGAGCAACAAGTAGAACGTAGACGGAGGTTGAGGCAACTTGCCGAAGGACGACCTGTCGAAGGGTTGCCCGAAGGGAACCAAGGAGGTGTCACGGAGGGTGCAGAAGCCGAGGGAAATTTCTACGCGTCACCAGAACACCGTAGGGTGAGAAGCCACGAAGAGTTTCTAGAGGAAACAAGGTTACGGAGGAATCTAGTCGAAGAAACCCGGGATCAGTTCAGAAACTTATCCCTTATGCCACGAAGTGAGGATCACCAAAGGGAGCCAGTAGTGGGCATGGGTGAGAACGAAGGGGAAGACAACCGTACGGCTGTAGGTGCGACACACGACAGGCAAAACACCGTACCCCCATTCACCCACGTAGGACACACCAGCGCCGGAGGGAGCGGCGCAGGGGTACAAACACCGCCACAGCCACCTCCGGGGAGACGACCCCCATCGATGGCGAGTAAACAGAAACTACCGAAGTTCAACGGCGACGGGAAGGAAGATCTTGTCTGCCATTGCCGCACTTGCGAAACCATATGGTCAGCGAATGGTGTTACCGACTTAAGACGAATGGGTAACACAATTTCTAGCAACCTTAAGGGGAGTGGCCATAGACTGGTACTCAGATATGGATAAGGCCAAAGCCGGCACATGGCCCGACCTGAAGGAGGAGTTAGGGATAGAGTTTCGCCTCCTCAAAGACGACAACGAAATAGTAGCCGAAATCTATGGCACAAAGCAGAACAAGAACGAGACTGTGCGAGCTTATAGTCGGCGGCTCAAGGAACTATTGGGGAAAATGGAGAGTCAATCAACAGATGGGTTGAAAAAGAGATGGTTCGTGGAGGGATTGAAACACTCCCTTCGGAAGAAGATGAAAATTGTTCCACCAACCTCGTACGAAGACGCGTATAATAGAGCGATGGATCTCGAGAGCGAGACCAAGACATCCAAGAAAAAAAAGAAGGATAGCTCGTCTGAGGATGATGACTCTTCCGAGGGAAGCAACATCGATGGTGAGGCGGGCAAAAAGGTGCAAGTGCTCCAGAAAGACATGGAGCGAATGAGGAAAGAATTTAAAACAATGAGAAGCACGGGTCGGACAGAAGGCGACGTATGGTGCACGGAGTGCAAAGGACATACGAAGGGTACTTGCCCGAAGAAGGCCTTTTGTGAGATTTGCCAAGTGATGGGACACTCCATTAAGGAGTGCCCATACAACACGAAGACCCGAAGTATGCAAATGAACCAAGTGTTGTTCACTGAGCAGGCCACAAAATCCGTGCCAGTGGGTATGGCCCAGCAAACGACATCATCTGGAGGTTACCGGGACAACAGACGCGGCGGCGGAAGGAACAATAACAATAACAATAACAATAACAGAAGCCGCATCTTGTATGACGCCAAGGGCCGGCCAATGATCCAGTGTAGGGCCTGCAATCAATGGGGGCACTTCGCCCGTGATTGCACGAAGGAAGCCACCCCTCAGCACCTTTGCCGATGGTGTGGGCTAGGCGACCATGAGGACACAAATTGCCCTAAGCCAGGGGTTAACCTCCTCAACATTGAGAAGACTGGTGAGAAGGAAGTACCGGCTATCACCCGCGCTCAGACGAAAAAGGCCACGTATCTCGACCCCCGTACGGAGGAGAGATTATGCGAGGCAAAAGCCAATATCGAACGTGAGATGACGACTGAACGACGGAACAATGAGGGGGTGAGTACATCATCCCGTACGGAAGCTGAAAATAACATCATTGGGCAAGTACTGCAGATGGAAGTGCCTATAAGGGTAAAGGACCTTCTGGAAACAATGCCACAGTTGAGAACCGCCATTTTTAGTTCCATACAAACCACTACGCAGGCACCTTTGCGTGCCACACGGGCGGAAGCTCTGGTCAGCCCCTCGGCTGACCCAATGTTGTTGGCCTTAAATAGTGGTCGAGATCCTGCTGTAGTAGAGATGGGAATTCTTGAGGCTATCCTTAAAGACACCATCGTGGACAGAGGTTCGGGGGTGAATGTATTGCTAGAGGATACGTGGAAGAAGCTTGGGAAGCCAACACTATGGCCACCCACGTTCAACTTGGTAGATGCAGACCAGCATGACATCAAGCCACTTGGCACCCTGATGGCCCAGCCGGTCACCATCGACACACAACCCTTCATACTAGATTTTGTGGTAATCCCACTCAAGAAGAAGGGTTACGACGCCATCTTGGGTAGAGGGTGGTTGGTTACAGCAAAGGTGAACCACGACTGGAAAAAGAACACCCTTTCTATGGAGAAAGGGGGACGGAAGTATACCATTGATTTGAGGACCTAGGTTGTCGGAGAGGAACTGGCGTCATCTGACTCAGATTCGGAGGATTCAAACAGATGGGAGTGGGACTCCTATGAAGGTAAAGACGAGAGGGAACCAAACGAGGAAGGAGTGCTGGAACTTGGTGGATGTTCAGAAGATGACACTTCCTCCTTGAATGGACTCTTCCACTGGCAAATGGAAGACTATGAAGTGTTTCATCCGGCTTGTCACATGCTACAGATTGAGGACGAGCCAGGCAAGAAGGAGGAGTTTCCGCCAGAATACACAGAGTACAAGGAGGGAGACGCCAAAATAAATGATGTCTTGGCATACGAATTTTTGAAAGATAGGCCAATGCGGTATGAAGACCCCACTGTGAAGGAAACAAACCTGGGGGACACTGCCAATCCCCGAAATATCTGGGTAGGCGACGATTGGAGCCTAGTGTTGAAGGCTGTAGCATTCAAAATCTTCCTGGAATACAAGGACGTATTCGCGTGGTCCTACAAGGACCTGAAGGGGGTTCCTCCAGAAATGTGTGTCCACCGAATACCATTGGTCCCAGGAGCTCAACCGGTATGGAAGAGGCCATACCGAATGAACAAAAACTATGCTGCCAAGGTGAACGAGGAGATCGGACGGATGCTGGAGGCCGGCATCATATTTCGAGTGGAGACAAGTGAGTGGGTCTCGCCGATTGTGATTTCACTAAAGGAGGCCAACGAGATCCGCATCTGCGTGGATTTTCGGTGCCTCAACGTCGTCACCATCAAGGACCTGTTTCCCATACCCTTCACAGATAGTATCCTGGAGGAGGTGGCTGGCCATGAAATGTACTCATTTCTCGACGGCTTCTCAGGGTAGAACCAGATCGATAGTTGAGGAGGACAAGCTGAAGACCACCTTTGTGGTGGAAGATGGAGTACATGTGTACAATCGGATGCCTTTCGGCTTGTGCAACACTCCTGCAACCTTCCAGTGGATAGTTCTTCACATCTTGGATAAGATGTCGGTGGGAAATTTTAAAGCCTTTTTGGATGTTTGGTCGATTTTCAGTAGCGAAGACACCCACTTGGTACCACAGGGGAAGTTGCTGGGCCATATCGTTTGCAAAGCTGGACTGAAAACTGACCCAGATAAGGTACGAGTAATTGTGGAAATGGAGGCGCCCATTGATGTGACAGGAGTCAAGTCCTTCTTGGGACACATTGGATACTACTAGAAGTTCATCAAGAACTTCGCCCAACTTTCATTTCCACTCGACAAACTAACTCGAAAGGGCGAACCATACATATGGGACTCGGCACAAAGGGAAGCATTCCAGGGACTCAAGACGAGATTGGTGGCGACACCCATTCTGGCCTATTCAAACTGGGACCGAGAATTCCACGTACACGTGGATGCCTCGAACTATGCCATTGATGCTACGCTAGCGCAGGAAGGGGCACACGGGTTGGATCACCCCATCTATTTTGTGAGTAGGTTGATGTTGAAAGTCAAGAGGAACTACATTACCACCGAGAGGGAGCCCCTCGGGATGGTCTATGCTGTATAGAAATTTCGACACTACCTGCTAGCGACACCCTTCACCTTCTATGTGTACCATCAGGCCTTGATGTACCTGGTAAACAAACCCATCATTTAAGGCAGGATAAGCAGATGGCTACTGCTACTTTAGGAGTTTATGTTCACAATAATTGTACGGCCAAGCAAAAGCCATGTCATTGTTGACCAATTGTCTCGGAGAGCCGCCAGAAGGGGTAAATGACGACTTTCGATACGCCCACCTATTCAAGATCGTAGTACTACCACCATGGTATATTGCCATCGAGGAATATCTCTCCACCTCTGTATTCCCCCAAGGCATGCCGTCGGGAGAGCGAAGAAAGCTTGTGTTGAGAAGCCGCACATTCCAGCTGATTAATGGTTTATTGTATAAAATGGGGCCCGACCAGTGTTACGCTGGTGTGTGACAGAGGAAGAGGTGCCAAGCGTCTTGAGGGAAGCACATGAGGGGCCCGCAGGAGGCCATATGGGACCGGACACGACAACAAGGAAGGTGTTGCTAGCAGGCCTCTGGTGGCCCACATTATATAATGATGCGAGGGAATGGGTTGTAGGTTGTGATACCTGCCAGAGAGTGGGGAGGCCGCTGAAAAGGGATTTCATGCCCCTCAACCCTTCGCATTCTCAAGAATTATTCGAACGCTGGGGGTTGGATTTTATCGGGCCGCTCAAGGTGAGCCGTGCTAAGAGGTGTCGCTACATTGTGGTAGCCACTAAATATTTAACGAAGTGGGTTGAAGCACGGGCCCTACTTGATAAATCGATCGTAAGTACAGCAAGATTCATCTACGAGCAAATTATTACACGATATGGGATCCCTATGCAGTTGACAAGCGACAGGGGTGGACATTTTGTGAATCACGTTATTAAACTCCTTACTACGGAATTCAAGATTTTCCGTTCATTGTCTAGCCCCTATTACCCGTGAGCCAATGGGCAGGCCGAGGCTACCAACAAGATTATTGTGAGTGTGATATACAAGTCGTGCGGTGTCGAGGGAGAAGACTGGGAAGAAAAGTTACCTTCGGTCTTGTGGGCCTATCGTACAACCTACAAGGTGACCACAGGCTAGACTCCGTTCCAACTCATGTACGGGCAGGAAGCTGTGGTGCCAACGGAATTCATGGTGCCAAGCCTTCGCATTGCAGTAGAGAACAAACTCGGGGATATGGAGAGCCTGAGGGAGAGACTGTATGCCTTAAGCAAGTTGGACGAACAAAGAATGATGGCACAATGGGCCACAGAGGCAGCCCAACAAAGACAGAAGGTTTGGCACGACAAGCATCTTCGTCGAATGAAGTTTACTCTGGGGCAGTTAGTGTTGAAATTCAATGGGAGGAACGAAATCAAACCAGGAAAATTTAAAGCGCGTTGGCTAGAGCCCTTCATGGTATGCGAGGTCAATGCCAACGGGGCGATCAAGTTGTGGACGCTCGACGAGAAGGAGATACTAGATGCCGTCAATAGGTTGAAATTAAAACAGTACCAGGAACAGAGACGGGCGACTGATCCCAGACCCTCTAGAAGAAATGACAATTAGAAAAAAAAACAAAAACAAAAAACTGTACGGTCATAGGGGTTCGTACGACAGTTGACCGTATGGTTGGTCGAAAAAACAAAACAAAAAAAACAAAAACAAAAATGGAGGCACTATACGATGGGGGCCACGCCGGTGGCACTGCAGGGTCACCGTGCGGTGGCAACGTGGGTCCACCGTGCGGTGGCACCACGGCGTCACCGTGCGGTGGCAACGTGAGTCCATCGTGCGGTGGCACCACGGGGTCACCGTGCGGTGTCAACGCGGGTCCACCGTGCGGTGGCACCACGGGGTCACTGTGCAGTGGCACCACGGGTCACCATGCGGTGGCACCGTGTGTCCACTGTACGGTGGTGCCCCTCCACCATAAATAAACATAACGCAGTGTCAAAGGCAGAAAACAAAAACGCAGGCCAAGGGAAAAAAACACTAGGCAAACCCAGCCAACAGGAAGAAAAATATTCTGGAGGAAGGAGATTGCACGCCGCACACCCGCCATACACCGTACTACCGATCGACAGGAGCAAAGGGAACGTTGGTAGCTGGAAGCAAAAAGTGGCAGCAGGCAGTTGGAAGTAGCAGAATGTGGCAGGTTGGGTTTGAAGCTATAAAAGCAGATTAAAGAATTAATCTGAGACCAATGGACACAAATAAGAACAAGGCAGATTGGCGAAAACGGTTACAGCTGTTAGAAGACAAGTTGCAGGGACGGTGAAAAGCTTCAGAATCGAGTGCAGACAGGCAAATGAGTTTTGCCATTTGGTGTGCGTATTGTAGGCAGCCTTGGGATGAGCAGCAGTCAGAAAAGCAAGAAGCATCGTCCAAAACCTTTGGCAACAAAGGACAAGGATGAGGTAACAGTAGATAATATTGTGTTCGAAGGTCTGAATGGAATAGACTGTAGGAACTGGTGGGTGAAGACACCTCACGATGACCTGATAAAGAAAAGCCTTTGCCAAGCACAGGTACACTGGGCCGTCTAGATGCCAGTTTTCTGTATAAAGGACTTTAAAGTGGTTTTGCGTGCCATGATTGGCAGCTATGACAGACACCACCACCAGTCTGTATTTGATTATCAACACCAGCCGATAACTATTTCATTCACGGCAGGCGAGTTCACTAGGGTGTTTGGCATACAAGGGTTGTGTTGACGTGTATTTTGTACACAATCATACACAGAATAAAATACCCAAAGGCATCTTATCCTCTCTTGAATAAAGTCTCTAACTGCTGAAGATTCGCATGAAGGATCAGTTAGGATGACTCCAATGTTCTGGTTAGTAGGGTCTCTACGTGTGGATAAGCTCCAGTGGTATGATGTGATTTGCTGGAATCACAAGGGGACTTACATCTGATGATTGAACTTCCGATCTGCTTTGCTGGAACACAGGCTCTTACTGGCTTAGATTTGAAAAAATGGAAAAAGGATGAGGGCGAAGAGAAGATCTAATCCTAATACTAAGAATGTAGGAGCAATGATTTGATTTTTGATGAAACTCTAACTAGGTCTTGTTTTGACATCAATGGACCATCTCCACAAGGCTAGTGCGATTTTCTAAGGGAAGCTTTATGATGTTCAAATCATCACCGCAGACATAGACACCATCAAGTTGATGCATATCAATGAAGAAGCGACAAATTGAAATTGAGCTTAAGCTGAATTATTCCAGTTGACTACACAAGGCAAGTCTGCAATCAACAAACTGCTAGTAGTATGGATATACGAATTCCACCATTAATCAATCGCATTTCCTCCATTCATCTGATCATCTACCATCTAGGATTGAAGACTCAACAAGAAACCATGCAAATTGCAAGAAACGACACACTTCACCATTACTTCAATGAAAATGGAGTTTGTTTACAATCAATGGCAACAATTTCTTGCCTTGTCCTCCTATTCTACTCTAATTACTATTCTATCAATTTCTAACTACTCTCTATCTACTAACTGCTTTCTATTATTTACAACTCTCTCTAATTTATTGCTAATTAGCCTTTACAAAATGAAATGCCAGGGCTTATATAGTGCCCTCAATACAATTCGATGGCTTAGATCAATTCGAGATCAATGGTCAAGATTTTACAATGAAAACCCTAATTAGGGTTTGTTACAACCATTACATAACATTTAATGCTTGACCAATGATAAAATTGTATTGCTTGGACACATGTCCCCTCTAGAAAAATCGACCAATGGATAGCCGGGGTAGGTACATCGGAGTTTGTGCCACCTTCCATGAGTTAAGTACATTGAATCTGGACATGTTGAGGTTGACCTCACTGATTGGAGACGTGATGACTAGGATGCCACCTCGTCTGACACTTGGTTGATACTCAATTCGGTAGCGTTGAGAAGTTATCTTTGATTAACTCTTCTAAAATTATTTGCTTCTTCAACGAGCCCTTGTCCTAACTCCATGTGTCCTTGATGTGTAGGATGATGATGTACCTCGCTTGGAACGCTGGATTGAAAGAGGTCGCCCCTGTCCTGGCTTGATCGTCCCGGTGAAGACCGTCCTTGATCCGGCTTGATTTTCCTTGATGAGATCTCCATTTGATGCCTACACAACATTTCAAAATTAGCAACATGATTTGCAACGTGGAAATATAGACTAGAAATTAAATTTAGGAAACTTCATAATAAGTCCTTGAGTTATCATTTCCTAAACGACGATTGAGCTATTAGAATTCAAAATTTCAAAATTTAAGGCTATGACGATCAAAATTCAAAATCAAAACAAGGGATCTTGTCATACCTTACTTGAGAGTTTAACTCTAAAATGCAAAACAAAGGAATTCGCCTAGGCACAAATCAAAATTTGATGGCTTCAACGTGATCTCTCTCCAAATGAACGTCCACTTTAGCAATTCGCCACCTTGGGGAGGAGTCTTCAATGTCTTGAAGATAACAAATTCGCCTTACTTGAAACAAACACGCACTCCTCTTTGATGATAATTTCGCACCTTGTCTTCTCCAAAATCGCATATGAAAGAGGATAAAATGATGATTTGAAAATGAAATAAACACCTCCCTTTATAGGCGCTCACCTTCACATTGACCCTAGGCCGACTTTGGTGAATAAGGCAAATTTAAAATAAACTTAAAGGCCGACCTTTGTAAAATGAAACAAATTTTAAATCAAGCGCCCCATTTTATTTATAATTAATTAATTTAATGCCTATAATTTTAAATAAACTCGATTTTTAAAAGGCAAAAATTAATTAATAAAGACCCATGCGCTAATGTTAAATGCTAACTTTAATTGGATTTCAAATTTATCGATTTTTCCTAGCATTTAATAAAATCTAAAGAATGTTTTAGCGCCAAATTTGGAAGAGGTAAGGACACAAACCTATCGCTCTGGTCCCTGACTAAGGGACAGGAGCGAATTTGATGTTTAGTCTTGATTCTCTTGCCTTTTATGTTCAAAACCTCCATCCTCACGTTGAGACTGGCATGTTTGCCAAAAAACTCGAGCTTGATCGTCTTGATTTGGTGGATGAATGCCCTCTATGGTGGATATCGCCCTGGTCCCTTGGTGAGGGACAGGAGCGAACTTCATGCTCTGGCCAACATTTGCTATCTCTCAAGCTTTACTCCTTGTTCATCACCTTGCAAATGATATCCTTGATCTTGCGAACCTTGACTTTGACGTGATCTTGAAGGAAAACGAATGATTTAATGAAAATCGCCTTGGTCCCTTGATGAGGGACAGGAGCGATATAGCTTCCTTGTTCAAATTGATAGTCTTTTGACGTTTGAAACCTTTGCATATCATCATCTTAAGACGCCTTAGACCCTGTGCAACCATGTACAATCTTGACTTGGCATGAATTTTGAATGAATTGGCAAATATGGTGGATATCGCCCTGGTCCCTGACTGAGGGACAGGAGCGAACTTCAATGTCCTGGGCTCATGCTTGCTTTCATCAACTTGCCATTGCTTTCATCGTGTAAAATGAAGTCCCTTGGTCCCCTTTGGACACTTGAAACGTGATCAACATTCAAAATCTAAGCTTTCATGAAGATTTCGCTCTGGTCCCTGCCTGAGGGACAGGAGCGAATTTGTACTTTCAAGCTCAACTACACTTTGCCAACTTCCAAATTTATCTTCAACGGTCTAGTTTCACCCTCCCTTCTTGCCTTCAAACTTAAAACTTGCTTGCTTTTGCCTGAATTTTACCTTATGAAGAATTTCGCTCTGGTCCCTGGGAGAGGGACGGGAGCTACAATGGATTTCGCCCTGGTCCCTGACTAAGGGACAGGAGCGATTTTGCATTTTGGTCTATTTTTCCTCATATTTGTGCCTTCAAATTATATTCAACTGTAAAAAGCACTTCCTTGGTTCTCCTCAAGTCGTCAAATCGTTCAAATCTTTCAAGGACAAGGAAATTTTGGATTTCAAGCTCCGGTCCTTCAGTGAGGGATAGGAGCGATTTTTTGCCCTCCAGGCCCAAATGCTTCACTTTTCACCATGAAATGTCTTTGCTAGGGAAGATATCATCCTGCCTCATGCTATGAATAAAAGTTAATGTCCAAAAAAAGGTCTAAAATTGTGCATATAAAGAAAATCGCTCTGGTCCTTCAGTGAGGGATAGGAGCGAATTTGACCTTCTAGGCAAAAACTTCATCATTTCATTGTTTTTGATCAAGTCTGGATGCTCTATCATGCTCATTTCGTCCTTCACCATGCCTTTGATGTCTCAATTCGTCCAAACACGGTCAGGAATAGCTCAAATAAGTATTATCGCCCTGGTCCCTTGGTGAGGGACAGGAGCGCTTCGCCTTGGTCCTCCTGAGAGGGACAGGAGCGAAATTCGCTCTAGATCCTCAGTGAAGGACAGGAGCGAAATTTGACTTTTCGAACTCTCTATCAGGATAATTTTTATGGAATATAACATTTAAGTATAAGTAAAAAATGTTTTTTCTTATACTTTAAGTTATATTCCATATATACTTTCAGGATGTTTGAGAGTGGTTTCAGACCTCCAGGAGTTATATTGCAAAACCTAGATTTTGGAGGTTTTTCAGTTTCCAGACTTAGTCAAATTCAGGATCAGGACATTCCAGACTTAGCCAAATTTCAGGATCAGGACCTCACTCAAGCCGGACTTGCTACCCTATTGATCTCCCCGACAACACTCAAAATGCAAAGGCTTAACTAACAAAACCCTAAAAAAACCCAAAGAACAAACCCTAAAAAGCAAAAAAAAGCAAGGGTCCCCATTTGCAATGGGGCGATGTGTGAAAACGTCACAACAGGTTGAAAGGGAAAAAAATAGACACTTCACAGAAAATATCTCCGGAAAACCGTGCCACATTACTACAGTTGATGTTGCGCGATAACCTTACCCAAGGAGAAAAAGATAGCCTCAAAAGTGCAGGCAAGAGTCGGGGGGTAAAGAAAACATTTTTCGCCAAGGGAGTATGGTGATGCCTGTTGTCCGTGGTGAAGAGTCGCCTCACAGGTGCCAGCTACGCGTCTGACATAGCTATCACACAGATAGTGTTGATGAATGGGTTGCACAATGGGGTGGTATATGATTGGGCGTCACTACTGGCAGATAGAATGGACGAGTTCACGACCCTGCAGGACAAAAATTTTACATGCCCCATCATGCCATTGGGTTATTTCTGGTTGTAGTCCGCACACAGATCACCTCGGGCTCACAACCATTAGAGCCGCAAGGTCGTGTTGCACCAGACCAACCGCCCATATTCTATTGGTCGCACTTGGACGTCTTGGCACATGGCGCAGAGGCACGTCTGGGCACAAAAAGAAAGAAGGCTGCCATGTCAGACACAGAGTTCGACACAGAAGGGTCCGATGCAGAGGAGGATGCAGATAGCGACAGGGAGGAATCCGCAGACACCTCCCAGGTGAGCGGAGGGAGCTTTCGGTTGGCAGGAAGAAGAGGTGACCAGTTGCCGGAAGAAGAGGTAGTGGAGTCGGCCGGTACAGAAGGGTTTGTTTTAGCATCGCAGGTACAGGTCCACTTTACACCAACACGCTTACCGGAGACTTGTCAGTTGGCGGTGCCACGGTCATTCGGGACAGTGAGCGTAGTCACCATGGTGCCAGTTCCTAGCTTTGGGCAGCCTTGGGTGACGATAGTGATGACACCACCGCGGATGGAGACCTTGGCGAGTTTAGAGGCTTCCATGGTGCATGATGTACCGGAAGTGCCAGGACAGGATGTGCCAAGTTTGCTAGGCTATATGCAGGAGGCAATGATGGAAGCAGGGGCTCTCCATGATGACCTTAGTGCTTGGTTGAGCCGTTACCAGCTTACACCTGTGGCATCGGCGGGAGAGGTCGCTCTATCTCCAGGCAGGACTATGCATCCCTTGGATATTATTGATCTCGAGGAGGGGAGCTCTTCGAGTAGTAGGGCACTTCAGAGGGCTGCATCACCCCCTGCGGTTGTAGTAACCAGTCCTTACAGAGAGGAGGGGGTGCCTGTGGGAGTACAACAGGGTACAGGAGAGTTGGAGCAGTTCATTGCCGAGATGACTCTGAGAGCACAGCGGCTTGTGTCATTTGCCACACTCTAGGCAGATGCCGCCATGGTTGAGCAGACGGAGGGGTTGGTGACCTTTGCCCGCACCGGATGCAGAGAGGAGTTTGAGAGGTGTTTTGAGTGTGCCGGGTGGCCTGAGACGGAGAGCCTGGCGATGTTGGAGGCTTGGCGCCTCACTGAGGGGGTTGGCGAGACTTGGATGCAGTCGTTGTTGAGAGAGGTGGAGCAGGCCTTCCGCAAAGGTTATCTTGAGCTTCGGAGGACACAACAGACGGCAACCACAGTCGAGGCTTTGCGCGTAGCAGCAGTGACAGCTTGGGAGGAGCTGATTGCCAGGTTTCGGGAGCTGGAGGCTACCATGGCACAGGCTTAGACAACAATGGACACTTTAGTAGCAGAGAAGTCGGCCTTGCTGATACAGTTGGAAGAGGAAAGGGCATCCAGAGAGTTGTTGGAGACTCGATTGGTTAGTGCACTGGAGAGTGTGGACAAGAAGGATAAGGAGGTGTTGGAGGCAGCCTATATGGTAAAGACTGCCATGGAGCGGCAAATGGTGGTGGAACGGGATCTAAAGAGGAGGACGGAGCAAGTGTATGAGCTTCGTGGGCGCTTGGCGTCCACCACTACACCACCACCGGCGCCTTCTTCATCAGGGACGCCCTCTGCACCCCCTTAGTTTTTTGATTTTGGGTTCGGTAGTCCCCATGTATTCTCCAGTTTGTTGTAAGTCGCCTGGAGACGACTTTTCTTTTTGGGGGGGATGATGTTGGCGGCAATATTGTACACGAATAAAACTAGTTAATTAAGTTGTAATTGTCTTTGTTAGTCGGTAACCGAGGGATGGTAGTTACGGTGCGACGGTTGGAACTCGCACCCCCTCGGTACCTTTATATACTTCCGAATGTAACTTGTGAGACACAATTATGAATGGAATAACATCTCTTATATTTTATCTGATGTCTATGGCGTTATTATTCTGCATTACGTGTTTTATCTGTATGCTTTAAGCTATTTACCCGAGAGGGTAAACAACATACTTAAGTGGTCCTAAAACCTACCATGAACACACCCAAAACAGCAACATTTGATCAAAATGCCACCCAAATTAGAGGCGAAAGTTGAAAAGTGGCTAAGTATAAGGTTGAGTGCATAGTGCAGATGCTCTTGCACTATATAACTAGGTTGTGTATCACTATGTGTAGGATGCGTTCAAAAACATGAGCCTCAAGTCCTACTCAAGTGATTTAACTGTCATCCTAAAGCATGTAAGGGCAAAGTTGATCCAAGTTCAGGACAGCAAATTCATTAAAGGTTGAGAGATTTTTTAAAATTTGCCTAAGCTAAGTCTTGGACTGGCCACATTTGTACAAGAGAGGGTAAAGTACTTAGTATTTTATTCTACGTTGCAATGTGTCACAAAAACACATCAACAGATACTATGATGTGTATCTGTAAGCAATTATCAAGCTAGTGGAATGCTATAGCTTTTGTTAGTCTTGTCTAAATATTAAACATGAATAAATAGTATGCTGAAGGATGGACTATAGTTTTGAGAGTCCTGTCAAAATGCGGCCCAGATGCTTAACTCCTGAGTTAAGGCAAGCCAAGTTTTTGCTGATTTGTTGTGGGATGAAAAATGTTTTTATTTTCTATGAGATTTGCTATGTTTTATGTTCTTTTAATTTAGTGCATCATCTTACCAAGTCAGAGTTTGAGCACAAAAGAGTTTTGCCAAGTCCAAGTTATGCTACACTATAGCAATTTTTGACAATATCTAGGTCTTCCACTGAGATTGAACATTATGAAAATTATTGATATGACATTCAACATCTCCAGCCCATGCAATTCATCAAGGCTTACTCCCAGCTCTGAGAACAACTGTAGAATGCAAGAAATAAGCACTATGGGTCTGAATTTTCAGTGATTATAACCTTGGACAGCAGGGATACTCTTGATAATAGCCACCAACCTCAAAGTCATCCAACTATGGTTTAGTCACAATGTAGAACACCTCCAGCAGCGCAAACAATCTTCATATGGCAGACAGAAGGTTTTTCACAGGACTGAGATCACTTACAATTCTTCCCAGCTTGTAGTCTAACGCTGAAACTAGGGATGGCAGCCATCAGTAACTACCAAAATTTCCATTAAAAGCCTTTGTTCAGTACCAAAACACTTGGAGAAGTAGCCACAAGACAAAATGCCTGCATGGGAATTAAAAAAAACACTTAAACCCCAAGCGATTGGTTCGTTAAGGTCTCATGCCAGGCTCTAACATTCCAGTAAACTTGGTATGGCTCTGCCATATGAACGGATACCTCCACAAGTTCATGTGTTGTGAATGCCCATAAAACCAATCATCACTGAGTTGCCCAGCCATGGTTGAAAATTTGAAATAACCCAGATGGCCTTTGGGAAAATATCTATCTTACCCCGAGTTTCCAGGACGGGGACGGCGGGACAAGTTTCTGGGACGACAATTTTTTTCGCCAATTTTGGGCATGGCGGGTGGATGGCTATATAAAATATATAGGAAAATTTTAATTGTTCATATGAAAACTAGATAAAGCATGTACATATACATTATATTCATATGAAAACATGAATAAAGCAGGTATATGTACAATTATAGAACCTTAACATACCACATTTGACATTTGTGTTCAGAATTCATTGTCAATACTCAATATGCATTCATAATTCAGAATTCATTGTCAATACTCAATATGCATTCATAATTGAAAATTCATTGTCAATATGCCAATACTTGTTTGCATGTAGTTCATTGTTTCTTTCTGGTTGGAGGATATTTTGATAGTCTTCCATTACTATTATGACCTACAACCGCTTCTTTATGCACTACAAAGTTTTGGGTGTTTGTGAAATTCATTACCAAGCTGTTATTCATATTTCTGAGTGCTTTTGCCTATGATTCAGACCTGTTTATATTTCATAATAGTGAAAAGTCCAATATTGCAGACCTGCAACCACTTTTTTACACACTACTGAGTTCTAAGTGTTTGCGAAATTTATTACCATGTTGCTGCTCATTATTTCTAAGTGCTTTTGGAAGTGATTCAGACATGTTTACCTGTCATATTAGTGAAAATCCAGTTTTACAGACCTATAGTAAAATTAAAAAATGTTTTCTTTGAGCATTTGAGTCTTTTTTTTAGAGTGCTGGGAAAAGGGGGACATCCCCTTTGAGAATCACTGCCGTCCCCAAGTTTCCAGGACATTTCTCACAGATTTTGCAATTTTGGGGACGGCAGGGGGACGTCCTCTGGCCGTCCCCAAGTCCTCAAAATGTCCCTAGTACGGGGACGAGGGATTTTAGCCCGGGGACACGTCCCCGGGTAACGTAGGAAATTATTGACCCTGTCAAAAGCTCTTAACCCTACATGGTATATAGCTCAGCTCAAGGAAACTATATGACCAGATATGATAAAACCTGTAACACCATTTAAAAGCAACCAAACTATGCACAAACACCAAGAAACAACTCCAAAGCTGTAACTCAGAATACCTTGAATATTTTCATCCTTTCTTCTGAAACCTCGATCTGCAACTGTGAAAACAATGGTGATTCTTGAGATAGAATCACACCCAAATCAGCTAGGGAGGGTCTTTCATCACTGAAACTAGCGATTTGATGGGGTTTTTCATCCTTAATCAACCATGAACTTCTCTGTTCACTCCAGCAGCATCTTATTATGTGTCTAAACTTGAATAATTAAAATGAAAGCCAACACCCCTTTTTATAGGGGTGGAGGGAAAGAGAACAATTTAAAATTCAAGTTAATTCATTTCCCTCAAAAAGACCCTTTAACAATTTTAAATTAGTCAATGTCCAAGTCGTTCTTTTCCCAAGGCCTCCAACTTGGGGGGGTCAACTTTACTTTATTAAAAATTAATACATTGAAGTGAATAATAAAACATCAGTTTGTAACTTTAGTGCAATAATTTAAATAATCCAAACCACTTTGTGTAAAGCACTGCCAAAAACTAAAACAGATCATGCTGAGAAGGAACTGATGCTAAAGAAAGAACCCAGATGGCCTAAAACACTACAAGAGTGTAATCCTGAATGCCAACTGAACTCCAAACCATCACCAGATTCCAAGAAATCCGAAACTGAGCTCTCCAATAACACTGGAGTTCTCCCAAATCGCTTGGAAACTTACGGAACAATAGGGCATATAAATTGTGGACATTATAAACTATCATCTCTATACATTGACATTGAGGATGTGTGTTTCCTTCTATCACAGTAAATATTTGTTGGGACAATAGAAGGGAATTGGAAACATATTTGTGTTATCATTCATTTCATTGTTCATAGTCTTTTGTTAGCCTTTTATGAATTTTTATGCTTGACAATTTAGTCATGTGTTTCCTATGGAAATGAAAGAATCCTATTTTTGGTTTTTTGTTTATATATATCATTGGAACATAATTTCTTAGGTCATCATGATCAAATTGCTGATTTCATCATTGTTTTATCAGATACTATATCCCTGACAGCATTGATTTTGAACTTTTGCAGACAACAGTACGGTTAGATCTTTTGCAGGCACAATCCGTGGCAATAAGACAACTTGGAAAGGTGTTTCCTCTTTGCAAAGTAAGGCTTGGAACAATCTGGAATGCAATCACCTGCTATATGATATTATAATTTACAACCTTTCAAAAGGTGTTAAATACACATTGAAATTTGTAATCTATATGCCCTTCAGAAGTTTCTTAGGACATTTTTTCTACAATTTGTTTGTAAAAAGATTTTTTGTAATCTTGTCCATAGTGCTGGCCCTGTAACTTTTTAGTTATCTTTTTTTTGGCTGTTTACTCTAGCTTTCTAGTCTGACAATAAAACATAAAAATGTAGCAAAGCATCTAAAGCACATTAAAATGTACAATGCTATCTTTCGGATATGAGAATAGGCTCCAAGCAACGAACTTCACTTTCATTACCATGCACAGACAATTAATCATTTATGAATGATTTATCCGCAATTCACCTATGAACAGTTTGCTAAAAATCATATTTACCCAGACTACACATTCAACCTAGTATATAATATATATGATAGCTCATACACATAGATCGTAATCATATGATAATAACTTGCACGACTTGTAGTGTTGAATATCACATCATAACATAGTATTTGTTACCATAACATGATGTACAATAATGATAACTCGTCTGAACTATGACATGAAGAAATAAAATTCTGTGCTGGTAACCTTGTTTCACAATAATTCTTTATTATGAAAAAATATATCTATATATGTGGCATCTACTGGAAATACCGTAAATATTTAAATATTGAAATCAGATATGAACAGAGCTACTTACAAAATTAAATATACTGCCAAGGCTTGAGTTTGGTCTATGGCTGCTCAAGAAGATGAAAGATTAAAGCTTGAAGTAGTATTACCTCTCTTTACTTGGTACGCTGGCCAAAATAACATAGATTAAAGCTTGGAGTAGTATGACCTCTCTTTAATTGGTATGATGGCCAAAATAACATTTGTTAAAATCTTTTAATAGCCTCCAAAGATTGTGGCCAGGAAAGGATATTATGATGATTGATAGAGAATGGAGTGATCCATTTCCCAAGAGAACGACAGCATAAATATTAATCAAGCTTTTTCCTCGTTAAATGAGATTCGACTCCTCCCAGAAAGTACAATGGTCAAATATGGATTAATTTTTATTTTTAAAGATATTACAAGGTCTTTTTACATGTGTGATGACAACCACAACAATGATAAAATAACTGTGTAAAGACCTTAAGATCTGAATGGTTTTAATCCTTATTCCTCTTTGAAACTCTTAAATTCGTAAGTAACTGATTGCAATATGTAGACTCAGAAATAGACACTGCTAGTAACTCCGGATTACTCGTATTAAAATAGATAATAATTGCACATTTCAAGAATTTCAACAGCATGATACATTTTTGAGGCGACAAATCCAGGAGTCGATTCACACACAGAATCTGATCTTATTTTTGTTTTTGAAGATATTACGACCTCTTTTTACATGTATGATGACAACCAAAACAATAATAATATAACTGTATAAAGCATAGATGGAATACTCGCAGAGTACTTGGTAGTATTTATGACTTTAACTCGAGTTTTTGGCAAGGGTGAGTCTTTGGAAAAAAATTGGCTGTATAAGAAAAAGGACCCAAACATGTCAAAAAATGTCTAATTTTTTTTTTCAAGTCACTCTCATTCTCTTCATTAGAATATATACATGAAATATAAGATTTAAGTATAAGTGACATTTCAATATGTCTTTTTCCTTTCTTAAACTTTAAGTTATATTTCATGAATATATTGACATGATTTATAATGCAAATTCTAGGTTTTAGAAGATCTTTTAAATTTTCAGACTTAGTCAAATTTCAGTAACCAGTAGGCTCCTATCAGTATAAGTGACATTTCAATATGTCTTTTTCCTTTCTTAAACTTTAAGTTATATTTCATGAATATATTGACATGATTTATAATGCAAATTCTAGGTTTTAGAAGATCTTTTAAATTTTCAGACTTAGTCAAATTTCAGTAACCAGTAGGCTCCTATCAGCATAAGTCACATTTCAATATGTCTTTTTTCTTTCTTATACTTTAAGTTATATTTCATTTATATATTGGCAGGATCTTTGAGAGTGGTTTCAGATTTGTAGGAGTTATAATGCAAATTCTAGGTTTTAGAAGATCTTTTAAATTTTCAGACTTAGTCAAATTTCAGTAACCAGTAGGCTCCTATCAGCATAAGTCACATTTCAATATGTCTTTTTTCTTTCTTATACTTTAAGTTATATTTCATTTATATATTGGCAGGATCTTTGAGAGTGGTTTTAGATTTGTAGGAGTTATAATGCAAATTCTAGGTTTTAGAAGATCTTTTAATTTTCAGACAGTGAAATTTCAGTAATCAGTAGGTTCCTATCAGCATTCTCTCGCTCTCTCTACCTCACTCACTTTATCTGCCTCAAATTCTAGACCTATCTATCTTCCTATCACTCTTCCTCCATCCCCTCTCTCTATCACTCTCTATCTCACTCTCTCCTCTCTCCCCCAAGATCTAGACCTATCTCTCTACCTTTCTCTCTCACCCTTAGATCTCTGCAAGGGGTGCTACGCTCAACCTCATTTTGGCGAGGTGTAGGAGGCACATCGGACTCCTAGGACTAGACCCTCTAGTTCTATCTCTCCCCTATTTTTCACTAGAGCTAAGAAGAGGGAGATGTAAAATGTTTTGATGTAGTATTTACTTATAGTTTTAGAAAGACAATTTGCTATTTCATTTTGTTTCAGTCTATCAACCACCAACATTCCATAAGAGGATACCATTTTGTACCCAATTTGTGTTTAAATCAATCAAATATATCTAGACTCAGCTTGTTTCTTTTTTGTTCTCATTTATTGACTCATTGGATGCATCTCCTCACTAAATTTTGCAAAAAAAAAGCATTTCTAATTAAATTTAAGCAATTTTTTAAGTTGCCGAGTATTAGCCAAGTTTTTCCTTAGTTCTTTTTCAGGCCTTGGTGAGTTTTTGCTTTTGGCGAGTAGTTCAACTATGGTATAAAGACCTTAAGATCTGAATGATTCCAATTCACATTACTTTTTGAAACTCGTAAATTCATAATTAACTGATTGCAAAATGTAGACTCAGAAATAGAAAACATACACTGCTAGCAACTCCAGGTTACTCATAGATTATCAAAATAGATAATAATTGCACATTTCCAAAATTTCAACAGCATGATGCATTTTTGAAGCTACAAATCCAGGAGTTGATTCACACACAGAATCTGATATATATATATATATATATATATATATATATATATTAAAAGATATAACAATCCCTTTTTACATGTATGATGCCAACCAAAACAATAACAGAATAACTGTGTGTAAAGGCCTTAAGATCTGAATGATTCCAATCCTTATTCCTTTTTGAAACTCTTATATTCATAATTAACTGATTGCAAATTGTAGACTCAGAAATAGTCAACATACACTGCTAGTAACTCCGGATTACTCATAGATTATCAAAATAGATAATAATTGCACATTTCTAGAATTTCAACAGCATGATGCATTTTTGAAGCTACAAATCCAGGAGTCCATTCACACACAGAATCTGATATTAATTATGAATTATATAAGTAGCAGTATTCAGACCTTACATATAGATTATCTCATTAGTAGAAACATTTCATGGACTAGAATTATCTCAATGAACTCCACAGGGCACCTCAGTGGGGTGCTGTTTATCCTCTTATGTGACTCTCGCTGGCACAATTTGGAAATTTGTGAAACTCCTTCAGAATGCTGATAATACTCAGCTGCTCCCATCACTAGCACAGGCCAATTATGCTTCCTTTGGTCTGCTATAGTTTCTTCAGTGAGTGCACAATTCTTCAGTCTTCACTCCTAGATCGTTGATGTGTTGTAGCAATATTCTCCGAAGTGCAACCACTTGATCCACATTGTTTGTTGCCTTGTAACATAGTGTTGATGTGTCTTTTGTACATGACCAAACAGAATAAAATACCCGAATGCTGAATATATCGCAGAAGGATCAATCGGAAGAACTTCAAGGTTTAGTTATGTAGGATCTCTACTTGTAGATAAGCACCAGTGGTCATTGTGTTTACTGTTTTACAAGGGGCCTTACGTACTTTCAAGGAAAGCTTGTTCGTACAATTACTTTTCTAATGAGGAAACAAAATTCTCTTAATACTAACCTAAGTTACCGGTTCTTCCCCTTTTGGCCTGGGTTTGGGTTTTGGTTCTTGCCCGGTCCTGGTTCTCCCCGGGTTCTCCTTGAGCTTCTCCCGGGTCCTTCCCAGGTGGCCGGATTCCCTGTGGGTCTTGCGACCCAGGTGGAACCTAGGGCGAATCTAGGAGGAACCGGGTGAACCCAGGAGGACCCGCATGAACCCAGGCCTGTGGTTTCCAAAAAATAGGGCCACGGGTCAAAAAAACAATAAAAAAAGACTTTTTAAAATAGTTTTTTAATAATAAAACTCTAATTTGCCCCTTCATGACTTTTTAAAAAAGACTTGAAACTTGAATATTATCTTTTTTGCAAATTATGATATGATATTAGACTTTAGTTATTAGCTTACTGATTACATTTGCGATATATGAATATTTATTGGCATTGGCAATTAATAATTATGGATTTATGATTTATGATTTATGATTTATGTATGGAAAGTCACATTGTATATTTTATTTTTGTATGGATTGTATATATATATATATATATACAGACGAACCCGAACCCGTACCCAAGATTTTTTTTTTCTTTTTTTGCCGAATCCATGAATCCGTACCCGAATCCAAACCCGAACCGGTAACTTAGATACTAACTGATGTTTCAAAAAAATCAAAAGATAAAGGTTTTAAGGAGGTGATACTTAAACTAATCCTAAAGAACGACTCAATGAGGATTGGTCTTGATAACTCTACCAATTTCAGTATTGCCAAAGAGTACAACTCCACTGGAATTGGTGCGATCTTCTAAGGGGATTCAATGGTTTTCAAATCATCAATAGGATAGATACTATCAATTAGATACATATCAATACCACAACAATGATTGATCTTTCAAACAATCTTAATGCCTCCAGTTGACCACACAAGGCTTACTTACAATCAGTAAGTAGCTAGTGGTTTGGATTGAGTTTTACCGAAGATCAAGCACAACATTCGTCCTTAAAACTTAAATGCTATCTCTACTAAGAGATTCAAGAAGATAAACAACCATGAAAATAGCCACAAGGATAGCAATAAAACACCATAACTTCAATATTTCATTGATCTCATAGCCAAATAAACCAACAATTGTTCAACTTTCTCTCTTCACTACTTATTTCTTTGCTGCTGACAATATTAAACTTTTAAATTCAACTCTCTCTCTCTCTCTCTAACTCTTTGAAATGAAATGAGTGAGGGCTTATATAGCACTCTCAAATGCAATGAACGACCTGGATCAAAAGAAGATCAACGACTGAGATTTTGACACCGAAACCCAATTAGGGTTTGTTACAAAAAGTCCCCATTTAGATAAACATTATCAATCCATAGCCAATAGGAATTGGCACAAATAACAAGGAGACATAGCCTAATAGGAATAAAGTTGCCACATCATTTTATAACAACTTTTCATCTAGAACTTTGTTCCCTTTCCTATGCTCTTTTCTAGCATATTCAATCAATCTGGACGTAATCCCCTCAATCTCAGCAATGAGAATCTCATGAAGATTCTTCATTCGTTCTTCCAAGTGGAGGACTTGATCAAAAGCAGTGAGAAGAGTCGTCTGCCATCCAGGCTCTAGCTCTTTTGTTTTCTCAATCAGGAACATAGTAGCATACATCCGACTTCGTTGCTCCTCTGTGACCAAGTTCTCTTCCTTGCAAAAAATGATCCTGATCCTATCTTCCAACTCTTGGATATTGTTGTGACCATTTCACACATCGCCCCATTAGAATGGGGACCCCCTCTTTTTGCCTTAGGTTTTGTTTTCTCTTTGCTTGTTTTTCTCTCTGCTTTTAGGGTTTTGAGTGAGTGAGTGGTCTGCCTGGGCTGGCTAGATTAGGGCTAAACCTTGGAAGCTTGTTTTAGGGTTTCTTTCAAGATAATTCTAGTCTTGTTTGGGGAGGTTGTTAGTCGTCTGCCCGAAGCCTCAAGATTGCAAGAATGAAGCATGCCTTTCAGGAGAGTCAAGTTGGTTATATCAAGGAACAGGGAGAATAGGTCTCAGGATAGGTCTAGATTGAGGGTTTTCTTGTCAGAGTCATGCTTGTTTCCTTGTCTGAGTCAATTGAGCAGAGTCAATGAAGAAAAGGAGTAGGTTTGATCAAGTTTGATGGAGGATGAAGCAAATTAAGGTAAGACTTGGCTTGAAAGGGAAATTTCGCCCCTGACCCTTCTAGAGGGTCCAGGGTGAAAATCATTGTAAAGCTCTTTTTCTCCCCATTTTTGACTAAGTGATACTTTCTAAGGCATGTTTGGAGGTGAATTGATATGTTTTGCCTGGAGATGGAATTAATGGATTTTTGAAGAGCAAGATGATGCCTGAAAGAGGATTTTCGCTCCTGACCCTTCCAGAGGGTCCAGAGCAAATTTCATCCTAAAAACTCTTTCTTGCCTTAGATGGAATTGCAAACTTGTTCCTAGCTTGGAAAAGGACCTAACTTTGCCTTGTGAGGTGGTTTAAAACTTGAAGACTGAGCAATTTGGCCTGGAATGGAGATTTCGCTCCTGACCCTTCCAGAGGGTCCAGAGCGAAAATTTTATTTGAGCTTATTTCCCACTAACTTTGGCTAAATTGTGATGTGCAGGGTATCTTGGGAGAAAGATTGGACATCCTTGAGATTTGGAAGCATGAAAAAATGGAGAACTTTGGACAAAAAGGGAAATTTCGCTCCTGATCCTTCCAGAGGGTCCAGGGCGAAATTTCCAAAAGGCTCTTATTTTGCAATGAAGAAGGTCAAGTTTTTGGCATGAATGAAACAAGAATAACTTTCTTTTGCCTATTGAGGTTGTTTTGACTTGGAAAAATGAAGGATTTTGCCCAAATGGAGAATTTCACTCTTGACCCTTCCAAAGGGTCCAGGATGAAAATTCCTCAATTACCTATTTTCTTGCAAAGTCAGGTCAAGTTTTGGTTTTTATGGCATGGATGAGAGAGGAATAGCATTTTGTTCCTTTGAGAGGTGAATTCAACTTGAAAGGATGATGGAATAAGTCTAAACCTAATTTTCGCTCCTGACCCTTCTAAAGGGTCCAGAGCGAAAATCTCTATAGGAGACATTTCTTGCTTGGTTTGGTTGAATTGAAGTGTCAAAGGCATGATGAAAGGAAGAATGAGCATGTTGGAACCCTTGGGCATGTTTAGAAGTGATGAAAATGAAGGATTTTAGCCAAGAAGGTGAATTTCGCTCCTGACCCTTCCAAAGGGTCCAGAGCGAAATTCCTTGCAAGCCTATCCGTTTAACCTTGTTTTGGCTTAAGACCTTATCCATTGGGTGAAGGATGTTGTTTAGTTACCTTTTGAGGTGATTTTGAGTTGGAAAAAGGAAGAATCAAGCCCAAATCATGATTTTCGCTCCTGACCCTTTCAAACGGTCCAGAGCGAAAATCCTCCTAGACATCATTTCCTTCCCTACTTGACCAAATTGTGATGCCCAAAGCATGTTGAAAAGAGAATGGACATGATCTTGCTTTGAGAAGTGTTTGATAGCATTGAGGGATGGAGATTTTAGCCAAGAAAGGCAATTTCGCTCTTGACCCTTCCAAAGGGTCCAGAGCGAAATTCCTTGTAAACCCATTTTTAACCTTTCTTGGACATGAAAACCTTGTTCCTAGGGCAATAAAAGATGATATCCCACTAAGCAAAGAAGTTTTTTGGTCAAGATTGCAAAAAATCGCGCCTGACCCTTCTAGAGGGTCCAGTGCGAATTTCCTTAAAATCACCTTTTGCTATCAAATTTTGCTAAGCCAAGTATGGGATAAGGTCAAACATAGGAAGAATTACCCCTGGGAGTGAATTGAGGTTGCAAGAAATTATCAAAAAGTGAAGGAATTGAGCCAAATGGTGAATTTCGCTCCTGACCCTTCCAAAGGGTCCAGAGCGAAATTCCTAAAAGCACCTATTTCCTTGCAAGGTCAAAGCAACTTTTTGGTTTTTATGGCTTGGATGGGTGTGAGGAAGACTGTTTTGCATTTTGAAGATAATTGAAATTGTCAAGAAGAAGCAATCAAGCCTATAACATGATTTTTGCTCCTGACCCTTCCAGAGGGTCCAGGGCGAAAATCCTAAAACCAATCTTTTCTTCTAAAGATTGGACTAGACCAAGCTTAGACATGGGTGTGAGGAGACATTTGAATTGCCTTGAAGTGGAATTGGAATGCTAAGAATGCAAATTTTGAAGCCAAGAGGGAAATTCGCTTCTGACCCTTCCAAAGGGTCCAGAGTGAAATTTCCAAATTCTCCCTTTTCTTGCAAATTTAAGACAAAGTTTTGCTATTCATGACTTGGATGGGAGTGAGGCGTGATGTTCCATGCCCTGGAAATGATTTGAGGATAAAAAGGATGAAGGAATTGCCCTAAAACTTAAAAAATCGCTCTTGACCCTTCCAAAGGGTCCAGAGCGAAAAATCCAAAACCAGTGCATTCCTTTCAAGTTTGTGCTAAGACAAGGCTGAGCCAAGCTAAAAATTGCCCTTGAGATCACCTTTGAGTGGATGTTTGTTCCAAAAAAAATGATGATTCTAGGCTAGAGAAGGATTTTCGCTCCTGACACTTCCAGAGGGTCCAGGGTGAAAATCTCAAAATCCCCTGTTTTGCCTTGCAGGAACAAACCAAGCTTGGATGGAGTGAATGAAGAAGACCATTGCCTAGCCTTGAGGGGTGGATTCAAGACAAAATGATGAAGGAGTAAGCCTAAGCAAGAAAAATCGCTCCTGACCCTTCCAGAGGGTCCAGGGCGAAAAACCCTAAATTCACCTTTTTCTTCCAGATTTGAGTGAGACTAAGCCTGGACTATAAGGAAAGAAACTATTTGGAATGCCTTGAAGAGGTTTTAGACCTTCAAAAAAAGAGAATTTTGAGCTCAGGAGAGAATTTCGCTCTTGACCCTTCCAAAGGGTCCAGGGCGAAATTCTTGAAAATGCAATATTTCCTTCAAAGTTTTGATGAGCTAACCCAGTGATGGAGAGAAATGAACCTTGGAGATTGCCTTGGAGGAGGTCAATGATCAAATTAAGGTGAATTTTGACCTAATAAGCAAAAATCGCTCCTGACCCTTCCAGAGTGTCCAGGGCGAAATTCACATTTTCACCTAATTTCCTCATGAAAAATGATAAAGTTTGAAATGCAAGACTTTGATTAGGTCAAAGCAAACATGAACTCGCCTTCCGGGAGATTTTGGAGTGAAGGGAATAAAGTATTCAAGTCTTAATTGGAAAAATTGCCCCTAACCCTTCCAGAGGGTCCAGGGCGAAATCATCAAAAAACCTATCATTCAACCTTGCTTGATTAAGTTTAGGGCAAATTGCAAGGTTGTAAAGACAAAGACATGGAAATTTGCAAATATAGGTTGAGAAAATTTCAATTCCATCAAGGGAACAAGCATGGATAAATGGTTCAAACAAGTCTTGAAGTGAATCTTGACCTTAGCACTTTAAATATTTCAAAGCCTAAAGAGAAAGGAAGCTTCACTAAGCCTCAATCAAACCTCCATATTCCCAAATTTTCGCCAAATTTACTAAAATTAAGACATTTGGGGAGGTTAGATCAAATACGCATGAAATAAGGCCATTACAATTGAATTAATTAATTTTTAAAGCCTTAATATAAATATAAAATCCACCTTGGAAGCCTTAAAATCAATTTTAAAATTTTAAAAATATAGGTGAGCGCTCAAAATGCATTTACTTGCTTTTACAAGCAAGTCGGCCTCTTCTTAAAGGGAATTTTATTTGTTTTGTTGCTAAAAAACTAGGTCGGCCTCATAGTCAATTAGGGTGAGCGCCCTATATAAGAGAGGAGTATTGTTTCAAAATGCAAATCATTCATTCATTGTTCTAAATGCGATTTTGAGGAGCAGATTGGAGGCGAATTTCTTACCAAGTTGGAGGCTAAATTTCCAGAATTTGCTAAGTGTTGGAGGCTAGTGAAGGTGACGTTCTTTTGAAGGTTAATCAAGACATAATTCATCCAAGAAGGCCAGCCATTCAATCCTTATCCAGCAAAGTCTGATCTTCTTTCTTCAGTTTTCAAGGTTCATAGTTAGGCTTTCAAAGGAGAAGGTATGAAGAATCAAATTGTTTGAAGCTCTTATTCAAGACTTGTATTGATTTTCATAGCATTTTTTTTTTAAGTCTAAGTCTTGAAAATCCAATTTTCATTCATAATTAATTTGAAAATTTAGAATTTCTGGATTTATCATGTCATGTTCAAATTAATGTTTTGGAATCATTCCCTTTGAAAGGTCCTAAATTCTATACTTTAAGGTGTGATGCTTAAAGACTAATTTTAAATTTTTTGTGTAGGCATCAAATGACGACTCCCAAAGCCGGAGGATCTACTAGTCGGCAGGCCCTCATCAAGGAAGATCAGAGGAGCGACGAATTGGAGACCAAGATCGTGTCCAAGTGGAATAATGTCGGAGACACCAACTTAGGAAACTTCAATGTGAAGAAGTTTCGAGAGGTACCCTACATTGGCAAGCCATCACCTGTTGCGAGGAGGATAATTGAGAGTGGCATCATCAAGGCTGCAGGTTTCCCTCCCGCAATCAAGTGTCATGAGTTGATGATCGAGTGTGCCCGCCACTATGACTCACAATCAAGGACGATCGTAACCAAAGATGGGTACATCTTAGCCTACCTTTCAGAGGAAGCTATAAGCGAAGCTCTTCATCTTCCGGACCATAAAGACATGATTTACAAAAGCTTAGAAGGAGCAAGGTCAATCTATGAAGATGATCCTGAGTCTTGTTTGAACTTCATCAATAAGAATTGGTTGCTCAAAAGTCGGCCTCGCCTGAACAAGATTCCCAATACACCACATAGGATTGACTTCCAGGAGGAATACAGAGACTTGATAACTTTGCTCAATCGAGTTACAGGTGCTTCTCAAGCCTTCTTCTTCGAAAAGTGGATGTTCTTCTTCATACAAGTGATAGTCCAAGGAAAGTGAATGCTTCATTGGGCCATAATCATTAGCAATTGTCTGGACGTGTAGTTGAGAAGGCTAAGACCCACCAAATCATTCCACATGAGCTCATATGTTATATATGCCTTGATTAGGAGTTTCGAGTATGCAGGGCTACCTCACAGAGGAGTGATTGGAAGAGGACATGGAGAAATAAGAGTTTGTGATTCTTATGTTCATCTGCATCATCCGCCTAGAAGTGACTGCAAGTTAGTCAATGACACCTTCACGATGAACATTACTAGGATATTGCAAGGAGGAATTCACAATCGACTGTCTCTGGATGCACAAGAGCTTGTGAAGAAGTATGGTGCATGGTTCATCCAGTTTCAAAAGTTCACATACATCAGAGTTCATGGGTGTCCTTCACCTCCTTACATGTTGCCAAGATATCCAACAGACAGGATAGTACTAATTGAGGTGACTAGACAGTTGGCAGCTTATGCGAAGGCATCCAGACACAAGCAAGTGTGAGTGAGAATACTTCTCATTCCAAAGGCTCAAAGAGGAAAGAAGGACCTGAGAAGAAAGAACCTTCCAAGAAGAAGCAGAAAACGAACCCTGATCACCCACCAAGCACATCTTCTAGGCACGAAAAGGAGGCGAGTCAAGGGGAAGATCAGAGGCAGATAGTATATGAAGTTGATGAGTTTATGGAGTCCATGGTACAGAATGATAAACAAGAGAAAGGACAGAGACCTCAGCATTCATCAAGTCAATCTCCCCAAGTTGATGCTAATGAGCAACACGAAGAAAAGAATGATGATGAAGCAACATCTCCTTTCTGGGAAGATAGGCCACTACCTAAAGAAATACAAGTAAGGGAAACAAGATCTGCCATTCCTGATTGGCTAAAAGAGAGACTGAGAAGGGTAGTTGTGGTTGAAGAGGAAGAAGATGTGTTTGACTTGGAAAGCCTTATAGGAAATTCTCATGAGGTAATGGAGAAGAAGAAGGCCACAAAGATGTCTAAGGTAATTAGAGATGAGACAGGATCCAGGAAAGTGCAGGTAGCTACACCAGTGGTGGACAAATATGAGGATGAGATTCTTGCAGAAGAGTATGACTTAGAAACATTTGAGCTTGGTCCACTTACCTCTGAGCAAGCGATGGAAGAAGCAACTGACTCATTTGAAGCACTTAAAGACAAACTTAAAGAAGAAATGGAAAAGAATAAGAAGCTTGAAAGGGAGGTCAGTGCTTGGAGGAACTATTTTAGTCACCTTAATCAGCCCTTGAGACATCAGGATCCAACAGTATCTCCTTTACAAGCACTCCCTCTTGAATTAGTAGGTGAGGCAGAAAGGATGAAGAGCTTGGTTCAACTTATAAGTTCTTGGATTGATAAATCCCACACGGTAGCCGTTGAACTTGCAACAAGAATGATGAAGACAGTTCATCGAGCTATCCAGGTCCTTGAGATTATCCATAATCTAATGATAACTGTAGCTGCATTCGCTCACACTAGAGATGTTATCATTCCTGTCTTACAAGTGATAAGACAAACACCAAGACGGATTCTGGCACAAGAAAAGATAATGGATGGAGGAACCCATAACCTCCTACAGTGGTCAGCTCTGCTCCAGATGAAAGAGGTCCTTTTTGAAGACATCAACACCAGATGCAGTCGAGTTGAAGGTATCATTCATCCAATTCAAGATAAGGTGTTTGAGGTGTTGTGTACCATTCTTGACAGGTAGATCGAGATCGAGACAGATGTGGACATCCAAGAGTTGAGGATAGAATCAAGGTCATCTTTTGCAAAGAGGAGAACATCATCATAGATAAGCAACGAGATCAGATGTACACTACTATGTTCTTGATTGAGAAGACCAAAGAACTTGAACCTGGATGGGAGACAACTCTTCTCACTGCTTTTGATCAAGTCCTTCACTTGGAAGAACGAATGAAAAATATTCCTGAGATTCCCGTTGTTGAGATTGAGGGAATTGTGTCCAGATTCATTGAATATGCTAAGAAAGAACATAGGAAAGGGAACAACATTTTAGATGAAAAGTTGCTATAGGATGATGTGGCAGCTTAATTCCTATTGGTTTATGTCTCCTCGGTTTTTGTGCCAATTCTTTATTGGCTATGGATTAGTGATGTTTATCTAAATGGGGACTTTTTTGTAACAAACCCTAATTAGGGTTTTGTTGTGACGTTTTCACACATCGCCCCATTGCAAATGGGGACCCATGTTTTTTGCTTTTTAGGGTTTGTTTTTTAAGTCTTTTAGGGTTTTGTCAGTTGGCTTTTGCATTTTGAGTGTTGTCGGGGGGATCAATAGGATAGCAGGTCCTGCTGGAGTGAAGTCCTGATCTTGAAATTTGGCTAAGTTTGTGTTGACGTGTATTTTGTACACCATCATACACATAATAAAATACCTAAAGGCATCTTATCCTCTCTTGAATAAAGTCTCTAACTGCTGAAGATTCACATGAAGGATCAGTTAGGATGACTCCAATGTTCTGGTTAGTAGGGTCTGTACGTGTGGATAAACTCCAGTGGTATGATGTGATTTGCTGGAATCACAAGGGGACTTACATCTGATGATTGAACTTCCGATCTGCTTTGCTGGAACACAGGCTCTTACTGGCTTAGATTTGAAAAAATGGAAAAAGGATGAGGGCGAAGAGAAGATCTAATCCTAATACTAAGAATGTAGGAGCAATGATTTGATTTTTGATGGAACTCTAACTAGGTCTTGTTTTGACATCAATGGACCATCTCGACAAGGCTAGTGCGATCTTCTAAGGGAAGCTTTATGATGTTCAAATCATCACCGCAGGCATAGACACCATCAAGTTGATGCATATCAATGAAGAAGCGACAAATTGAAATTGAGCTTAAGCTGAATGATTCCAGTTGACTACACAAGGCAAGTCTGCAATCAACAAACTGCTAGTAGTATGGATATATGAATTCCACCATTAATCAATCGCATTTCCTCCATTCATCTAATCATCTACCATCTAGGATTGAAGACTCAACAAGAAACCATGCAAATTGCAAGAAACGACACACTTCACCATTACTTCAATGAAAATGGAGTTTGTTTACAATCAATGGCAACAATTTCTTGCCTTGTCCTCCTATTCTACTCTAATTGCTATTCTAATCACCTTCTAACTACTTTCTATCTTCTAACTCTCTAGCTATTGCTAATTAGCCTTTACGAATGAAATGCCAGGGCTTATATAGTGCCCACAATACAATTCGATGGCTTAGATCAATTCGAGATCAATGGCCAAGATTTTACAATGAAAACCCTAATTAGGGTTTGTTACAACCATTACATAACATTTAATGCTTGACCAATGAAATAATTGTATTGCTTGGACACATGTCCTCTCTGGAAAATTCCACCAATGAATAGCCGGGGTAGGTACATCGAAGTTTGTGCCACCTTCCATGAGTTAGGTACATTGAATCTGGACATGCTGAGGTGGACCACACTGACTGGAGGAGTGATGACTGGGATGCCACCTCATCTGACACTTGTAGCTTGCTAGATATTCAATTTGATGTCGTTGAGAGGCTATCTTTAATTAACTCTTGTTCTAACTCCTTTTGTCCTTGATGTGCAAGACGATTGATGTACCTTGCCTTGGAATGCTGGATTTGGAAGAGGTCGCCCATGTCCTGGCTTGATCGTCCCGGCGAAGACCGTCCTTGATCCGGCTTGATTTTCCTTGATGAGATCTCCATTTGATGCCTACACAACATTTCAAAATTAGCAACATGATTTTGCAATGAATAACTAGATTAGAGATTAAATTTAGGAAACTTCATAATAAGTCCTTGAGTTATTATTTCCTAAAAAACGATTGAGCTATCCCAATTCAAAATTTCAAAATTCAAACTTTAAGGCTATGACGATCAAAATTTAAAATTAAAACAAGGGATCTTGCCATACCTTACTTTAGAGCTAACTCAAAAAATGCAAAATGAAGAAAATCGCCTAGGCAAAAATTAATGCTTGAAACTTTCAACATGATCTCCTTCAAACGAGCGATCCTCTTTAGTAATTCGCCACCTTTGGGGGGGGTCTTCAATGTAGTCTTTGGCAAGTTCGCCCCACTTTAACTTCAAGTTCGCACTCCCTTTGCTAAATTCTCACTTCTCCTTTATGAAATTCACTCCTTGTAAATACAAATCGCACCTCTCTTTGTCTTCTCCAAATCGCATATGAATGAAGGTGAAATGATGATTTGAAAATGAAATTATCACCTTCCCTTTATAGGCGCTTACCCCATGCATTACCTTAGGCCGACTTTTGCAAGATAAGGTAATTAAAAGCAACTTTAAAATAAAACCAAAGGCCGACTTTGTAAGAATAAAACAAGTAAATCCAAGCGCTCCAAGTTTTCATTTAAAATAACAATTAATTAATTAAATGCCATCGTTTTTAATTAATTCGTTTTTTTTTTTTTTAAATAGGCAAAATTAATCAATTAAATGCTCATGCGTTAATTTTTAAATGCTATCAATTGAATATTCCAATTTATCGATTTTTCTAGCATTTAAGAAAATTCAAAAAAATGTTTTAACGCCAAAACTTGGAGATGGTGGAAAGATACAAACCATTATCGCCCTGGTCCCTGACTGAGGGACAGGAGCGAACTTCCATTTTAGCCTTTGATTTTCGCCTTTGACGTCCAAAATCTCCATCTTTACGTTGAAACTGGCATTTTCGCTAAGAACCTCGAGCTTGATCGTCTTGATTTGGTGGATGAATGCCCTCTAAGGTGGATATCGCCCTGGTCCCTTGGTGAGGGACAGGAGCGAACTTCATGCTCTGGCCAACATTTGCTATCTCTCAAGCTTTACTCCTTGTTCATCACCTTGCAAATGATATCCTTGATCTTGCGAACCTTGACTTTGACGTGATCTTGAAGGAAAACGAATGATTTAATGAAAATCGCCCTGGTCCCTTGATGAGGGACAGGAGCGATATAGCTTCCTTGTTCAAATTGATAGTCTTTTGACGTTTGAAACCTTTGCATATCATCATCTTAAGACGCCTTAGACCCTGTGCAACCATATACAATCTTGACTTGGCATGAATTTTGAATGAATTGGCAAATATGGTGGATATCGCCCTGGTCCCTGACTGAGGGACAGGAGCGAACTTCAATGTCCTGGGCTCATGCTTGCTTTCATCAACTTGCCATTGCTTTCATCGTGTAAAATGAAGTCCTTTGGTCCCCTTTGGACACTTGATACTTGTTAAACCTTCAAAATCTAGGCCCTATGAAAATTTCGCTCTGGTTCCTGCTTGAGGGACAGGAGCGAACTAGGATATTTGGTGCAAATCCTTCAATTTGGCGGTCTTTGTGACTTTGTTTACCATCGAGATACCTCAAAAATGTCCTTGCCTCCACGTATCCGGACTTGGAGTGGTCTAAAACTTGGGATGAAGGCAAGATAACTAAGATATCGCCCTGGTCCCTGGCTGAGGGACAGGAGCGAATTTGTACTTTCAAGCTCAACTACACTTTGCCAACTTCAAAAGTTATCTTCAACGGCTTTGTTGTGTATCCTTTCATTCATCCATGGCTTGGAATTCATTCTAACTTGGCAAGAAATTTGTCTAAGGCAAAAATCGCTCTGGTCCCTGACTGAGGGACAGGAACGCCTAGGCCAGTTTGGAGTTCATCAGTTGTCTTGCAATCTTCAATTTTGTCTTCAACGAATCCGTAACACCGTCTTTGCTTGCCTCAAACCTAAAACTTGCTTGCTTTTTGCCCAAAACATGCCTCATGAAGAATTTCGCTCTGGTCCCTGGGAGAGGGACGGGAGCTATCACTGAATTTCGCCCTAGTCCCTGACTGAGGGACAGGAGCGATTTTGCATTTTAGGGTCAATTTTCCTCATGATTGCGCTTTCAAGTTATATTCAACTGATAAAATGTATCTCCTTTGATCTTCTCAATTCGCAAAATCGTTCAAATCTTTCAAGGACAAGGAAATTTTGGATTTCAAGCTCCGGTCCTTCAGTGAGGGACAGGAGCGATTTTTGCCCTCCAGGCCCAAATGCTTCACTTTTCACCATGAAATGTCTTTGCTAGGGAAGATATGATCCTGCCTCATGCTATGAATAAAAGTTAATGTCCAAACAAAGTCTAAAAATGTGCATATGAATAAAATCGCTCTGGTCCCTCAGTGAGGGACAGGAACGAATTTGACCTTTTAGGCAAAAACTTCATCATTTCATTGCTTTTGATCAAGTCTGGATGCTCTATCATGCTCATTTCACCTTTCATTATGTCCTTAACGCTTTAGATTGATCAAAATGAGGTCAAAATGATCCAAGCAAGACATTTCGCCCTGGTCCCTGATTGAGGGACAGGAGCGATTTGGCCTAAAACTCCAAAAATTTGCCATTTTCGAATTTCAAAATCTTCAAAGCTTTCAATTTACGTTCGACCTCATCTCCTGGCGACCCTGCACAAGACAAATGAAACAAATTAATAACCAGGATGCATAAAATATCATTTTCGCCCTGGTCCCTGGCTGAGGGACAGGAGCGATTTTGCATTTATAAGCTCACTTGTGTTTTGCTAGCTTCGAAAATTATCTTCAATGGATCGATTGCGTCCTCCTTCATGCCTTTGATGTCTCAATTTGTCCAAACAAAGTCAGGAATGACTCCACTAAGCCTTTTTGCTCTGGACCCTTGGTGAGGGACATGAGCGATTCGCCTTGGACCCTTGGAGAGGGACAGGAGCGCTTTTCGCTCTGGATCCTCAGTGAAGGACAGGAGCGAAATTTGATTTTTCGAACTCTCTATCAGGATAATTTTTATGGAATATAACATTTAAGTATAAGTCCATATATACTTTCAGGATGTTTGAGAGTGGTTTCAGACCTCCAGGAGCTATATTGCAAAATCTAGTTTTTTGAGGTTTTTCAGTTTCCAGACTTAGTCAAATTTCAGGATCAGGACATCCTAGACTTAGCCAAATTTCAGGATCAGGACCTCACTCAAGCCAGACTTGCTACCCTATTGATCTCCCCGACAGCACTCAAAATGCAAAGGCTAACTAACAAAACCCTAAAAAAACCTAAAGAACAAACCCTAAAAAGCAAAAAAGCAAGGGTCCCCATTTGCAATGGGGCGATGTATGAAAACGTCACAACAGTTTGGAATGTCCTGATCTTGAAATTTGGCTAATTCTCTAAGTCCTGATCCTGAAATTTGGCTAAGTCTGGAATGTCCTGATTCTGAAATTTTACTAAGTCTGGAAACTGAAAAACCTCAAAAAACTAGATTTTGCAATATAACTCCTGGAGGTCTGAAACCACTCTCAAACATTCTGAAAGTATATATGGCATATAACTTAAAGTATAAGAAGGAAGAAAGATAGAAGGAAATGTCACTTATACTTAAATGTTATATTCCATTAAAACTATCTTGATAGAGAGTTCAAAAAGTCAAATTTCGCTCCTGTCCTTCACTGAGGATCTAGAGGGAATTTCGCTCCTGTCCCTCTCCAAGGGACCAAGGCAAAGCGCTCCTGTCTCTCACCAAGGGTCCAGGGCGAAAAGGCTTATTTGAGTCATTCCTGACCTTGTTTGGTCAAATTGAAACATCAAAGACACAATGAAGGACGAAATGAGCATGATAGAGCATCCAGACTTGACAATGAAATGATGAAGTTTTTTGCCTAGAAGGTCAAATTCGCTCCTGTCCCTCACTGAAGGACCAGAGCGCTTTTCTTTATATGCACAATTTTAGACCTTTTTTGGACATTAACTTTTATTCATAGCATGAAGTAAGGTGAAATCTTCCCTAGCAAAGGAATTTCGAGATGAAAAGTGAAAAGATTTGGCCTTGAGGACAAAAATCGCTCCTGTCCCTCACTGAAGGACCGGAGCTTGATTTTCAAATTTGCACTGTTCTTGCAGGATCAGGACAATTTTATGATTGGAAGAGATCAAGGAGGGCATGTTTTGTCCATTGAATATAATTTAAGCAGTCTACAAAGGAGTAAATCAACCCAAATGACAAAAAGTGCTCCCGTCCCTCACTGAAGGACCGTGCCACTTTTTCAAGTTTCTCCTATTTGTTTGATATTTTATGGCAAAACTTGACTTGGATGGGAAGGACGAAGGATGTTTTTTGCATTGGACGCAATTGAGAGATTTAAAGAACAAAAGGGTACGCCAAGATGTCAAAAGTGCTCCCGTCCCTCACTGAAGGACCGTCCCACTTTTCCAAAAGTGCTCCCGTCCCTCACTGAAGGATCGTCCCTCTTTTCTAAAAATACAAATTTCTTGCAAAGGCAAGGCAAGTTGCGTGATTGAAATGAATGAAAGAGGGCAAGATTCATCCATTGAAGATAATTTGGAAGACTAGCAAAGGACGAATTGGCTTAAAAATGAAAAAGTGCTCCCGTCCCTCACTGAAGGACCGGAGCTTGAATTCCAAATTTGCATTATCCTTACAAAATTTAAGTGATTTTGCGATTTGAGGAGGTCAAGAGAAGTATGTTTTATTCATTGAATATAACTTGAGTGGCTTACGAAGGAGAAAATCAACCTAAGTAACAAAAGCGCTCCTGTCCCTCTCCAAGGGACCAGAGCGATTTTCAAAAGAAGCTCCTGTCCCTCTCCAAGGGACCAGAGCGATTTTCCCTCAAGACAAGTTTCTGGCCAAGGTAAAGCGCGTTTCAAGTTTGACATGAATGAAGGAAGGCGTGATCAATCCATTGAAGATAATTTCAGAAAGATAGCAAAACGTAAGTGAGCTCAAAATTGCCTAGGCGCTCCTGTCCCTCTCCAAGGGACCAGGGCGAAAATGTTCTAAGGTACGCCCCTTCCAAAGATCACATGAATTGAACTTAAAGTTCCAGATAAAATGCCATTTTGAACGTCAAGGATGAAGTTTCAAACGTAAAAAAATGAAGGATGGAGGACAAAAATGCAGAAGCGCTCCTGTCCCTCTCCAAGGGACCAGAGCGAAGTTATCAAAATTCATTATTTTTTGCCTTATTTTAGCAAATCGCACTAGATGCCAAGTTCGCCAAAAAACTTCGAAATATTTTTTAAAATTCTAATTAAATTGGCATTTAATGAAAAGCGCATAGCATTTAATAATTAATTTTGAGCCTTGGAAAATCGTTTTTTTTTATTAATTGAGGCATTTCAAAATTAATTATTATTAAATTAAAATTTAAAAAGAAGAGCGCTTGAGGTATCATTTTTTTATTGCTTAATTAAGTCGGCCTTCTCCTTTTATTAATCTTTGTTTATTTTTTCCACCAAGTCGGCCTATGGAGAGATGTAGAAGGTGAGCGCTCTATTTATTGGAGGTGTTGTTTCACAATTCAAATCATTCAATCATCCTTTCAAGTGCAAAATTGGAGAGCAATTTGAGGAGCGAAATCCAGAGGAGTGGAGCGAATTTCTACTAAGTGTGGAGAAGCTACTGGAGGGCGAAATTCATCTTGAAGGCTATTGGAGAGGCGTATTTCTAGCTAGATTGGAGGATAATTTCCAGATTTTTTGAAGACATTTGAAGGCGAATTTCCAGATTTTTGAAGAGGAAGGTGGAGTTATTTTCAAGCTAAAGGAGGTGCATTTTATCCAAGGGAGAGCTTTGATCTACACTTTGCCTAGCAAAATTCATCTATTTTTACATCATTTTTTAGAGTTTAAAACTCAAGAGGAGGTATGGCGAAATCATCTTGACACCCTTATTCAAGGTTTGATTTTTTAGACATTTTTTGGAAAAATCTAAGTATTACATGGTTAATTAGGAAATGATAACTCAAGATTTATCATGAGGTTTCCTAATTAAAATCTTGAATCTTCCTTTTAAAGTTTAATTTTTAGATTTCAAGATATATTATTAATTGTGAAATGTTGTGTAGGTATCAAGATGGCGACTCCAAGCTCGAAAGATCTACAAGTTGGAAGACTCTCCTCAAGGAAAATCAAGCCAGAACAAGGACGATCAAGCAAGGACAAGGACGACCTTCTTCGATCCAGCCTAGCATTGACAAGGGCGACCTCCTCCAGCCTAGCATCGACAAGGACGACCTTCTTCGATCCAGCATCATCAAGATAAGGGCGACCTCTTCCAATCCAGCATTCCAAGGCGAGGTACATCATCATCCTGCAAATCAAGGACACAAGAAGTCAGAGCAAAGGGTTCGTTGAAGAAGCAGATAATTTCAGAAGAGTTAATTAAAGATAGCTTCTCAACAACATCAAGTTGAATATCTACCAAGTTACAAGTGTCAGATGAGGTGGCATCCTAGCCATCACTTCTCTAGTCAGTGTGGTCCACCTCAGCATTTCCAGATTCAATGTACCTAACTCATGGAAGGTGGCACAAACTCCGATGTACCTACCCTAGCTATCCATTGGTGGAATTTTCTAGAGAGGACATGTGTCCAAGCAATGCAATTTTATCATTGGTCGAGCATTAAATGTTATGTAATGGTTGTAACAAACCCTAATTAGGGTTTTCATTGTTGAATCTTGGCCATTGATCTCGAATTGATCTAAGCCATCGAATTGTATTGAGGGCACTATATAAGCCCTCGCATTTCATTTTGTAAAGAGAGTTAGAAGATAGTTGGAAGAGTTAGAATATAGTTGATAGAATAGCAATTAGAGTAGAGTAGAGAGAGAAGGCAAAGATTGTTGCCAAGATGTTGTTGTAAAAGACTTGTAACTTCATTGAAGAAATGGTGAAATTTATGGGTCGATTCGACAATTTGCATGGTCTTTATACTTCTCATATTTGATTTCATGTTATTAGATGAGTGGAAGAAATGTGCTTGATTGATGGTGAAATTTGTATATCCATACTACTAGCAGTTTGTTGATTGCAGACTTGCCTTGCGTAGTCGACTGGAATCATTCAGCTTAAGCTTAACTTCAATTGTCGCTTCTTCATTGATATGCATCAACTTGATGGTGTCTATACCTGCAGTGATAATTTGAACATCACAAAGCTTTCCTTCGAAGATCGCACTAGCCTTGTGGAGATGGTCCTGCGATGTCAAAACAAGATCTAGTTAGAATTTCATCAAAGATCAATCATTGCTCCTACATTCCTTAGTATTAGGATTAGATTCTTTCCTCACCCTCCTCTTTTTTCCTTTTTTTCAAGTCAAAGTTAGTAAGAGCCTGTGTTCCAGCAATATTCAAAGCAGATCAGACTTTCAATCATCGAATGTAAGTCCCCTTGTGATTCCAGCAAATCACATCATACCACAGAGAGCTTATCCACACGTAGAGACCCTACATACAAGAACCTTGAAGTCATCCCAATTGATCCTTTTTGCGACATCTTCAGCATTCAGAGGCTTTACTCAAGAGAGGATAAGGTACCCTTTAGGTATTTTATTCTGTGTTTGATAGTGTACAAAATACACGTCAACAGGTTTAGGTGTCAAAATCTCAGCCGTTGATCTTCTTTTGATCCGGGTCATTCATTGTATTTGAGGATGCTATATATACCCTCACTCATTTCATTTTAAGAGGTTAGAGAGAAAAAGTTAGAGAAGAGAGAGAGCTAAAAGAGAAGAAAGTTAGAAAGTTATTGTTGTAGCAAGATTGAGTAAGTGAAGAAAGAATTTTGAACAATTGTTGTCCATTTGGCTATGAGATCAATAAAATATTGAAGTTATGGTGTTTTATTGTAATACTTGTGGTTATCTTCATGATTGTTTATCTTCTTGAATCACTCTCAGTCGAAATAGCATTTAGATTTTAAGTTTGAAAGACGAAGTGTTGTGCTTGATCTTTGATAAGATTCATATTCCAAACCACTGGCTTCTTACTGATTGTAAGGACGCCTTGTGTGGTCAACTGGAAACCTTGAGATTGATTAAGAATTCAATCATTCTTGGAAGTATTGATATGTATCTCTATGATAGTATCTATATCCTTGATGATTTGAAAAACTATTGAATCCCCTTAGAAGATCGCATCAATTCCAGTAAAGTTGTAATTTCTTGGCGAAACTGAAATTGGTAGAATCTTATCAAGTCTAGTCTTCATTGAGTCATTCTTAGGATTAGTTCAAGTATTCCTTCTTAGAAACCCTTATCTTTTGACATTTTTTGAAAATTCGTTAGTGTTATGAAAATCCTGTTCCTGCATTTGGAAAGAAAATGTGGACAAGCTTTCTTTGAAAGTATGTAAGGCCCCTTGAAGAAACAACATATACAACGACCACTGGTGCTTATCCACACGTAGAGATCCTACAACAAAGAACCTTGAAGTCATCCCGATTGATCCTTTTCGCGACATCTTCAGCATTCAGAGACTTTAATCAAGAGAGGATAAGGTACCTTTAGGTATTTTATTCTGTGTTTGGTCGTGTACAAAATACACATCAACAGATATCCACATCTGTCTCGATCTCAATCCTTCTATCAAGGATTGTACACAACACATCAAACACCTTGTCTTGAATAGGGTGGATGGTGTCTTCAACTCGGCTGCATCTGGTATTGATATTTTCGAAAAGAACTTCCTTCATCTGGAGCAAAGTTGACCACTACAGAAGGCTATGGGTTTCTCCATCCATTATCTTCTCTTGTGCTAGAATCTGTCTCGATGTCCTTCTTATCACTTGCAAGACCGGGATGACAACATCTCTTGTGTGAGCGAATGCATCTACAGTTATCAATATATTATGAATGATCTCAAGAACCTGGATAGCCCAATGGACTGATGTCATCCTCCTTGTTGCAAATTGAATGGCGACCTTGTAAGATTCATCAATCCAAGAACTCATGAGTTGGGCTAAGTTCTTCATCCTTTCTGCCTCATTTATCGATTCGGGAGGAAGTGCCTGCAAAGGTGATATTGCTGGATCTTGTCATCTCAAAGGCTGACTAAAGTAATTTCTCCAAGCACTAACCTCTCTTTCTAGCTTCTTATTCTTTTCCATTTCTTCCTCGAGTTTATCATTAAGTGCTCTCACTGAATCAGTTGCTTCTTCCATAGCCCGCTCGAAGGTAAGTGGACCAAGATCAAATGTCTCTAGATCATATTCCTCTGCTAGAATCTCATCCTCATACTTGTCTACCACTGGTGTAGCTATCTGAACCTTTCTGGATCCTGCTTCATCTCTAATTACCTTTGACATCTTCGTAGCCTTCTTCTTTTCTATCTCTTCATGAGAACTTCCTATGAGATTTTCCAAGTCGAACACTTGTTCTTCCTTTTCGACCACAACTACCCTTGTCAGTCTTTTTTTTAGCCAATCTGGAATAGAAGACTTTCTTTCCCTCACTTGTATTTCCTTGGGTAGAGGTCTATCTTCTCTGAAGGGGGATGTTGCTTCATCATCATTCCTTCCTTCTTGTTGCTCATTAGCCCCAACCTGGAGAGATTGGCTTGATGAATGCTGAGGTGTTTGTCCTTTACCTTGTTTATCATTCTGCACCATGGATTCCATAGACTCATCAATCTCATACACTATCTGTCTTTGATCTTCTCTTTGACTTGTTTCTTTTTCATGCCTAGAAGATGTACTCGGTGGACGATCAGGATTCTCCTTTTGTTTCTTCTTGGAAGGCTCTCTCTTCTCAAGTCCTTCCTTTCTCTTCAATCCCTTGGAATGAGAAGCATTCTCACTCACACTTGCTTCTCCTTCCTCTGTTCTTGTTTCCAGGGTGAATGTCATAGATACATTCTGCTCTTTCAACTTTTGATGCTGTACGTCCACCCATTTGCGAGTGCAAGTTAAAACGGGATCCATTAATGCTCTTAAGTCTGCAACTTTGGGCGCGTTCCAATTTTATCCTCACCTCTTTATCCTCCTTCTCATAGGAAGATTGGAGATATCTACCACTGTCCTGGGCTTGATCGGCTACTCTATAAACCTTATATTTCCTGATGAGATCCAAGGGTAATCTGGAATGCATCTTTCTTTTCACCTCCATATCATCTCGAATATTCATCCAGAAGTCCTCTACTTGAAACTCATGCTTGTATTTCTTCCCGACTATCTCTTCCATGTGACCATGAGGGTCAAAATTCTCCCTTGAGGCAAAGGATGTGAACGAATATAGAGATAACTCCTTTTCTGTATCTTCCACGGCTTGAGAATTAGGACATACTTCAATTGAATTCCCTAGTAGAATGGGTACAGGGATTCCATTTCCATGCTTATGTCTTGATGCTCTAGCATAGGCTGCCAACTGTCTGGTCACTTCAAGTAATATTATCCTATCTGTAGGATACCTTGGCAACATATAGGGAGGTGAAGGACATCCATGGACCCTGATATAGGTGAATTTTGGAAACTGAATGAACCATGCACCATGCTTCTTCACGAGTTCTTGTGCCTCCGGAGACAATCGGTGATGAATCCCTCCTTGCAATGTCCTGGTGATATACATCATGAAGGTGTCATTGATTAGCTTGTAGTCATTCCTTGGCGGATGATGTAGTTGAACATAAGAATCACAAACTCTTATTTGTCCGGGTCCTCTCCCAACAACAACTCTGTGTGGTAGCCCTGCATACTCAAAACTCCTGACTAAGGAATATATAACATATGAACTCATGTGAAATGACTTGGTAGGGGCTAGCCTCCTCAACTGCACGTCCAGGTTATTACTAATGATTCTAGCCCAATTGAGCTTTCCTTTTCCTTGGACAATCACTTGTATGAAGAAGAACATCCATTTGTCGAAGAAGAAGGCTTGAGAGGCACGAGTAACCTGATTGAGCATGGTTATAAGTCCTTGAATTCTTCTTGGAAATCAATTCTGTGCGAGGTATTGAGAATCTTGTTCAAGCGAGGTCTACTCTTGAGTAACCAATTCTTCTTGATGAAATTCAAACAGGAATCAGGATCATCCTCATAGATAGACCTAGCTCCTTCCAAACTTCTGTAGATCATGTCTCTCTGCTCCGGGAGATGAAAAGCTTCACTTATAGCTTCCTCTGAAAGGTAGGCTAAGACAGTTCCATCCTCGGCTACGATCGTCCTTGAATGTGAATCATAGTGCCGGGCACATTCAATCATCAATTCGTGTCACTTGACTGCAGGAGGGAAACCTGCAGCCTTGATGATGCCACTCTCAATTATCCTCTTGGCAATAGGCGACGGCTTGCCGATGTAGGGCGCTTCCCGAAACTTCTTCACATTGAAGTTTCTTAGATTGGTGTCTCCAATATTGCTCCACTTGGACACGATCCTGGTCTCCAATTCATCGTTCTTCTGATCCTCCTTGATGAGAGCTTGTTGGGTAGTAGATCCACTGGCTTTGGGGGTCATCATTTGATACCTACAAGAAACGCTTAAGTTAGGTTTGAGCATGATATCTTAAAATAGGAGATTTGAGACCTTTCAAGGAAATAAAAAGATTACAATTTGAAAATAATGTGATAAATCCTTAGAACTATGAATTTTTAAATTGATATTACTTATGAATTAAATCAGATTATGCAAGACATAATCTTACAAAGGATTAATATAGAAAATCAAATCTAATCCTCAAGATGCCTTCAAAAATCTGATTATACATACGTCCTTGATTTTTAGCTATCAACCTTGAAAAAATGGATAAAGGAAAATGGAGATCTGCTGGACAAAGGTCTTTGATTTGAATTTCAGGTCCTTCCCTTTGATGGCTTCAACCTTCAATCAGCTTCCAGCAAGAAGTTCGCCTTCAAAATCTGGAAATTAACCTTCAATCTGCTCAATTTCGCACCTCCAAATCTGCTCTTCTAATTCGCATGAGGGAAAATGAATGATTGATTAATGATTTCAAAACATACCTTTCCTTTATAGGGCGCTCACCTCATTTTGCTAATAGGCCGACTTGATTAATACATAAATAAATAAAATAAAAACCCCTCTACAAGCTGGCCGACTTGATTATAAAGCAAAAATAAAATGCTTTAAGTGCCAAGTGTGGATTTTTTTTATTTTTAGGATAACTTCAAAGCCTAAAGGTTGATTTTTTTTTTATTTTGCCGATCTTAGGAATTGCTTAATCAAGGTATATTTGCTGTATTTAATCAAGGATAAGGTTTAGTAAATGATTTGAAATAGGAAAAATGCCCTTGAAGAGGTTCGCATGTGAATGATTTTTTTTTTAAGAGACAAGGTAAATCTAGAAGATTTTTTTCTCTTAAGACACTAGAATGTTCATGGTATGAGAGAGTTTTAGGTCACCCCAAGGAGGCTTGTTTGACTATCTCACTTATTTATATTTGCTTCATTAATCAACATCTTCATGACCTTGACTTTTCACCCCTTCATGCTCTTGTCATCATTTCTTTGCCTAGTCCAAACAAGGTGAAAAATAGGTATCTCGAAGGATTTCGCCCTGGACCCTTTGGAAGGGTCAGGAGCGATTTCCTTGATTTTGCCTTAATTGTCTCATTTTTTACTCCAAAATCCTCTCAAAGGTGAGCATATGCTTGTTTTAGCTCAACAAAGCCTAGGGATTCAATTCTTTAGTTGCTTACATGGGCAAATTAGGTGATAATGAGAATTTCGCTCTGGACCCTTTGAAAGGGTCAGGAGCGAAATTCACTTTTAAGGTTAAACTCACCTTTGTTTCATTGACAATCTCTTCTAAGGCAATCTCTAAGGAAAATCCACCTTGATCACTGACTTGGCTCAACATAATCTTGGAGGAAAACATGATATTTTGTGAATTTTGCTCTGGACCTTTTGGAAGGGTCAGGAGCGAAATTCACCTTCTAGGCTGAATTTTCCATCTCCTTCACTTTCAACTTATCTTGCAAGGCTTAAATAACCTCACTCCAATCTTTTCATGCCCTAGGGATCAAAATCCTGTCTTGACACAAGGGGGAAATAGTGGTTTTGAAGAATTTAGCTCTGGACCCTCTGGAAGGGTCAGGAGCGAAATTCACCCTTTGCTTGCTTATTCACACCCAATTTCATTTTCTTCACTTCGACTCATCTAGACTCCCTCATTTTGAATCCACTTATCAACTTGGCAACATTTGTTTGATCCTCACAATGCCAAAAAAGGAAAATTCGCTCAAAAATCTAGCCAGGGACAGGACCTATCCAGAATTTCGCTTTGGACCCTTTGGAAGGGTGAGGAGCGAAATTCAAGTCTTAGCTCAAAATTTGCATTTTTGGTGATCAAGAGTCTTTCCAAGGCAATCCAAATGGCTTCTCTCACCCTTGTCTAGGCCTGACTTTACTCAAATTTTGGAGAAAAAAGGTGGTTTTTAGGGTTTTCGCTCTGGACCCTATGGAAGGGTCAGGAGCGAAAATCACTTTTTAGTCTTCTTCCTCCATCCTTTCAACTTGAATCAACCTCAAAAGGCAAGAAAACACTTCTCCTCACTCATCCAAGCTATAAAAACCCAAGTTTGACTTGATTTTGCAAGGAAAATAGGTGATTGTAGAATTTTCGCTCTGGACCCTTTGGAAGGGTTAGGAGCGAAATTCACAATTTGGCTCAATTCCTTCAAATTTGATAATCATTGGCAATTTGAAGTCATTCCTAAGGACTTCTCCTTCTTGAATTTACCTTAGCCCACACTTGTTCTAGCACAAAGTTGAGAGAAAAGAGAGGTTTTGAGAAAATTTGCTCTGGACCCTTTGGAAGGGTCAGGAGTGAAAATCTCATTCTTGACTTGATTCTTTATCCTTTCAATCTCATTCTTCCTTACAAGACAAAATTTCATTGTTTCTCATCCAAGGAACAAAGTTTTAAGCCCAAGCAAGGTTAAAAAAATAGGTTTGCAAGGAATTTCGCTCTGGACCCTTTGGAAGGGTCAGGAGCGAAATTCACCTTCTAGGCTAAAACCCTCACTCTTCAATGCTTTCAAACATTCCCAAAGGCAAAAACATGTCCATTCTTCCTTTCAACATGCCTTGGATATCAAAACTTGGTCAAACAAAGAAGGAAATGAGTTCTAGGTAGATTTTCGCTCTGGACCCTTTGGAAGGGTCAGGGGCGAAAATCATGTTCTAGGCTTGATTGTTCATTTTTCCAACTTCAATCTTCTCTGGGAGGCAAACATGGATCATTCTCCACCTAAGGAACAAGGTTTTAAGCCCAAACAAGGGAGCAAATGAGGTTTATAATGAATTTCGCTCTGGACCCTTTGGAAGGGTCAGGAGCGAAATTCACCTTCTAGGCTAAAATCTTCATCTTTCACAGCATCCAACCCCCTCTCAAGGCAAGAACATACCAATTCATCCTCCATCATGCCACCGCCTAGCCAAAACAAGGAAGAAAATAAGAGCTAGAAGGATTTTCGCTCTGGACCCTTTGGAAGGGTCAGGAGCGAAAATCATGTTTTGAGCTTGATTCTTGATTTTTCCAACTCTAATCTTCTTTGGGAGGCAAACATAGATCGTTCTTCTTGTATCTCCACCAAGATCTCGACTTTGGCTAAGGGAGAAATGAGTCTTTTCAAGAATTTCGCTCTGGACCCTTTGGAAGGGTCAGGAGCGAAATTCACCTTTTAGGTCAGAATCCTTCATCTTTTCCACCTTTAATCACTTCCTAAGGCTAGAACATTCAAAAACACCTCCAAACATGCCTTAGAAATTAAGAATTTGGCCTAGACACGGAAGAAATTGAGGTCTTCAAGGATTTTCGCTCTGGACCCTTTGGAAGGGTCAGGAGCGAAATCCACCTTTTAGTCTAGTTTCTCACTTCCTTTCATCTCATTCTCCTCCAAACTTGATCAATTCAACTTCCTTCTATCGCAATCCAGACAATCCATCAACCAACTGGGTCCAGGCAAGGTCAAACTGGGTTTTTAAGGCCAAAGGAAGGCAAAATGGAAGATTTCGCTCTAGACCCATTGGAAGGGTCAGGATCGAAATTCTCCTTTTGGGTTGATTTTCATCATCCCAAGGTCTAAAACCTCCTCTCTAAGGCAAACATCCATCAAACCTTCTCTTTTTGTCTTGGATATAACTTTCCATGACTTCTTCAATCCTCATCAAGTGATTTTGCTCGTTAGTCCCTGAAATCACCTCCTGAGTCTCCCCTTGGCCACTGACTCTGCTTAATAGGCTCTGACCTGGAGGAAAACAAGACTCTGACATGAAAACCATCATTCCAAACCTACCCTGATCTGAGACCTACCATCTCTTTCACTCAATCTATCCATCCTCATTCCTCTGAAAGGTAAAACACATCTTGCGACAACCTTAGGGTTCAATGTAGACAACCTATGACCTCCCAAATCCAGACTTTACTTAGCTTTGAAGGAAACCCTAATCTACCCAGCCCAGGCGACCACTCACTCAATCAAAACCTAGCAAGCAGAGAGAAAACCTAGCTAAGGGAAAAGCAAAACCCAAGAAAAAAGAGGGGGTCCCCATCCTAATGGGGCGATGTGTGAAATGGTCACAACACATAGTTCCTTAGGTAGCCTTGTATCCATTTGTTCATGATTTTAGGTTGCTCATTAATTTGTGGATGATAGCTAGTACTTGGTGTCAATTTTGTATTGGTTAATCGAAATAGTTCTTGCCAAAACAAGCTTGAGAAACTTGTTGTCTCTGTGACTTACGATGTTCTTTGGCAAACTATGAAGTTTGAAAATATTTCTAAAAAATAGATCTACCACTCGCAAGGCATTATATTATGAAGAAATTGCATGAAAGTGAGCATATTTTATTATTTTGTGAGCCTATCAACAACCACATATATACAATCCTTACCATGTACCTTTGGCAATCCCGTAATGAAGTCCATGGATATGCTCTCCCATATCTGATTTGGAATGGGTAGGGGATGCAATAATCTTTCTGGAAAAATATGCTCTGTTTTTTTCGGTTAACATTCCATAAATTCTCTGACATGCTGTTACACATCATTCTTAAGCCCTTTCAATGAAAAATGTTCTCTCACCTGCTTGTATGTCTTGTAGAAGCTTGGATGACCAGCAAATGGTTTGTTATGACATACCATCAAAATCCTCTCCATCTTGGATTTAGGTACGAGCTATACCTGATCTTTGTAAAGGATGAGATGGTCAACCATCTTAAACGTATTATTTTTCAATTTCCCTTCCAAAATATCATTAGCAATTGGATTCTTATTATACTCAGCCATTATAAAATCCTTTCAATCAGCAGATATATCAGTTATAGAACAGAAGTAAGGCTTCCTGGAGAATGCATCAGCCACCACATTATTATTCCCTTTTACATTCTCAACATCAAAATCATAGGCTTGAAGTTTGCCCACCTATTTCTGCTGCCTATCATTCAAATCCCTTTGGTTGAGCAAGAATTTAAAACTGTTATGATCCATTTTGACCACAAATCTCCCACAAACCAAGTATTGTCGAAATTTGACTAGAGCATGCATGATAGTCAACATTTTTGTCATAAATAGAGAAATTTCGTTCAGCCTCCTTGAGCTTCCTAAGACGCCCTAATGCCTTCTCTTGAAGCATCACATCCTAGAATAGAAGGAGGTGAAAAATCAGGAATTGCCAACATAGGACATGAACTCGTTACCTCCTTAAGTTTATCAAAAGCTTGTTGGGGTGTTGGACTCCAAGAGAATGTCCCTTTCTTTGTCAGATTTGTCAAAGGAGCTGCAAGTTGTGAGAACTCTTTTACAAATCTTCTATAATAGCTGCAAAGTCCCACAAATCCTCTCAAGTGTGTCAAATTCCTTGGTCTAGGCCAATCCTGGATTGCCTTGATCTTCTCCTCATCCACACTAACACCTTGGGCACTAATCTTAAACCCCAAATATATATTCTCAGTCAACCCAAACTCACATTTGAAGACCTCAGCATAAAATGAATGCTGCTCAAGTATTTCAAACACTTCATCTAAATGCTTGAAAGATCCTCTCATGTCTTATTGTAAATCAAAATGTCACCAAAGAAAACCAATACAAATTTCCCCAATTGAAGAATGAATACCCGATTCATGTCTGATTGGAATATGGTGGGTGCATTGGTTAAACCAAATGGCATGACTATGAACTCATAATGCGCATAATGACACCTGAAAGCTATTTTGTGCACATCCTCGTCTTACCTTAATTTGGTGGTACCCCGACCACCAATCAATCTTTAGAGAAATACACTGCTCCTCGTCAATAAATTTGTCGACTCCAAGTATGGGATAGCGATGTTTGATTGTCCTTTTGTTGAGGACTTTATAACCGATGCACATCCTCATAGTCTGTAATGTCCCTTTCTAGGATCACCTTATGTTTGCCTCAGAAATAGAATGATACCGCCTGTAACTTAATAATAGTCTGAACTGATCTTTTCACTGGCCTGATTTTTATTTTGGAACTGCTATTATAGGTTCTGCTGCTCAGAATAATTATGTTAGTCCATAGATCAATCTGCTGTATGTAAGGGTCTCTGCTGTTGTTCGGTCTGCTCCCCCTTATATCTGCTCTGCATAGGATTGATAATCCTCCAATTGTTTTTCTGATCCCCTTCCTTTTCCTTTGGGGGTCGATATGCTACATATATATCTCCTTATTGGGTGGAAGGGCATTTCTCTTCCCATGGGTATATCTTTTGGTAGTGGCACCCTTTGATTACATGCGCTTTGCCTCTAACTAATCATTAAGGTGACTGCACCACTTCAAGGATTAATAACAACATTAATTAAAGTATACACAACTCTTACTATTCGATATCATGTAGGATTGCTGTATTGTTGCTGATGTAAATTTTGAATCGCTGGTCTGTATCTCCTTTCATGAGAAAACCGTGAAGTCTCATAAATGAGATGATTTTCTAATCAACGATGTCTTTTTATTTATTTGTTTCTGTATGCTAGGAGGAGGATAAGTAGTTGATAGGCAGGGTCATGACATTAGACCGCCCTTCTCTTTGCACAAATCATTCCCATCCTTCATAGGTATTAGCAGAAGTCTAAGGATTGGGCTATATATATGATAGTCTTTCATGTACAATGAATGCTTTTGAAATGAAGTAAAACTGTCATACATATTGCAGTCTATATTAATATTGCTACTAAATTCTGCATAAGAATATTTTCAGGCTTCATATATTAAGCATACATATTCAGCACATCCACATGCATACCACCAAGAACAAGGATGTTACTGCCTGTAACTTAATAACAATTCCGATTTGATCTAATTGATGGTCCTGTCCCTGGATGCTTTTGATTCCTTTCCTTTATATCTCTCAATGTGATGGAGAGGTCACACTTCTTCATTATGGATGTCCTTTGGCAAGAGACACACCCTTTCACCATTCGCCAAAGTGCAACTCTTCATCACTTCTGCCCTTTGAGAGGGACACAACCTTTCACAATCAGATCTGCACTTTTTATTTAAATCAGATCTTCACTTCTGATTCCCCCCCAAATTATCCCCCTCAAAATGAGGTTCTCTTCTCCCTTTTATGTCTCATGTTTGAGGGAGTCACAACTTTTCGTTTCATGTCTTTTGACCATTCATTAACTTAATTAAAATTTAATTATATTTAATTATACTTGTATATTTTAATTTTAAATTTTATTATTATTATTATATACCATTAACTTGTATTTTAAAGTGGGGACGTTAGATTGTCCCATCCTTCTTCTTAACCAAAACTATGGATGAAGCAAATGGGCTGGAACTAGGCCTTATATGCCCCATATCCAATAAATCCTTGATTGCCTTCTCAATCTCTTCTTTGTATTTCTTGGGATGGCGATATGGAGTCGCCATGACTTGTTTTGCTCCTTCCTTAAGCTCAATCATATGCTGAAGTGGTGATTGAGTCATGCCTTTGGGTCACCATACCATGATACCACCATTTGCGAGCTATTCCTTCAAGATGCAAGGTAGCAAATTTGATAGCCTCTTCTTCAAACATTGGGTTTAATGAAAAATATGTTTCAAATTTCCTCAACCAAGCACCTGCTGAGGAGCTACCGGATCTATCAAAAGCTGGGCAAGTGATCTTTCCCAAACGGTGCTGGATGTCCTTACTCTCTTCATACCTTCTCCTCCTATGCCCACTCCTTGTTTTCATCTTGTAGAACTCCGCGATAGTCATATCTCTGCATATGGCAGGGCTTAAGGTATAGTATTCACATGAAGCCTTGTCATTTCATCCTCTTGTTCAGGTGGCTCTTCCTCTCTGTGTGCTGCTCTTTTTTCCAAAAAATTGGCCCTAAAAGTCTTTGTATTGGCTGAGGTTTTCTCACCACCAGAGCTGCTCCCTTCTGCTCTGTTTTGTATAGGTCTACCAACACTCAATTACCGGTTCAATCCTTTTAAAAGCTGGACCATTTCCACCATAGAATCTCTCATGCTAGTCTAGAATCCTTTGGTCTTCTTGATGAATTCCCGAGCATTATCATCTTTGGCAGCCTCCTTCTCTCACTGTTGATATCTCTGATCTCTGTCGCTCATGAATCAAACACAGGTTTGTAGGGTGCCCAAGTTTGATACCACTGTATATACCTTAAGATTTGAATGATTCCAATCTGTATTCCTATTTGCAATTGTTAAATTCAAAGATAAACTGATTGCAAAATGTAGACTCAGAAATAGAAAACATACACTGCTCGTAACTCCAGATTATCAAAATAGATAATAATAATTGCACATTTCCAGAATTTCAACAGCATGATGCATTTTTGAAGCTACAAATCCAAGAGTCAATCGCACATAGAATCTGATATTACTCATGAATTATATTAGCAGCATTATTTTGACCTTACGTATAGATTATCTCAGTAGCAGAAACACCTGATGGACTAGATTAATCTCAATGAACTCGATATAGATTTGGGCACCTTAGAGGGGCACTATTTATCCTCTTATGTGACTCTCCTTGGCGCGATTTGCAAACTTGTGAAACTCCTTCAAAATGCTGATAATAATCAGCTGCTCCCGTCACTAGCACATGCCGATTATGCTTATTTGGTCCACTATTGTTTCTTTAGTGAATGCGCAATTCTTCACTCCTAGATTGTTGATCTGGGCCTGGTTTGTTGGGAACTGAGAATTTCCCAGTGGCAGCTACCAGTATCGTTTCTTTCCTCCTGACATCCTCCTTGCTCTGCTGGTGTTGATAAGACACACAGCAAAGGAAAATAGATCACTTCTAACCTCCTCACTTCTTGTTCATCCGATGTCTTAAACCTGTAAATATAGATTGATTATAACTGGCATTAACAGTGCTGATGCAAAATGAAGAAGGGAAGATGAGGGTATTGTTGATGTCTTTTTTATGCACTATGCTACACAGAATAAAATACCAAAGGCGCTCTATTCTCTCTTGATCAAAATCTCCTCAGATGCTACATTATGTGATCAACTGAGACGACTCCTAGGTTTCTATTGTCAGGTCTTGACGTGTAGATAGCTCAATGGTTGATGTGATTTGCTGGAATCACAAGGGGACTTACGTTGAACATGAATGTTGCTAGAACATGAATGTTGCTAGAACATGAAGACTTAACTTGGAAAACAAATAGCAAAAGGAATTAAGTGTTGAGAAAGCTAATCTAATCCTAAAAGTGTAGGAAGTATATGTTGATTAGGTGTGACCAAACCAAGCTTTGTTTTGCCATCAAGGAACAACTATACAAAACTGGTGCAATCTCCTAAGGATAAATGAATGATTTTCATATCACCAATGCACATCAACCACATGAACAATAGAAGTTAAGTTTTCACAAAAGTTCAGTCGACTACGCACTGCAATTTGTAATCAACAAACTACAAATATTATGAACATTAGGTACACTATTCATCAATAATGATATCTTCCATTCATCTAACCAACTTTAAAGCAAATGAGAAGTAGAGACCATGCAACATGTTGAATTAACATAGAGAATTCACCTTAACTTAAATGAAAACAAAATGTCTCCTATAACAAGATCTTAGCAACAATCTTTGCCTTCTCCTCCTGCTCTACCTTAATTGCTAACTATTGATTGCTTATGTTACTAACTATTATCTATTCTCTCTATTACTCTACTCTTGTTAACCTTTACAATGAGAGATTTGAGCCTTTTATAGACATCTCAATACAATTCAATGGCCCAGATTGATTCACAAATCAATGTCCAAGATTACAAGTTGTTACAACAAATTCCATTCTGGCCAATGAAATAATTACAATATTTGGACACATGTCCAGCTTTGAGTGTGAACCAATGAAATATGAGGTTGGGTCTCTTGAATTCTGTACCTCCTTTGAATGAGTCAGATACATTGAACCTGGACATGTTGATTTGGAGTCCTCTTGGTGGTGACAAGGATGCCACCTCAACTACCTGATCATATGTGTATGTAATTGAGCAATATCTCTTGATACTCAACATCCCCAAGCTTGGTGTGATGATGATGGCATCATAATCTTTCTTATACCTCGGATGTACTTGACCTATAACTTTCATTGCACTTTCTTTGTCATCACCTTGAACATGTTGATCTCTGCACTTGCATTGCTGAGTTCTTTCATTCGATTATTTGCTTTACACATGTTGTTGAGTCTTTGTATGATGCATTTCAATCCTTACTCCTGATTCACTTTGTAGCTCTGACTTCGATTCTTGGATTTCCTAAGGAAATTCAAGATTGTTGTTACTTCTTTCATTTGCAATCTTAGTTCTTGATCTCCTATTCACGCCTTCGAAGTGCTCTTGGCTGAGTCCTCTATTTGATTTGCCTCCTTGAATTACTTGATCTTTCCCTCAAGTAGCAAGGCTCCTTCTCAATGTAGTCTTCATCTTTTACGCTTGTGAATCTCAACTTCCTTATTGCATTGTTGATTTATCCTTCTTGTGATTGTATCACTAAGGTAGCGAGGTCGTTGAGAAAATTCCTCATGTTGCAATGGCCTTCCTCTTTGATTCACCATTCAATTCCTCTTGAGTATATTGATCTCTTCCCTCGTGCCGATGAGCCCTCATTCTTAGTTTGTCATCATCTTATATTCCTTGCATCACACAAAAGAGAACATCCTGAATCAAAACTTGAGAATGAAAATAAGATACCAGTAACTGAGACAAGGGAAATGTTGGTTCATAGCTTAACAACATTCATGACAATCATTGTCTACCAAAAATGATTAATAGCAAACTTCTTCACAAAGTTCTTTTTCCTATTTATTGTTTCTTTCTTGTGTCCTGATTAGCAAATTTGTTTCAAGGTTAATGGAACACTGTTCAATTTTTTTCATAGTTTTCATTGTTACTCAGGTACATGATGGAGAGGGAACAAATAAAGGTTTGAGCAGTGATTATCATCAAATTTGTGGTGTTCATTTACCGCGAGGAACTAATCCACATTCAGATTCAGTGGAAGAGCTTGGAGCATCATTGGGGTAGGGCAATTGAATTTTGTTTCAACTGTTGAATTGTCTGCTTTGAACTGAGCTATGTGAAGGATCATTGGGGTACGGCAATTGAATTTTGTTTCATCTGTTGAATTTTCTGCTTTTAACCAAGTTATGTGAGGATTTAGATCCTATGAAGCAATTCTATATCCATCTTTTTCATGATTATGTCAATCTTGCATGCAGCTAACTTCGAAAACCGTCAGAAGTACTGTTCTCTTAACTCATTTTTCCATTTTAACATTTCTCTTATGTGAATGTTCCAGTAATGGGCAGTTGGCAGATAACTTTCAAGTATCTAATATGTTATTCATCTCTTCTTCAGGCCGTTCATCTCTATTTGTCAGTTTTGTGTATTGCTTGAACATAGATATCACAACAGAAGCAAGGGTGCAGCTTTGATGATCTTCTACTGCTCACAATTAGTTTCCTTTGTTTGCCAGATTACATGTCAGAAAGGAGAATTATCTGACAGTTGGAATATGACTTACCAGGGCCTTAAAGAGCTCCTTCATTTCTTTCACTTTTGGTCAAATAATATTTTGGCCTTGCATACTTATTTTAGGCCTAGGCTCAGCTTGGGCTCAGAGAAAAATACTCTAGGAACTAATAAATTTGAACATAAGAAATTACAGAAGGTAAATCTTTGATTCCACAAACACAAATACTTGCCAACTTGAAAAACTCTCATTGACTGGGTGAAACTCATGGACTTGCCGAAATGCTTTGCAAGACTCATGAATCAAGCCTGTTTGAAAGCTATCCCTTACATATTGTCAAAAAACTAAAAAAATTGAGGGTGGTTATTACTTTGGTATGAGAGCTGGAGATCTTGTCAGCTTGATTGAAAGCCGTCCCTTGTTGTAGATTCTTAAGTTGCATATTATTGTTTCAGCAGTTGCATGTTTGTGACCAGTACTTGCATGTCAGTTTGGATGTTAAAAAACTTGCATCTGTTGAATGTCAGTGGTATTCACCAGTTTCAGAAGATTGCATATTAGTGTTCAGTGGGTATTTTTCAGTTTAACAGATTCATGTTTTAAGTTTCAGTAGTGGTCTATCTTATAGAAGTGTTAGCACCCTCAAAATTTTTCCAGCACGAATTTAAATGTCCCTTTGGCGGGCATGTTCTTTTCTATCATTGACCTTCTATTGCGGTCACCTGTTGTTTAAGTCACTTTCCCATGGGTTTTTTATTGTTGGAAATTGGCCCTTAGTTCCTAGCCTCTTTTATTCATCTAGTAACTTTAATGTTTAATTTACCTTAATCTTTATTCCCCTCCCGCATGATGTCCTAGGGACTTAAATCAAAGCACGTGTTTTAAGTTGTTTTAAGGTGGGCCCTGCTTCTAAGATGTCCTTTGTATATGATGAGTTGTTATCTGATTCGGCAGTAAAACAATGTTCCAAGGAAGAACTTGGCACTCGGTGAAGGTGCTTTTCTTATTTCACCGAGTCTCAAATTGTGCCACGAAAGATTAAGAACCTGGAGCTCGGTGAACTTTTTGTTTCTAGCTCAACGAGTATTCGAGGAGAATGATTGCGGAAGTGATATGCAAAAGTCACTTGGCACTCCTTGGAGGTTTTTTCTTCATTTCAATGAGTCTCGAGTAAAAGAGGACAAGGCGCTTTGCTAGCTGATGAAAAGGGGTTTGACGTGTCAGCTCGACACGTGGTGAGGCACATAGGATGACTTTAGCGAGTTTCGAGCAGAAGAAAGAAATGTCAGAGATACACATGGATTCAAAGAAAGATCAAAAGGAATGACATGTGCTGGGATCAGGTGTCAAGTCGAGCCTTTGTGGGAAGTGATAAATGTGCTTAAATCGATGGATAAGAATGGAAGATATTGACATGAGGGAGATTATAATGCATGAAGCTAGGAAATATGAATTTTATGATTGAAGGATAGGAAGATCACAACAAATTGCTCACACAAGATTAGCTCCAGATGGGACAATCAAAAAGCCTTATATGTAGCAGGAATGAGGGATTCAAAGTGGCGGCGAAAGAGGTTGCATGGGTATGAGTAACAAAGCTTTTTAAAAGAGTAACTGGATTGGCGGTTGGAAGATTAATAAGGAAGCTTTAGTTTTCCAAGAAGGCATAAAGCAAAAAAGATTGTTTGCATGCGTGACATTATGAAGTTAGGCTATTTTTAGAGCCTCTGAGTTTTTTAAGTTAACAGTCAACACACTGGCCAAGTATGATTATAAAAGTGACCCTCTGTGTTTACTTGAGAACAATTTAAAAAATGGAGCGATCATATGCAGAGAGGGACTGTGTGTTCATAAGATGTAAATTCTGTGATACTGGGTGGAGGATATTTCAATAGATTGCCTTTGTAGCTAAAGGGATATTGAAAATTTGATGGGTAGCTAAAGGGATATTGAAAGGCCCTTTTAGTTGCAAGGAACCTTTCAAGAGCTACCCATAATCATCCCTTCACCATCAAACGACTGAGAGGCAAGGGGAGAAGAGAGGAGAACAATGAGGACATGGGGTGGATGGTTCAGATGTAGGGCCTGCTAAATTCAAATTGAATGCTGGAGCGCAACCACCGCTTTGATTACAACATTGCTCTTTGAGCTCCTCTTTCCACTTTACTAGTTTTTCTTCTAGTTTAGTGAGCTGCTCCTCTAGTTTTTGGGCATGCTCCACTTCTTTTGTTGTGAAGCTCCTTTTCTAGTTTGTAGAGCTCCTCTTCTAGTTTATGGAGCTCCTCTTGTAGCCCATGAAGCTCATCTTCTAGCTAGTATGGTGTGAAACTTGTCTCCTCTGAGACATCTGCGACGCGATGGTGGCACGACTCAAAGCAATAAGACCTCAATGTTATTTTATTCTCCACCTAGGCGGTTCCTAGTACACAGTCTAATTTTGTCCTGCTCTGAATTTGTAATAAGGTTTCTTTTTGAAACGTGTCAAAAGAAGAAAAAGCCATTTGTAAACAGCCCGAAGCTTGTGCATTCCTTACTATTATAAAAGGAATTCCAAGGCTGTAAGAAAAGGATTCTGGTCAGTCATTCTAAATACTATTGATAGTGGTAACTGGGTTTGAGTGATGGAAATAGTTTAGAACAAGGAGAATGTGAATTTCCTGATGGGCAATGTGAATTATTGTATGATTTGTCATGAATATGTTGGAAGTGACAGACTCTGAGAGGGGGGGGGTGAATCAGAGTCACTGGAGATTGCACAAAATTAAAACTTTTAATTTTGTGCAATCTCCAGTGACTCTGATTCACCCCCCCCTCTCAGAGTCTGTCACTTCCAACAATTGGTATCAGAGCATAGGGTCCCTTCCTTTAGGTCTGTCCTAGGGATTGTTCCTGGTCTTTTGGAAGTGTTGTCATGTCACATTCACAAGAAGGTGCCTCACTTTCAAGGGCTCCTCTCTTTGATGGCTCAGATTATGTATTCTGGAAAATCAGAATGGAAACTTATTTGGTTTCAGTTGATCTTAATGTATGGAATATCGTAACCTCAAAATATGTTGTTCCTTCTACTATACCTACTGATCCTGATGCTAAGACTCAATATGAGTTAAATGCTAGAGCTAAGCATGCTATCTTGTGTGGTCTCACCAAGGATGTTTTTGTAAAAGTCATGCATTGTACTTCTGCTCATGAGATATGGAACAAACTTGAAACTATTTATCAAGGGGATGCTAAGGTCAAAGAATCTAAGATTCTCACACTCAAAAATCAATTTGAGTCTTTGAGAATGAAAGAAGATGAGACCATTGCAAGTTATTTTCTCAGAATTGATGAAGTAGTAAACTCTAGAAGAGGTCTTGGTGAAACTGTTGATTAAAAAGATGTTGTTAGAAAGGTCATTAGAACATTGTTACCTAAATTTGAAACTAAGGTATCAACTTAGAAGAAAATAAAAGCTTTTCTACAATGACTGTTGATAGTTTACAAAGTATACTCACAACCTATGAAATGAGGATAGGCAGTAATCCTTCCTCATCTAAAGAGATTGCTTTCAAAGCAGAAAAGAAAGAAGAACCTGATAGTGAATCTGAACTCTCAGATGCTATTGAAGCCCTGCTTGTTAGAAAATTGAAAAAGAAGTATAAGGGCAAATTGCCCTTCAAATGTTTTAATTGTGGTAAGTCTCGACACTTTGCTGCTCAATGTCCATTGAGTGATCAAAATAGTGAAGAAGAAAAACCAGAAAAATTCTACAAAAACAAATCATGGAACCCTAAAAAGAAATTTAATGTTTTCAAGAAAAAAAAGAGTCTCTTTACTAAAGAAGATTCTAAAGTTGAATCAGATGACTCACCTTGTGAAGGTGATGAAACCTTGTTCATGGTAGAAATAGAATCCTCTCCAAAAAGAGACCTGAATAGCAAAACAGAAAATAAACTAGATGATTTGGATCAAGGTGAAGTTGATCTCGAAGGAGAGTTACTTTGTGCTCTAACAGAAATTAAGAGGTTGAAGAAGCTTGTAGCTTTTCATGAAAGCTCAAATCAGATTCTGCAAGTTGAGTTGAATAACTCAAACTTGGCAATAACAAACTTGAAAACTCTTCTTGAAGAAAGAGAAAAGAAAATTGAAACTCTAGAACAGCAAACAGTAAAACTGCAAAAAGAGATTGAACAATATGAAAGTACCATGCATTTGAATGATATCTTGAGCAAGCAAAAGCAACACAAAAATTTGACTGGTTTAGGTTTTGATAAGGCTGAATCATCAAAACAAATTTTCAAGCCTACAAACAGAAAGCAATTTCAGGCTTATAATAGAATGACACCTTTTAGGTTTGGGTTCTTCCATGGTTATTGTTTTTACTGCAATAAGTTTGGTCATAAAGTTAATACCTGCAGATTTTTGCAGCACAAAACTTCTATGCATTATCTATCAAGTCTTCATCAGTGATCCTCGAATAGAGTCACTAAACCCTAACTAGGGTTTCAGTTCTTCACAAAACCGTTTTCAAAAATAACTGAAAAATATTTCCGGTAGATACATGTCCAAATACAACTTCAGTAACTGTCAAAAAAAAATCTAACAATACTTAACATATATCTTGTCTCAAAAAGAGTCTCCATCTGTTATCAAACCCTAACAAAGATTAGAGTAAATAACAACAAAAAATTGTCTTTGAGCAACCAAAAATGGAAACTAAATACGCTGCTCTTTCCTCAAATGTATATAACACTTTCAGCTTGCAGAAAAAGGAAAAACAACAGATTGAAAGGAAGGCGGTCCATATGATTTAAAGAAAACTTTCCCTTGTTAACCAACAAAACTTTTAGAATATGAGACTTAAGAAAGATATCACCCGATTTTTGAATGAGGGCATCTGTGCAAGATCTTCACAAAATCTCAATAATAATAGCCACCAAAAAAACACCATCTAAACCATCTGAACCTGTAGATCAACATATCCAAAGCCCACTTGAAGCATCGTGGAAAACAGATCATTGTGATTATTTTGCATTCACTCATGGCGGCAGCTTAGGATTTTCAACGAAGAACTTGAAACAATATTGTATTGACTGTACACTAAAAATTTGCCCTTTGTAAAAATGAAATAGAGTTTAAAATCCACAGCCAAAGAATGACATAAGTTTTGAAGTCCGCTGAAAATCCATAACCAAGGATGTCCGTGCAAGGAAAAAAAAAAACACACGTCACATAGTGACAAGGCATGTCGGGCCCACATCCAAATAAACTAAAGGAAGACGACAATGTGTAGAATAAACCCTTTTTGTCATCAAGGACAAATAAGGGACAACAGAATACCCTTCAGAAATTGTCTCTATAGTGTATTTCTCATTTTACATGAATGGCAATATCAAGGGTTTTGCTATTTGTCTTCACAAGATTTTTGTGAATGTGTAACAATGTTTGTAGGTTTTCTTCAAGGAAGAAATTAATGTCCTTCGTTCATGTTACAGTAATTTCAAAAGTATTCTCTAGATTAATTAAAGAATAGTTTCTTTAGTAATAAAAGGGGTTGCACTGGTGTAAGGCATCAATGCTATTTTGACTCACTAATTTCGATAAGTTGTTGTTAGGTACTTTTATTCTATACTGTTCTGACTCCGTACCATGGATTAGATGCTGGTCTGCTAGGGTTTCATGATCAGATTCAAATAGATTTCAAAGTATTCAAATTTATTTTCCCTTTCCCTTTCCGTTTATTTCAATTTTTACGGTATTCTGTGTTTGACCATCTCCAGAATGATTAAAGAATGAAAGAACATGGTATGAGAATGTTGCTTTAATACAATTTGTTCATACAAGGTTGATGGAGAAGCGAGATTATTATTATTCTCAATGGTTAATTATGAGAAATGGGACAAGCATTGAACAATCGATGATTTCTTAATACCCGCTGTTGATAAATTTGAAAATCATCCACTATCGAGAAACCTGTGGCTATTATGAGAGGATGTATTGGTAAGATTTGTGAGATTTGAAAGTAAGGAACACCCTCCTGAGTTTGGTGGAGCTCAAAGTGAAGAAGGCTAGGTGTAGTGTTGTTGTGTTGTGTTTTCCTGTCTTCAGCTTGTTGATAGTGCAAATTGAATGCTATAGGTTCACAATCCCATGACCTAAAAGTATTATTTTTCGTTAGGGTTGGAGGTAGCAGGAAAAATCGTCAACAAGAAGATTATCAGGGCAAGAGAAGCATGGATTGGCTACCTAAATTTTTACCCAAGGAAGAAGATGAAGATCCTATCCAAGAGCTATTGTTAAGAGTACATAAGGAAAAGGTGAAGTATGAAAGAGAGAGGACATTGAAATTGTTGATCAGTATTAGGAAACATGTAATGAATTCAAAGATCAATTTTCCTTTGAAAAATTCTTGAAGTTACTTGAGATAGTGCATCCTAACAAATAGGGCCTAATAAACTACTTGAGAAGGTCAAGGAAGGAAGAGGAGAAGAAAATAATGTTCCTAGGGAAACCAGAGCTAAAATCTTCAATGCCAAAAATCAAACTCTATTCCAAGACATCTCCTTCCAACCAACATAATGTAATGTCCCCTACTAGAAATAGGCCAGTTTAATAATAATTAATTTGTTTCAATACATTTAAGATTTAAATTGATTAATTAGGGGACAATTACTATTATTATCTAAATCAAATCATTGTTTCAATATGACAATGTAATTATTTCTTAATCAAGAAATCACGAATGACATAAGTAGGATTAAGGTTTGAGACATATCTTATGTTTGACGGGTGTAGTCTTGTGAGGAGAACCTGTACCCAAAGAAAAGCAAACACCTACATACATGTTCAATTATAATTAGACCTAATTCATTCTAATGCCAAAAACAGATAGAATTGGTATATGAAACATGAGAGGGGTTGCGCGGGTCCGTTGTCTACCAAGCCCAAGGAATGGTTGCTTCTAACCTCCTTGCTAGACTTGGCAGCCCATGTTGCTTGCCCTTCAAACCCATTATCCATACGCACAACATCTTGTGAGTTCGGCATGGGGAGTGCAATCTGGTTCCTTGACTCCAAAAGTCCTTATGACCACTTGTGAGCCCCTCATCACCATTGGATTACACCTCAAACCTCTTCCCACAAGATGTTGCAAACAGATTGAACCACTTCTTCAAGTGCATACATCTCATATGGAATATAACAACTTATAAATGCATATATTTAATCCTCTTATTCTGTAAAGTTATTTCAATTTTAATTGAAGAACAAGTTATGAACTATGAATGCTATACATGGATATGAGGAATTATGTCAATATCTAATGAATCTGATTTTTATCTGTAGGTCTGAAGGAGAGAGATCATTTAATATTTTCTATGTCTTCTCCAAATGAATTCAATTGGCATATATATCATTTAGGCAACCGGTCAATTGGTGTATTGACCGGTCATGCCTTTTAGGCATGACCGATCAATGCACCCATTGATCGGTGCCTTTACATTTATACCATTAACACAATGCTGATTATCGGTTCAAAAACCCCCGATAGCATATTATAATATCATAATATAATGACTGATCTATTTAATGAATCGGTTCAGATAAACATCGATGATTCAAAGTGCATGATGAATATAATCCAACCGGTGCATTTGTTAACCAATGTTTAATGCCAAATGAAGCGGTGTATTCATTAAACCCGATAACAAATATGCTCGATATAATTAAGCCCGATAACAGATGTGAATCGGTGCCAATGTTTATGCATCCGATAGCAAGTATGTATCGGCTAATTTAACCCGATAACTTAATGATAAGCAATGTTTGTACAATCCGATAATCATATGTAATATAAATCAGACATGAAGCATGTAGATGAATAACAGAACAAGGAAGGTTAGGAAGATCTTATCTTGCATAAGCTACCATGCATTAACATATTCAAATTAGACTAATTAATGTAGTTTGCTATACTAATGTTATTTTTTTTTGGCTTGGTAATGGGCCGAAGCCGAATCACTTTTGACTGGAGCTATGAACCAGTGAGACTATATTTTTTAGGGCCTCATCCTCATATTTGTTCGGCAATAACACCCTTATATCTCCTTGTGCCATCTTGTCTTCCTTGCCTAGGCATCACCTTATCTCTCCATTGCCTGTGTGTGGAACACATGGGCCTCGAGCAGACTCGAACCCAAGACCTCCCATGTAGAAGGCTCACAGCTAACCGCTGCGTTGTGGGGTCATCCCCCGCTATACTAACATTATTTTTCTCATACTTCTGTTTTTATTATATACAACATTTATTCCTTATAAACTTGTGCTCCTATTCTGAATTATAAATTGTGATTAATTTTTTCATAATTCTGCTTCATTAATATGTTACAGCTTAACTTCATTTCTCATTAATTATTGGCTTATAAATCTTCAATAATGAATTGCTTAAATTATTAAGTAATGCCACATACCTGGCCGTATACTGTTTGCAACTTTAAATCAATTTCATTGAATGTTTGAGAGCTAGACTTATTGCTGGCCCCTTTCTTGTAGTTGGAAGGATTGTCTTACATACTATTCAATGGCAATGAAAGTCATGTTGCAAAAGACACGACTCTTGGCTGTTCATAACCGCCACTTTCCTTACACCAATTCACATCATTTAGCCACTGATTATTCTCCTAATTAATTCGCTGTCACATGATAATAATCCGTGCATTGCAGGTATCGGTTAGATTACAAATTAATCGAATTATCATTAACATTATTTATGGTTGGGTGTTTGTCTTAGACAGCAATTCTGATCTCTATATACATTTATTTTATACTCCATTGGCTCTGCTAATGAATATTCTCATTTCACAATAAATTATTATATTGTCATAGAATTCAGACTGTTGTGCGAATGATTGCAACCTTGCTTGTATTCTTCTTCTTCTTGCTGATTGATATTATTCCAAACGTAATCCCTATCCCTTCCCCTATATGAGACGATTCGTATATATATTTCTCAAAATCCGAATGGTTGTGTCTCCTTGAAAGCTAGAGACAAGTCCTCCTTCAATCGTGTCCCCTCATAACAGATTGGTGGTATTCATATTGGTGGCTTGTCATTAATTAGATAGAATTGCTGTTTTAGTTGATATCATGCCTCTTAATAAAATAATAAATATCAATTAGTGGATGTAAACATCAGTTATTGTTCTGTGTTTGCATTTAGTTTAGAAATCGATCTGCTTAGGGCAATTGTTTAGAAATCATTATATTACTTACTTAATTGATCAGATATTATTATTATTATTTGATCGGTTAATGGTACTTTTATTAATATTTCTAATAATTTACATTTTCAACAAAATTCACTGTCCAAAACATCCATATGAACAAGTCGGAGAACAGTAAAAATATCAAACCCCCTAACTCAGATTGACTCCACCACCCTGTTGACGTGTGTTTTGTACACAATCATACACAGAATAAAATACCGACAGGCATCTTATCCTCTCTTGAGAAAATAGTCTCTAACTGCTGAAGATCTGCAAAAAGGATCAGTTAGGTGGACTCCAAGGTTCTTTTAGTGGGGTCTCCACGTGTGGACAAGCTTTTTTAGTGGTATGATGTGATTTGCTGTTTCCTTCAAGGCTTCTTACGGATTCAATAGTTCGAAGGTTTCACTAATCTAAAAGGAACTTTCAAAAAAAGGGAAAAAGATAGGGCTTAAGAGGTCTAATCTAGCCTAACCCTATGAACGACTTAGCATGGATGAGATTTGGCAAGACTCAACCAATTTCAATTTCGCCATAAGGCAACAACTCAACTGAAATTAGTGCGATCTTCTAAGGTAATAATGATGTTCAATGCATCAAAGACCAAGGACACTACTACGAAGGTACATATCCTAGATACGAAAATGCTTGAAGGTTAAGGACTCAAGGTGTTTTCTAGTCGACCACACAAGGCGTTCCTACAATCAGCAAGAAGCTAGTGGTTTGGATTGCGAGTCCTACCAAATATCAAATCTCACACTTAGTCTTTCTAATTAACAAACTACTTTGATTGAGCGTGATTCAAGTACATCCAACAACCATGAAGATAACTCAAGAAACTTGCAACAAAACACCATAACTTCAATATTTTATTGATTTCCAAGTCATCATATACAACAATTGCTTGAACTTCTCTCTTCAAGACTCAATCTTGCTACAAAAATAAAAATTGCTTACAATTCTAATCTCTCTATTTCACTCTTAACTCTCTTCTCTATTAACTGACTATTACAAATGAAATGAAAATGGGGGTATAAATAGCATCCCCAATTACAATGAAAGGTCCAGATTGAAAGTAAATCAACGGACAAGATCATGACACCTAAACCCTAATTAGGGTTTGTTACAAATGACCTCCTTTTTACTGAACAATATTAAATACATAGCCAAATATTAAATTTGGCACAAAAATCTAGGAGGTATCAACCAATGAGAAATAAGATGTCATGTCGTCTGTAACAACCTTTCATCTAGAATCTTATTCCCTTTCCAATTTTCCTTCTTAGCATATGCAATGAATTTTGTCACGATTCCTTCGATTTCTGTGATTGGAATCTCGGGAAGATTCTTGATACTCTCTTCTAAGTGGATAACCTGATCAAATGCATCTAGAAGAGCTGTGTCCCAAGTAGGTTCAAGTTCCTTTGTTCTATCAATCAGGAGCATGGTGGCATACATCTGATCATACTGCTCATCTGTAACATCTGCGTCCTTGCGAAAGATGATCGTGATTCTATCCTCAAACTCTTGTAAATCCACATCTGTCTCGACCTCGATCCTTCTGCCAAGAATGGTACGAAGTACCTCAAATACTCTGTCCTGGATCGGATTGATCACCTCCTCAACTTGACCACATCTAACACTGATGTCCTCAAAGAGAACACTCTTTATATGGAGTAAGGTTGACCACTGAAACAAACTGTGAGAATCACCTTCTAAGATCCTCTCTTGTGCTAAAATTCTTCTAGATGTATGTCTTATAACCTTCAAGACAGGGATGACAACGTCCTTGGTATGGGCAAATGCAGCTACTGTTGCCATCAATCTGTGGATTATCTCAAGAACTTGGATAGCCTGATGGGTGATCTTCGACATCCTTGTAATAAACTCAATGGCCACCGTGTGAGATCTATCCATCCAATTACATGTACGCTGGACCATATTCCTGAATCTTTCTGCTTCATTAATTGATTGAAGGGGCAATGCCTGCAATGGTGATCTAACTGGATCCTGACGTCCCAAAGGTTCATTGATGTGACTGAAATATGTCCTCCATGCACCGACCTCTCTCTCGAGCTTTCTATTCTTTTCTACTTCTTCTCTAAACTTATCCTTCAATGCCTCAAATGTGTCGGTGGCATCATCTAAAGTCTGCTCTGCTGTGGATGGTCCTAACTCAATAGTCTGTATATGATAGTCTTCTGCTAGGATCTCACCCTCATATTTGTCTGCTGCCGGTGTAGCTATCTGCAGTTTTCTAGATCCAGTCTCATCTCGAATCATCTTGGACATCTTTGTAGCCTTCTTCTTCTCTGCTGTCATGTGTGAGCGTCCAACAAGGCTCTCTAGATCGATTGCACTGTCCTCGTCCTCGATTACGATCACCTTAGTCAATCTCTCCTTCAACCAGTCTGGGATATTTGATCTTGTCTCTTGAACTTGAATTTCTTTGTGTACTACTTCTTCTTGTCTGGGAGGAGATGTTACTTCATTATCATTATCTAAATCATAGTCTTGGAGAGATCCATCGGATGAAACATGCTGTGCCTGTTCTTCCTCCTGCCTGTCATTCTGTACCATCGATTCCATGGATTCTTCCACTCGAACTGTTCTATCTTCTGGCCTGGAAGAAGTACCTGGTGTTTGGTCTTTGTTAGCACCTTGCTTTTTCTTGGAAGGCTCTTTCTTTTCTGATCTTTCCTTTCTCTTTGAACCTCTCGGATGGAGATTGCCCTCACTGGCACATCGAAGGTTACCTTCACCTGAATTCCTAGGATTAGGATTGCCTTCACTAACACTGGCTCCACCTTCGGCTGGCTTTTCTTCCAAAGTAAAAGACATGGCTATGCCTTGTTCTCTCAACTTCTGATGTTGAATGTCTACCCATCTGCGAGTACAAGACAAGACTGGTGCCATCAAATCATCTAAATCCACGGCTTCGGGCTCATTCCAATTCAAACTTATCGCTTTGCTCTCTCTATCATACGAAGGTTGGATGTGCCTGCCGTTGTCCTGAGCTTGGTCGGCTACTCTGTAAATCTTACATTTCCTGATGAAATCCAAAGGCAATCTAGAATGTATCTTTCGTTTCACTTCGAGATCATCTAGGAGATTCATCATAAAATCTTCAATTTGGTATTCATGTCTAAATCTTCTACCGACTGTCTCTTCTAAATGTCCATGAGGATCAAAACTATTCCTCCAAGCAAAAGATGAAAAAGGATACAAGGCTAACTCCCTCTCTGCGTCATCCATGGCTGAGACATTGGGACATACCTCAACTGAATTACCCAAAATAATAGGTACCTGAACTCCATTCTGATGTCTGTGTCTGAATGCCTTCACATATGCTGCCAACTGCCTTGTTACTTCAAGTAACACAATTCTATCTGTCGGGTACCTCGGCAACATGTATGGAGGTAAAGGACATCCATACACTCTAATGTAAGTGAACTTGGGAAACTGAATGAACCAAGCACCGTACCTCTTGATTAACTCCTGGGCATCCTGAGATAATCTGTTGTGAATCCCTCCTTGCAACGTCCTGGTGATGTTCATTGTGAAAGTATCATTGATTAACTTGTAGTTCTTCCCGGGTGGATGATGCAAGTAGGTATAGGATTCACAAACTCTGACCTCGCCGGGTCCTCTTCCAATCACTCCTCTGTGAGGTAGTCCTGCGTACTCGACGCTCCTGATTAAGGCATAGATGACGTATGAACTCATGTGGAAGGACTTAGTAGCCCTGAGTCTTCTCAATTGTACGTCTAAGCAATGGCTAATTATCCTAGCCCAATGTATTGTACCCTTTCCTTGAACAATCACCTGGATGAAATAAAACATCCATTTCTCAAAATAGAAGGCATGAGGTGCTCCTGTAACTCTGTTGAGCATGGTAATCAAATCTCTGTACTCCTCTTGGAAATCGATCCGGTGTGGTGTGTTCGGTACTTTGCTCAGACGGGGACGACTCTTAAGTAGCCAGTTCTTGTTGATTATGCTTAGGCAAGCATCTGGATCATCATCGTACACTGATCTGGCTCCTTCAATGCTCTTGTATATCATGTCCCTGTGCTCTGGAAGATGGAAGGCTTCACTTATGGCCTCCTCTGAAAGGTACGCCAAAGTGTTTCCCTCATTGGACACAATTGTCCTGGACTGTGGATTGTAATGACGGGCACACTCTATCATCAACTCGTGACACTGAATGGCTGGAGGAAAACCGGCCGCCTTAACGATGCCACTCTCTATTATTCTCCGGGCGACAGGTGACGGCTTGCCGATGTAAGGGACCTCTCGGAACTTCTTCGTGCTAAAGTTTCCCAAGTTTGTATCTCCAATGTTGCTCCACTTGGACACGATCTTGGTCTCCACCTCTTCAGTCTTCTGATCTTCTTTCATGAGAGCCGAGCGACTGGTGGATGCTCCCGCCTTTGGGGTCGCCATACCTACACAACATTTCATTATAAGAAATAGATTTTTGAAATAAATAACGTAGATAAGAGAGATAGATTTTAGGAAACCTCATGATAAGTCCCTAGAGTTATCATTTCCTAAAATACAACGATTGAGCTAAGAGATTTAAAATTCAAAATTTGAAATATGACGATGAATGAATAAAACAATAATAATTAAATCGCCATACCTCGACAGAGGGCTAACTCTAGAATGCAAAAACAAAATTTGCCTAGGCAAAATTTGAGGTATAAGATAATCTTCAATATGATTCCCTCAAAATATACTTCGCCACCTCTGGAGAGAACGTGATCTTCAAGTAATGCCTTAGACGTGGTCTTAAATGATCTCCAAATTCGCCTTTGGTGTGGTCTTAGATGGATCTCCAAGTTCGCCCTTGGTGTGGTCTTCAAATTCGCACCACCTTTGGCCTTCAACGCAATTCGCACTCCACACAAGATGATACTAGCGCCACCTTTGGTTTGAAATCGCACCACCTTTGAACACACTCCGCACTATATTCGCCTCTTCTTGATTCGCATGAAGAAAGGTAAAAATGATTATGTGAAAATGAACATTTCACTCCCCTTATAAATAGCGCTCATACCCTTTCACCCCTTAGGCCGACTTGACAAATAAAACCATTTTTTAAATGATTTGCAATAAAATAACAAGGCCGACTTGCCTAATTGGGCGCTTCAAATCGATTTTTATATTAATTAAATAATTAATTATTAATGCCTTGCGTTTTTTAAATGAGAATTTCGATTTTTAATAAAGGCAAAAAATAATTAATAAAAGATAACGCCATATTAAATGCTAAATAAAAATGGATTTTCAATTTTTTAATCGATTTAGCATTTAAGGAAATTTAAATTTGTTTATTTGGCGCCAAAATTGGAAAACAAAGGGACGTACCTCATCGCTCTGGTCCCTTGGAGAGGGACAGGAGCGATTCACCATTTTGTCTTGACTTTTGCATTTCTTACGTCCAACTCCTTCATCTCCACGTTAAAAATCGATCACCTTGATGGTCCTTCGAGTTTGAACGCCTTGTGTGGTCGACTGGAAAACACCTTGAGTCCTTAACCTTCAAGCATTTTCGTATCTAGGATATGTACCTTCGTAGTAGTGTCCTTGGTCTTTGATGCATTGAACATCATTATTACCTTAGAAGATCGCACTAATTTCAGTTGAGTTGTTGCCTTATGGCGAAATTGAAATTGGTTGAGTCTTGCCAAATCTCATCCATGCTAAGTCGTTCATAGGGTTAGGCTAGATTAGACCTCTTAAGCCCTATCTTTTTCCTTTTTTTTGAAAGTTCCTTTTAGATTAGTGAAACCTTCGAACTATTGAATCCGTAAGAAGCCTTGAAGGAAACAGCAAATCACATCATACCACTAAAAAAGCTTGTCCACACGTGGAGACCCCACTAAAAGAACCTTGGAGTCCACCTAACTGATCCTTTTTGCAGATCTTCAGCAGTTAGAGACTATTTTCTCAAGAGAGGATAAGATGCCTGTCGGTATTTTATTCTGTGTATGATTGTGTACAAAACACACGTCAACACACCCCTACCCAGACAGCCACCATAAACTATTGATAATCATTTACATAGAAATACAAAAAGTCGAAATCAACCATTCAAAAGTTTTATAGCATAACATGAACTCGTATCGCTATCACCATGCCACAACTATTTCCTTGCCTTTACTGCTTGCAGCCCTTCCACAATGTTCTCCTTGTCTTCTTTTTCGAGCCATGTGGACGACCTCGCTAACATCTCGATGAGGAAGCCTTTGTCGATTGTGAGGATCTCATTTCATAGGGACCCCACTTCTCCAGCTCCCTTCAAATCTCTTGCCATTCTCGAGGCATCAAGTATTCCTTTACACCATGCAGGCCGATTTGTGCAGAGGCCCGACGGACCTCTTTGTTACAGTTTGTGCTCCATATGAGATATGGGTGCAAAGGAGGATGGAATTCACCAACATGGAGCCAAGGACTGTCGGGACAAACAAAGCCCTTCCCATTCAGTGTCATCTTCATGAAACTTTCAAGACCTCCACACCATTCTTATTTGATGCAATTGCTAACTATCCACCTCAACTTCTCTTTGTTTTCCAGCTCAAAGCACCATGCTACAAACATGGAAGAAACATCGACTTTGGTGCGGTATTTGAAGTGAGCCCTCAGATATTCCTCCGCAAGAACAATCTTTACTTGTGTGAGAAAATCCTTATTGTCAAATTTGAACACATTTGTAAGTCTTTCATTGGAAATTTGACCCCAAAATGCCACCATGGGTCTCAGTGCTTGCAGGGAGAAGTTTGGCTCCATTCTCTAGTACAGAGTGATTCACTGAAGTGTATCTCAATACTAGTTGCCGAAGAATGATAAATGAAGCACCCGCTCTCCTTCAACTTGACACTAAGTCTTTTGGCTTGCTTCATACACCTTATGCACCCAAATCGAAGACTCCAGAATTACTAAGGATGTTTTTAATGCATTAGTCATTCAAAGGGCGGGTAGTGCAAATTGTTAATAACTGCACCTTAACACAGCTTGCGGTCGGTATGACTTAGTGTAAGAAAGCCGCCACCTTGTCCATTCAAAACCAAAACAATTCTTCTCCACCATATAAGCAAAGGATTTGGAGAAGATCCTCATCATTCTACACGCCTTTAGGAGCCTCTCGCCGTATCAACTCTGACAAGCAATAAATTATAATGTTTAAACAAAATGCTTTGTTTAGAACCCGTTCAGTGACTCCAATACCAATGCCACCCACCACTAACGTCTACCCATCCCTATCTCACTTCAAATCAGTCCAAAATAATACCGTTGGGGGAATAAATGTTGAAACTAATATCGCCAACCTATATATCAAAAGCTTGGTTGGCACAAGAATCGATAACCTGATTACTCTCCCTAAACACATGGGACACTTTGAAATTTCGAAAAGATGCTAGGATATTTCTAATGCATTTTATCTCTCTATCAGTTTTCCAATTCTGAGCTTCACCTTTGATAATGGCATGTGCGATAATCTAGGAGTCCCCTTCCAAATGTAAGTTCTCCACACCTAGTCTACCAGCCAATTGAACCTCCAAAAGAGCCGTTTTAACTTTGGCTTTATTGTTAGATACTACTTCTAGCCGTTGTTTACATTTGGCCATCACTACACCCTAGCTATCCTTCGCAACGCAACCTGCGCTTGATGGTCCAGGATTGCCACGAGCATCACCATCAAAATTTATTTTGATCCACCCCAAGTTTGGTGGTTGCCAATTAGTAATCCTCTCCACCTGTTGACAAGGTTTAACCCTTTGAAACCTATCAACGGGTCAATGATCAGATATTATTATTTCTTCCAAATATTTTAAAGTAAATAAACAACAATTAATAGAACAAATATATGAATAAATATTATTTTTTAATCAATATTTGTTATTGTAAATCAAATATTATTATATCAACTTAATACGGGGACATGATAGTCCGCCCTTCTTGAAATTGCTTATCCTCAAGCAATTATCATTTTAACTAAATCTTCTTGAAGTGAGGATTCCTTTTGAAGATTTGTATTTCTTAAGATAAGTTTTCTATCATCAATTGCATTTTGTTAGGATTGTTTTGATGTTCCTATGGATATTTCTTCAAGACAAACCCAAGGATGAGCTTCTTATGTATTAAGATGAGGATTAGAAGCATGACACACATCTATGAACTTAATTGTGAGATGGTCATGCTGACTATGCCTTATAAAATGTAGACCTTTAGGAATTTGTTCTTTGTATCTTAATGTTTGTATGATAGTTGTACCTGTTGAGACGTTTTCACGTCCCATTGCAAATGGGGACCCCCACTTTTTTCTGCTCTCTAGGATAGTGGTAAAGTCCTTTGCCATTAGCCTTTGGATTGAAGAGGTATAGTTGGTCAGGTGGCCAGTAGTTAATCAAGTCAAGAGTGAAGATAGCTAGTTATCAAGGCTTTTGGAATGGATGATTCATCTTTTGCTTGCAGGGCTAGGAATGAAATGAATAACTAAGACATTATCAGTCACTTCCTTTGCCCTTCCCATGGGATGTGAAATGAAGTGATATGAGAGGAGTCAAGTCAAGAGGGTTAATTGAACTCTATTGAGAGGTAGGTCGCATAGGGCAAAATTTGTCAAAGTATGGGAAAATTTCCTTTGCTCTTCCATGGAATGGGGTGTCAAGTCAAGTGTTTGTTTGAGCATGACAAGTAAAGAGATTTGATGGATGCATACTTTGGATCAAGTTTCATCAATTATGCAAGGTTTCCTTCGTCATCCAAGTGATATGATCATACTTCATTGAGAGGCAGGTTGAAGGGGCGAAATATGGCTAAGTACATGAAAATTTCCATTGTTCCCTCATAGGAGTGAATTTCCTTCCCTTGCCATCTAGGGGGTCCAAGATACCCTTGATCATCATGAATTGCAATGTAAAACCTTGGTCGAGCAACGAGTTTGATCCTTAGCTTGGCCTAATGCAAAATTTGACTAAGTGTATGAAAATTTCCATTGCTCTCTCTCAAGAGCGAAATTCACTTTCTTTGCCTCTCCACAGGAGCGAATTTCTATTGGTCATGTTTAGGAGGGATTTTCTTTGAGTCATTTCCATTCCCTAAGTCTAGGAGCGATTCCTTTGCCTTGGTTTTAGAGTAACTTCCTTTGCCCTCATCTTTGAGCGAATTTCTCTTCCATTGCTTAGGTTTTGGAGCAAATTTCCTTTGCTTGGGTTTTGAAGCGAATTTCTTCCTTTGCTATCAAAGTGGGCTGATCGCACTTTATCAAGAGGTGGGAGATGTGTTTAAGAAGAATGAACTTCCTTTGCTCTCAATTTGGAGCGAACTTTTGAGACCATTTACTTTGCTCCATTCTTGGAGTGAATTTTGCTTCCGTTGCTCCTTTTCAAGAGCGAAATCCCTCTCCAGGCCTCTTATGACACCTAAAACCCCATTTGATCATCATATGATGTCCTAATTTGAGCAATGAATGCAATCCTCAGTCAACAACCTTGAATTTGGCCAAGTATAGGGGTCATTTCCATTGCTCCCTATCAGGAGCAAAATCCTCTTCCATTGCCATCATCTTGGAGCGATTTGAACTTCTTGAGCATATTTGAGGGCAATGAACAAGTCTAACACCTTTAACATCATTTTGATCAAGGAAATAGGTTTATGCATCATGATTTTGACAAAGGAAAGAAGGGAAGATGGTGAATTGAACTTGACTTCCATTGCTCTCCTTTAGGAACAAACTTGACTTCCATTGCTCTCCTTTAGGAGAGAACTTCCCTTCCTTTGCTCATTCATGTGAGTGAAGTCATCTCCAAAGCATTTGTTGAGGGTGATTTGATGACCTTTTGTGCATGGAGACTAAAACTTAAGACATGAGTTGATGGAACATGGCTAAGTGGCAAATTTGAGACTACTTCCTTTGCTCTCCTTTAGGAGTGAAATCTACTTCCATTGCTCTTCTCAGGAGCGAACTCACCTTCCTTTGTTCATTCATGAGAGCAAAAATCTTTCCTAGGTACTCTTTAATGATGATTTAGAGCATTTCAAGACACAAGAGGGTAAATTGATAGCTAAGTGGGCTGAGATTAATGTCACTTCCATTGCTCCATCTTAGGAGTGAAAATCACTTCCTTTGCTCCTTAGTTGGAGCTAATTTTACTTCCTTTTCTCCCTTGAAGGAGCGGACTTCCCTTCATTGCATTCTAAGAGGAGAGTTAATGAATTTTTATGCATGGATAACAAACCTTGAGCAGCTCCTATTCACCTTGCATATTGACATGGCACGAGCAAGTGAAGAGATCAATTGATGGAGAAGTGATGGAATAATGCTGAACTTCCTCGGCTCCCCTTCAAGAGCGAAATTGATTTCCATTGCTCTCACATTGAAGCGACTTCCATTGCCCTATCATTAGGAGCGAATCTTTGATGCATTTTCTTTGCTCCTTTGAAGGAACGAACTTCTTAGTTTGCCCATTAAGTTGTCCAAGTTCCTCCTTGTGATCAGGCTAAGCAAAGCAACGAGAATAATCATTTTGGCAATTTCAACTCACTTCCATTGCTCCCCTGCAAGAGCGAACCTCCTTCCATTGGCACTCAAAAGGTTTGAAATTCTTCTTTTGGTGTGGTAGGGGTGTATTGATTCAGATAATTTATTTATTTCATCAAATATGATTCAATTTTTTTTCTTTTCCAGGTCTGATTGGAGAATCAAACCGAGGAGTGAGGAAACACATTCAAGATTACATCGAGATGGAACACAACACAAGGCAAGCATGATATTCTGGCAAGCACAATGATAAGGAGGCGACTGCGCAAGAAGGATTTCGGGATATTCAAAAGATTTCATAAAAAGGAGAAGTCATACAATCACCTCAAGGCAAGATAGACAAGCAAGGGTAGAAGGTCAAACTTGATTATCAGTTTGATTATCATCGCACCAAGTTTTGAGCAAGTGACTTGTGTTTAGTATCAAGAGGTATCGCTCAACATTCCTTCATGATCTACCAAGTACAAGTGCAAATTGAGGTGGCCTCCTAGTCACCACTCACCAAATCAAGGAATTCCACATCAGCACGTTCAGATTCGATGAACCAAGCTCATCATATGGAGGCACAAACTCCAAGATACCTACCCCTATTTTCTATTGGTTCACATTGAGCATTGAACCTAAATGTAATTTTCTCATTGGCCAGAGGGAGTTGTTTTAACAAACCCTAATTAGGGTTTTCATTGTAAAATCTTGGCCATTGATGGGGTTTGATCTTGGCACTCATTGTAATGAGTTCTCTATATAAAGCTCAAGCTCTTCATTTGTAAAGGTTAATAGAGAATAGTTAGTAGTTTGATAGTAGATAGCAGCTACAATAGATTAGGAGAAGGCAAAAATTGGTGCCAAAGTTTTAAATAAACTTCCTTTTCATTGAAGTTATGGTGGAATGTGTTGTTTCTTTACAAGTGCATGGTTTCTTGTTGGATCTTCATGTTAGATGATGAATAATTAGATGAATGAAAGGAATTGTGTATGATTCACGGTTAAACTCCTAATCCATACCACTAGGAGTTCGTTGATTGCAAATTCGCCTTGTGTGGTCGACTAGAGCACTTGAATGCGCTTAAGTTCAATTGTTTTTCAATCATTGATATGCATTCAATTAATGGTGTCTATGCTTGATAATGATTTGAAAATCATCTAATTTCCTTAGAAGATCGCACTAAGCTTTGTGGAGTTGTTTCTTTGCATGTCAAAGTAGGGCTTAGTCGAGTTTCCCCAAAGATTGTCCATCGTTCCTACATTCCTAGACTTCCTAAACCCTATGCCTTTTGCCCCCTTTTTAATTCTCGAAGCAAGTAGATAGAATCTAAGTTTCAGCAATTCAAGTATTCATGTTCAACGTAAGGCCCCTTGAAGAAACAACAATCACAACGACCAACTGTGCTTATCCACACATCGTGACCCGACATATTAGGAACCTTGGAGTTGTCTCAAGTGATCTTTATGCGAATCTTCAGCATTTGAGAGTCTTTGATCAAGAGAGGATAAGATACTTTTGGGAATTTTATTCTGTGTTAAATTGTGCATAAAAAACACATCAACAGTACCCTAACACAATTGTTTGAGAGAGGATAAAATGCTATAACATTTGTAAAGAAGTTTGATATCATGACGGATGACTATGCTCAATCATGCTCTGTAAATGTTTTTTGTTTGGAATATGACAATGTGTGATAAGCAGCCTGTTTGTATTGTTTAGAGAATAGAAGAGCTTTTGGTGCAAGAGTTATTAAGTATCACTTATGAATGCGAAAGTGATTTTGAGGAAACCCGAATTGATGATTTTACTCATCATTAGATTCATTACACACAGATATGTCTAAATTTCTTTTTTATTAAGTTGGGTGAATTAGTCAACAGTTAAAACAAGTAGTGAGATAAATTTTCCAAAAACATATTGTTTGCCCTCTCGGGTGAATACTTAAAGCATAAAGTACGTAATGCAGAACAATGCCATAGATATCAGACAAGTATCAGATATGTTATTCCATTCATAATTCGTGTCCTTTACAAGTTACAATGAGGAGTATATAAAGATACCGAGGGGGTGCGAGCGCCAATCGTCACATCGCAACTGGCCACCCCTTGGGTGCCAACTAACAAACCCAATTACGACTTAATTAACTATTCTTATTCCTGTATACAATAATGCAGCTAACATCATCCCCCCCCAAAAGAAAAGTCGTCTCCAGGCGACTTACAACAAAATGGAGAATAGATGGAGCTCGCAAAAATCCAGAAGAAGAAGAAAAAACTAAGGAAGTGCAGAAGGTGTCCCTGATGAAGAAGGCGCCGGTGGTGGTGTAGCAGTGGACGCCAAGCGCCCACGGAGCTCATACACCTGCTCCGTCCTCCTCTTGAGATCCCATTCCGCGACCATCTGCCGCTCCATAGCAGTCTTTACCATGTAGGCTGCCTCGAGCACCTCCTTATCCTTCTTGTCCACATTTTCCAAGGCACTGACCAACTGAGTCTCCAACAGCTCCCTCGAGGCCCTCTCCTGTTCCAACTGTATCAGCAAGGCAGACTTCTCTGCTACTAAAATGTCCACCGCTGCCTGGTTCTGTGCCATGGTAGCCTCTAGCTCGTGAAACCTGGTAGCCAGCTCCTCCCGAGCTGTTACTGCTGCCACCCTCAAAGCCTCAATTGTAGTTGTCGTCTGTTGTGACCTCCGAAGCTCCAGATAACCTTCACGGAAGGCCTGCTCTACCTCTCTCACCAACGACTATATCTGGGTCTCGCCAACCCCCTCAGTGAGGTGCCAAGCCTCCAGCATCGCCAGGCTCTTCGTGTCCGGCCACTCGACACACTCAAAACACCTCGCAAACTCAGCTCGGCATCCCGTGCGAGCAAAGGTCAACAACCCTTCCATTCGCTCAACCATGGTCGCATCGGCCTGGAGCGTGGCAGATGACACAAGCCGCTGTGCTCCCAGAGTCATCTCAGTAATAAATTGCTCCAACACTCCACCCTGCTGACTTCCCACGGGCACCTCCTCTGCTCTGTACGGACTGGTTACTACCACCGCAGGGGGTGAAGCAACCCTCTGAATTGCCCTGCTGCTTGGGGAACTCCCTTCCTCGAGATCAATGACTTCCAAGGAATACGTGGTCCGCCCTGGGGATAGAGTGGCCTCTCTCGGTGCCACGGGTGCCATCTGGTAACGGCTCAACCAGCTAGTGAGGTCATCATGAAGAGTGCTTGCTGCCGTCATTGCCTCCTGCATATATTTGGGTAACCCTGGCACATCCTGTCCTATCACATCCGGCACCTCGTGCACCATGGAAGCCTCTGCACTCGCCAAGGTCTCCACCTGTGGTGGTGTCATGGCTATCGTCGCCCGAGGCTGCTCGAAACTAGGAATTGGTACCGTGGTGACTACACTCACTGTCCCGAAGGACCGCGACACCGCCAACTGACAAGTCTCTGGTAAGCGGACTGGTGTAAAGTGGACCTGCACCTGTGATGCTACAGTAGACCCTGCTGTACCTGCAGACTCCACTACCCCTTCTTTAGGCAACTGGTCGCCCCTTCTCCCTGCCAGTCGGAAACTCCCTTCGCTTACCTGTGAGGTGTCTGTGGATTCCTCCCTGCCACTTTCTGCATTCTCAGCCTCGGACTCTTCCGTGTCGGACTCCGTATCGGACATGGTGGCCTTCTTTCTTTTTGTGCCCAAACGTGCCTCCGTGCCATGTACCAAGACGTCTAAGTGTGACCAATAGAATATGGGCGGCTGGTCTGGTGCAACACGACCCTGTGGCTCCAATGGCTGTGAGCCCGGGGTGATCTGCGTGCGGACTGCGTCCAAGAATAATCCAATGGCGTGATGCGGCATGTAGAACTTCTTGTATTGCAGCGTCATGAACTCGTCCATCCTATCCGCCAAGAGTGACACCCAATCGTATACCACCCCATTGTGCAGCCCGTTCACCAGCACTATCTGTGCAATGGCTATGTTCGACGCGCGGGTGGCACCTGTGAGGCGACTCTTCACCACCGACAACAGGCATCGCCATACTCCCTTGGCAAAAAATTGTTTCTTCACTCCCCGACTCTTGCCTGCACTCTTGAGGCTATCTTTCTCGCCTTGGGTAAGATTATTGCGCAACATCAACTGGAGCAGTGTGGCACGATTCTCTGGGGATATTTTCTGTGAAGTGTCTATTTTCTTTCCTTTTATCCCCGGTATGCCAAATACCCTAGTGAACTCGCCTGTCGTGAATGACTCTGTTATCCTCTGGTGTTGATAATCAAATACCGACTGGTGGCGATGTCTGTCATAGCTGCCAATCATGGCACGCAAAACCACCTCAAAGTCCTTTATCGAAAAAACTGGCATCTGGACGACCCAGTGTACCTGTGCCTGGCGAAGGCTTTTCTTTATTAAATCATCCTGAGGTGTCTTTGCCCACCAGTTCCGACAGTCGATTCCATTCAAACCCTCGAACATAATATTATCTGCCGTTATTTCATCTTTGTCCTTTGTCGCCAAGGGTTTGGGACGATGCTTCTTGCTTTTTTGACTGGTGCTCATACCGAGACTACCTGCAATGCGCACCCCAGATGGTAAAATCCGTTTGCCTGTGTCTGCACTGGTTCCTTTTTGCCCTCCCTGCAACTTGTCTTCTAATGGCTGCAACTGTTTCCGCCAATCTGCTTTGTTCCTGTTTATGTCCATTAGTACCAGATTACTTCTTCAATTCTGCTTTTATAACCTTTTTTTTCAAAACTAAAACCGTCTGCCGTAGTGGCACAGACTTGTGGGGCTTGGTGCGTGCGGACTTGTGCCGGCTGCACGTGTGGGGGCTGTGCAGCTGCGGCTGCGGGAGTGTGCGGGCGCGTGAGTGCGCGGGCTGCGGGAGTTGCGCGAGCGCGTGAGTGTTCGGGCTGCGGGGGTTTTATTTGCGGTTGGCGATGTGCGGTGACCACCGCACGGTGGTTCCACCGTACGGTGGGCCCACTTTTTTTTTTTAATAATTTTTTTTTTAATTTTTATTTTATTTTATAAGTCTTTTAAGCATCCGTCATGGTCCGGGCTCCCTTTGTTCATGGTAAATTTTTAATTTCGACTCGTTGACGGCATCTGGTATCTCTTCCCCGTCCAGCGTCCACAACTTAATTGCCCCGTTGGTATTGACCTCGTGTACCTTGAATGGTCCTAGCCAACGCACTTTGAATTTCCCAGGTTTGATTTCGTTCCTTCCGTTGAATTTCAACACCAACTGCCCAGGAGTAAACTTCATTCGTCGGAGATGCTTGTCGTGCCAAGCCTTTCGTCTTTGCTAGGCTGTCTTTGTTGCCCATTGAGCCATCATCCTTCGTTCGTCCAATTTGTTCAAAGCGTACAGTCTCTCTCTTAGGCTTTCCATGTCGCCAAGTCGATTATCGATGGCGATCCGGAGACTCGACACTATGAATTCAACTGGCACCACAGCTTCTTGTCCATACATTAGTTGGAAGGGAGTCTGTCCAGTAGTTACCTTGTAAGTTATTCGGTATGCCCAAAGTATTGACGGTAGGCACTCCTCCCAGTCATCCTTCTCCACTCCGCAAGACTTATATATCACTGACATTATTATTTTATTGGTCGCCTCGGCCTGCACGTTCGCCGAAATCCAATCCCTTTTTAATGGCCGTTCGGCCCGTTGGCATGTATCACAGCTTGTTACCCACTCCCTGGTGTCATTATGTAGTGTCGGCCACCACAGTCCTGCCAACAGAACTTTTCTCGCCGTGGTGTCGGGCCCCATGTGTCCACCTACGGGCCCTTCATGTGCTTCCCTTAGGACGCCCGGAATTTCCTCTTCTAGGACGCATCACCGTAGGATCTGATCGGGCCCCATTTTATACAATAGGCCATTAATGAGTTGGAATGTCCCGCTCCTCAGTACCAGTTTCCTTCTTTCTCCTGGTGGCATCTCCCTCAGGAACCGTGATGTCGCAAATATTCCCCCACGCTTGCGTACGAGGCGGGGAGAACCGCGATGCGAAATAAGTGAGCGTTTGGAAAATCTTCATTCACTCCTTCGGCTGGTTCTCCTGACTGGATTCTCGACAGCTGGTCAGCTATCACATGGCTCTTCCCAGGTCTTACTATAATGTTGAATGTAAATTCCTGCAGCAATAGCAGCCATCGGCTGATTCGTCCTTGGATAATTGGCTTGTTTACCAGATACATTAAAGCCTGGTGGTCCACATAAAATGTGAACTGGGTGGCGAGCAAGTAATGTCGAAATTTCTGGATGGAGTACACCATCCCGAGGGCTTCCCTTTCTGCGGTGCTATAATTTTTCTCTGCCTTCGACAGGAGTCTGCTTGCAAAGTAGACTGGGTGATCTAGCCCGTGGTCGCCAACCTGCGCCAGTGTGGCCCCTATGGCAAAGTTGGATGCATCAACGTGTACGTGGAACTCTTTGTCCCAGTCAGGATATGTTAGGATTGGCGCACTCACCAACCATGACTTCAGTTCTTGGAAGGCCTCCTCATGAGCCGTCCCCCATGTATACCGTTCACCTTTCCTTGTCAGCTTGTCCAGAGGGCAGGATACTCGAGCAAATTTTTTGATAAATCGCCTGTAATACCCTATGTGTCCTAGGAAGGATTTGACTCCCGTGACATTTGTGGGTGCCTCCATTTCCACTATCACCCGAATCTCGTCTGGGTCAGTCTTGAGTCTAGCCTTACACACTATGTGTCCTAACAGCTTCCCTTGAGGCACCATGAATCTGCATTTTTTGGGGTTGAGTGCTAGGCGAGCTCGCCTGCATCTCTCCATGCATTCGCCAAGTGCGGCCAAATGTGTACCTTGGTTACTGTAGATGGACCAGTCGTCAAGGAATGCCTTGAAGTTCCCTACTGACATCTTTTCAAATATGTGAAGGATTATCCGTTGAAAGGTCGGTGGTGCGTTGCATAATCCGAACGACATTTGATTATACGTGTACACGCCATCCTCCACTATGAAGGTGGTTTTTAATTTTTCTTCTTCGGCGATGGATATCTGGTTATACCCAAAAAATCCATCCATGAATGAATAAATTTCATGACCGGCCACTTCTTCCAAGATGCTATCCGTAAATGGTATTGGAAACGGGTCTTTTATGGTGACCGCGTTAAGGCATTTGAAATCCACGCTTATTCGGATCTGGTTTGCCTCCTTTTTAAGGGATATCACTATGAGCGATACCCACTCGCTGGTTTGCACTTTAAAAATAATCCCGGCTTCGAGCATACGTTCAATTTCATCATTCACTCTTGCCGCATAGTTTTTATTCATTTTGTATGGCCTCTTCCGTACAAGTACGGCCCCAGGTACGAGTGAAATTCGATGTATGCACAGTTTTGGCGGCACCCCTTTGAGGTCCTTATACATCCAAGTGAATACATCCTTGTATTCCATGAATATTTTAAACACGGCGGCTTTCAGGATTGGATTCCAGTCGTCGCCAACCAGGATGTTCCTTGGCTCTGCTTCCGTGCCGAGGTTTGTAGGTTTTACGGACTCTTCGTACCAGATTGGTTTTGTCATGTCAAACCTGTGTGCTGGTACTTCGTCGACCGGGGCATCCCCTTCGGTGTATTCCCCGTACGTTGGCGGAAATTCATTCTCATCCCGATCCTCATCAACCTGCAACATGTTACACCCATATAGCAGCTCGTAGTCCTCCATTTACCAGTGGAAGAGCCCATTAAGGGAATCGGTCTCGTCCTCAGAACATCCTTGGATTCCGAGAACACCTTCCTCGTTCGGTTCCCTTCCGTACTTTCCTCCGTCAACTCCACCTTCGCCGTCTGATTCCGATTCTGACGCGAGTTCTTCACTCACAAGTTGTGTTTTTAGGTTGATAATAAATTTTCTCCCGGCTTTCTCCATTGACAACGTGTTACGCTTCCAGTTGTGATTCACTCTGGCTACCACCAACCACCCTCTTCCCAGAATGGCGTCGTATCCTTTCTTGGCTAGCGGAATCACCACAAAGTCGAGGACAAATGATTGTGTCCCGATGGTCACTTGTTGCGCCATGAGCATTCCAAGGGGTTTGATACCATGTTGATCCGCTCCCAGTAAGTTGAAGGTTGACGGCCATAGTGTCGGCTTGACAAGCTGCTTCCAGGTTTCTTTCGGAAGCACATTCACTCCGGACCCGCCGTCGACGATAGTGTCAGTCAGAATGGTGCCTAGTATTCCCATTTCTACCACCGTCGGGTGCCGGCCACTAAATAGTGTCAGGACCAATGGGTCTGTAGGTGTTCTGCCAGAACCATCCGTATTCCGGGTTGCCTGACTGTGCGGGGTTACTTGGACCGCACGTAGGAGTGCCGTATGTAATTGCGGCATCGTTTCCAGGAGGTCCTTCATTTTCACCGGCACTTCAATCTGCAGCATTTGCTTCAGGATATTTTCCTCCGCCTCAGATCGGGAAGTACTTACCGCTTCTTGGGTTCTCCTTTGTGCCAACATTTCCTTCTCCACTTCAGCCTTGGCCTCCAGCGCCCGATGCTTCTCCGTGCGAGGGTCCGGGTATGTGGCCTTCTTTGCCTGTGATCGTGTGATTGCCAATATCCGTTCCTCTGTCCTGCCGATGTTGAGCAGGTTCACTCCCGACTTTGGGCAAGTTCCATCATCATGGTCTCCAGGCCCACACCATTTGCATAGTTTTTGTGGAGTTTCTTCTGAGGTGCATTCCTTGGCAAAGTGGCCCCATTGATTGCAGGCTCGGCACTGGATCATTGGCCGTTCCTTGCATCATATTGGATTCGGCTCCTATTATTATTATTGGTCCTCCCCCCTCGCCGGTTGTTCCGGTATTCGCCTGGTGATGCATTATTGTTGGCGGTTTGCGAAGTTTCGGTGACCGGCTGCTCTTGCGTGAAGAGAACTTGTTGGTTCCTGGTTTTCATATTGTAGGGACATTCCTTTGTCAAATGTCCCGCAATCTGACAAATGTCGCCGAAAGCCTTCTTGGGGCAGGACCCCTTGGTGTGTCCGTCACTCCTACAGTCGGTACACCACACGTCATTTTCTTCTATCTTACTTGTACTTCCTTTCATGGATTTGAATTCTTTTAGCATTCGTTCCATGTCCTTTTGGAGAGCGTGCACCTTTTTACTCGATTCGCCACCACTGCTGCTTTCCCCGTCAGAGTCTTCATCATCGTCAGATGAATATTTATTACTTTTCTTCTTCCTTGATGTTTTGTATTCGCTCTCTAGGTCCATCGCCCTATTATAGGCATCGTCATATGACGTCGGGGGTACAATTTTCATTTTTTTCCGTAGGGAAGATTTCAATCCTTCAACGAACCATCGTTTTTTCAAGCCCTCAGCCGGTTGGCTTTCCATTTTACCCAACAATTCCTTCAGTCTCCTGCTGTATGCCCGTACTGTCTCCTTGGTACCTTGTTTGGTACTGTATATCTCCGTTACAATTTCGTTGTCATCACGGAGCAACCGAAACTCCTCCGTAAATTCCTTCTGTAGGTTGGCCCACGTGGCCACTTTTTGCTTATCTACATCGGAGTACCAATCTATGGCAACTCTACGTAACGTGGCTGGGAATTGCTGTACCCAGTCATTCTGGTCTGTCACTCCGTTGGCGGACCAAATGGTTTCACATGTACGGTAGTGCCGTAAGGGGTCTTCCTTGCCGTCCCCTGTGAACTTTGGCAATTTTTGTTTACTCGCCATCCTTGGTCGTCTTCCTGGGGGCGGTTGTGTCTGTGTCTGTGGCCCTGTGCTGCTTCCTTCGGTGGCGTTGGTGGTGTGTCCTTTGTGGGCGACTGGAGGTACGGTGTTTTGCCTGTCGTGTGTGGCACCTACACCCGTACGGTTGCCCTCCCCTTTGCTCTCACACGCGCCCACTCCTGGTTCCCGTTGGTGATCTTCACTCCGTGGTGTAAGGGATAAGTTTCTAAACTGATCCCGAGTCTCCTCGACTAGATTTCGCCATAACCTTGTTTCTTCCAAAAACTCTTCGTGGCTCCGCGTCCTACGATGATCTGGCGATGTGTCAAAATTTCTGTCGGCCTCTGCACCCTCCGTGACACCTCCTTGGTTCCCCTCGGCCCCCCCTTCGGCAGGTCATCCTTCGGCAAGTTGCCTCAGCCTCCGTCTACATTCTACTTGCTGCTCCAGAATCAAGGCCCTCTGTGCGGCCTCCCACTTGTCCGTTTTTGCTTTTTTATTTCTATCTTTATTCAATGGGTTTGGCATTAATTGTTGCACATTTCCATAACTCACAATTCATAAATCAAAACATGTCTTTATTAATTCATCTGCTCAAATACAACTCGTGTCAATGACACTTTTATTTGAAAAATAAAAGTTCAACGTTCAATTCCCTCTTGGCATAGCGCCATCCCGTTTCATTTCCCGTTGGCTGTTTTCTTCGTAGTGTCGAAGGATCTGTTGGCGTCGCTCTTCCTGGGCAATCTCCTCCAGGTGAGCCTGTTGTGCCAGCGATGCCTGTGCAAGCAACCGGGGGAGGTGGTTCATCAATCGGTTTACTGCCGGGCTAACCTCCAGAGCTGTCCACACGGCACTTGGTGGGATTTCCGCCTCCGCTGCCTCTCGTCGGACGTAGGTCTCGATGGCTACCTGGAGTAGAATTGAAAATTCTCTCGTTGCGGTGTCTTCTCCTGTGTAAAGTTCTGTTTGCGCGTCGTCGGCCTCTGGGTTTATTTCACCAACGGGTAGGCCCATTGTGTCTGTGCGCCATCCGTGTCTTCCGTTCCCGAGTACGTCTAGGCAACGACGCCAAATGTTTGCCCTCTCGGGTGAATACTTAAAGCATAAAGTACGTAATGCAAAACAATGCCATAGATATCAGACAAGTATCAGATATGTTATTCCATTCATAATTCATGTCCTTTACAAGTTACAATGAGGAGTGTATAAAGATACCGAGGGGGTGCGAGCGCCAATCGTCGCATCGCAACTGCCACCCCTCGGGTGCCAACTAACAAACCCAATTACGACTTAATTAACTATTCTTATTCCCGTATACAATAATGCGGCTAACACATATAACGGTTGTATTAATTAGAGAATGTGAAAGATGTTTCATCTAGATGAGAACATGAAAAGATAATAATGACCTAAGTCACCGCATTCGAATTTGAGTTCGAGTTCGACAACTATGAAATTCGGATGAAGTTTGGCAAGGGCAAAAAATTCAAAAAAAAATTCGGCATTAAATTCACCTTGTATAATTTTTATTTGTAAATATATGTAATATATCCAATAAAATATCAAAATAATTTACAATTGCAAAATGGATTTAAAATCATTATTAAAAAATGTCACATTTATAAAATATAAACCATAAGAGATAATTAATAAATAGATCAAAATAATAATAATTTTAAATATTTTACATATAAATTTAAACATTTTAAATTTAAAAAATAATATAAAAGATTAATAGATTTAAATATATTACATTTTAATGTTTTTATAAAAGTAAAACTTAAAAACTAATAGCGTGACAAATAAATAAAAATTATAAAATAATAATAAATTTAAATATATTAAATGTTAATGTTTTTATAAAAGTACCTAAAATCTAAAAACAAAAAATACGGTAGACGCCAGGCCTTCAGACGACAGATGTGGTGCTCCAATCTTTAGCTGCGTTCGACGAAGTTTCCAGTAGAGCATGATCGCCCAATCTTCAGCTGCGTTCGATAGAGTCTTTAGGTGCCACGAGACCTTCTACAATTGCCTAGAACATGATCACAAAATCAATATATCATATATTTCTCGCAACTTAGATCTTCCATAAACGACTCCAAGCCTTTGCTGTACGAACTTGAGGCGAATTTATCGAATATTTTTATTTTTTTAAAAGTTCGCCAAATTCTGAATTTGAAGCCGGAAAATCGGCGAATGCGGTGACTAAAGTCTAAGATAATGACTATACTTGACATCAATAATTAGAGTATGTATCTTGAACCCTCAATATTGGAGAGTTATTAGTCAATGAAAAATTTCAGTGGGTAATGTGAATGTCACTAACACCATAGTTACCAAATAGAGGCGAGTAATTAGGAAGACTACAACTTCCTAATTACGGTAATCTGGTATCACTCCTTTCTTTGCCATATATTTTGTACGCATATAGATTGTTATGGTCGGATATTGACGTATTGATAGACTTAGGTGGTAGATTGAGATTAAATGTATCATGAATATATTGGATGGCTAACATATTTCTTTTCCTCTTTAATTCCTATACTCATCAAGTTCTAATACTATGGTTTGAGCAATTTTACTCTCACACATTCTTCCTTCCTCTATGTTTCAATAGTCCCTAGGTTGTCCTTCCCATGTTATTCATGTTTGCAAAAGATGGGCCTAGGGTGATTTAAAACATGCACCCCATTTAGATTATAGTCCTTAAACATTTATAAGTACTCATAAGGCATACTAAACATATTCAAGGAAGGCACACACACACATGAAGTAATCACGTTGAAACATGTAAGATATGAAGCATCCATTCAAAGAAAGCATTCATACATGAAGCAATCTTAAGCACATCCATGGATACACATGAAGCATTGTCATAAACATATGGAAAGCATAAAGCAATTGCATGAATACACGCAAGGCTGGTATATGTGTAAGTCTTGAAGCATGGACATAAGTAATGGATGTAGCAATACCCATAAATACACGTAAATTATGAAGTGTACACGTCACGTAGAGGCGCAAAGCATACATATGGAACACATACAAACACTTTATGCATGAATCCCATATATCAAGTATGAAACGTACACATGAATACATAAGACATGAGTCATACACATTAATATGCATAAGGTGAAAAGCACGAAAGCAGATGTGGTATTCTCAAGATTGATTTGGGATCTTGAAATCAAATTGAGATTAATTCGAGATCAATCAGCGTATGAGGTGGCTTTTCTCGAGGACAAACAATCTTTGGGGATGGAGGACTGTAATGTCCCCAGGTATGTTTGTCTCAACATCTTTGATAGCTCCAACTTTCTTGGAGAGCGCCGACTTTTTCAAAATGGAGTTCAGATATTGGCATTGTGTTCTTGAGATCAATTTGAGTTTGTTCATTCTTTTTGGGTGCAATTTTGACATTTCAAGTGCATTCCAAACTTCTTGGAGGAATATTTTATTTTTGGGGCATGTGTCAACTTTTATTAAGATTGATCTCCAGTGAGCTTCAAAGTATGTTGGCATATTCAAAATTTACATTTGGGCCATTTATTTATTTTCCACAACTTTTGTTAGATGTACATAAAATCATAGTTTTAAAACTCGTGGACTCTCCACGGACTCGCGAGTCCATGGGAGCCACGAGTCGACTCGCCAAGGACTCGCGAGGCGAGTCCATCTGAAAGACTCGTGAGTCTTTTGCAAGGACTCGCGCGAGTCTTTTGCATGGACTCGCGAGTCTTTCAGATGGACTCGCGCGACCCAGAAAAAAAAGTCATGCAAGCTTTAAAATTGAGTTTAACATGTGAAAAAATTTGGTCTCTTCGTCAGGATTCATATATGGAATATAACATTTAACTATAAGTCTTTCTTATACTTTAAGTTATATTCCATATATATTGTTAGGATGTTTGAGAGTGGTTTCGGACCTCCAGGAGTTATAATGCAAAATCTAGTTTTTGGAGGATTCTTCAATTTTCCAGACTTGTTAAATTTTAGGATCCTTCGGCGATGCCCCTTGACCCCAACGTGGGGGCGCTGCCCCCAAATCCCCGTCGAAAAATATAGGGGGAAATTGTGCCGATGGAAGTAGGGAAAATTTAACCTCTGAGTCTGATTAGGCTCCATATAAAAGCATAATTAGCATTGAAGAAATCTTGGTATTATACATTTTAGAGTTGAAAGTTTGAAACTGAGTATGTGACATGTGTAATGTTTCAATTATGGCTCTTATGTTCTCTAAATGCATTAATTTCTTTATGTTTTTTTGTAAAACTACGGTTTTTTTTTGCCGAGTCCTTGCTGAGCCTTTCACGAGTCCGAGTCTGAGTCCAAATTTTTGGTTTGCCGAGTTCGTGGCGAGTCTGAGTTTTTCAACTATGCATAAAATAATTTAATAATTAAATAATTACACATTAAATTGTCAAAAAATCAAAATTTTATGATAACTTACACTAATTATTTAATAAGGTCAATTAAGTGATTAGAATGCAAAAAAAGTAAAATAAAATAGTCACTTTATGGAGCAAAAAAGATTACTTTAAAAAAAAGTGATTTTAAAATATTATTTCTCTAAAGTTCCACAGAGGGTTATAAAAGGAGGATATGGAGACTCTTTGGGCATTCTTGGTACTGGCATTTTCTTGAAACCCTAGTTGTGGAGGTCGAGTAAATTTGTTCAACAATAGCCCTAAGATGAAAAGCTTAAAGTTAAGGGGAGTGAAAGATCTTCCCTAGCCAATATGATGTGATTCATTTAGAGTCATGGTTAGTATTGAGAGGATATAGTTTGAAAATTGTTTGTGTTGAAGTAGAGAAATATCTTTCTAGGTTTTGCAAGGGTTGTAGTTCACAAATGTATTGGAGGATTGTAGGAAAAAAATAAAATAAAAGAAATTTATGGTGTGTTATTTCAATTAGTTGGTCATATGTTTTCATATTCCTTGTTTATGACAACTAGATGTCGCTTTTGGTAAGCATATTAAGGTCGTACTTGTTGCACTAGCCAATTTGGACTTTGATGTACCTTTGGAAAATAATAAGGGGAGTGCTAGCAAGAAATTTAGGGAACATAGACCAAGTTCTGAGCCCCAAGTAATTTTGGTGTGTTGTATTTATACTGGAGGCTCAGTTATACAAGGGAGCAAGGGGTTATGTCATACCCCTGCCTAAGATTATGATCGCAGCTTTAAATGATAAATAAATAAGCAATTGAATTAATGAAAGGGGGCCGACCCAAAATAGAAATAACAAAAATTGGATATGACTATTTAAAGAGGGTCTACTAGATTAAGGGCACTTTTGAAATAATAATAATTTCTTTAAGGGAGCTGACTGAGATTTGTTAGGACAGCACTCAGCTTTGAATAGGTGTAACTCTTGCCAAGGGAAATAGGTGTTACGAAGAGGTACGACTCTTTCCAAATAAGAGATATAAAAGGAAGAACAATTCAGATAGAAGAAAAAATAAGCAGAAACAGAATTGAAATTAGAACTGAATCAATATTAGCAGCAATGCTAATTAAGAGATAAAGCTGATAGATAGAATTATAGATACATGCATGTGTTCATGCAATAGGGATACTTGTAGAAATTATTGACCTTTGCAAGTAATCTAAATGCTTATCTTTGTTATAAATATGTGATAAGGGATTTGTTTAATAATCTATTTGGAATTTAGAGAAACGGATTACAAATAGGAAGGATGGCTGGCCTTTTGAGTTCACGAGAACCAAGCACTTCACCTCTAGATGAATGTTATGCTTGTGGGCTAAGGTGCTTTGTGTGCCCTTGGGCTTGAGATCCCATCAAGTATGCCAGCCCGAGATAAATGCTATGCCCATAGGCCAAGGGGCATAGCATGCCCTTGGGCTTGATGTCCCATCAAGTACACCACCTCGAGATAGATGTTATGCTTGTTAGCCAAGGGGCTTAGTGTGCCTTTGGGCTTGAGATCCCATCAAGTATGCCACCTCGAGATAGATGCTCATGGGCCAAGGGCCTTAGTGTGCCCTGGGGCTTGAACAAGGAGGACAACCAACCTCCAAGGTGAATTGAGGGATGGAAGGGCTGCTCATCTTCCATGCTCTCACAGTACAAGGGCAACCAACTTTGAGATTGCGGCTTGCAAACATTTCAACGATTTCCTAATGAGGTTATCATGGGAATCCATGTTGGAATGGTTAATATCTTAATTAGATTTTAATATGAGAATGTTATATGATTTTATGATGTATACTAACGATTAGACAAATTGGATGTTATCTTAATTTATGATTTAATGTCAATTTCCAAGTGGCTAACATTGTGTGCAAGAACTAAACTAGGATTAATATTGTTAGAAGGCTTTTCAACTAGTAAATTTATACAACTATATACATTTCTTATTTTTAGTTGTAATTGTGATTTTAGGGCAAAATATACGAATATTCCCAAAGGGGACATTATAGGTTAATTTGGACAAAGTATTGACTAGTTAACTGAACATAAAAGCATATAACATAACACATGGAATTCTGATATATTCTTATTATTAAGATCAATCAAGTACATTCATTTCCTCCTTAGATCTCCTATTACATCATATACAAGTATCTTTTCTGTGTTCTATATATACTTATTCATCTATTCCTTCATACATATCCATACATATATCTCCATATATCTATGTTCTCTGTTACAAATATCTATTGGTATTCATATATCTAGTGGATGGGATGCGACCCATCTATTCTATCCTTATCCTAGATGATGCCTTTAGAGTTTTAGGCCTCATTCCACGGGGACGCGTCCCCCCCCTTTTTGGGCGTGTCCCCCCGTCAGAAACGTCTCGGGGACGGGGGGACGGGGATGCGACGTCCCCCGCCGTCCCGCCACTGCCACCCAAGCACCGCCGGGATGCGGAGACGTCCCCGCGTCCCCGCGTCTCCCAGGGAGACGGGGAGACGTCTCCTTGGGAGACGTCTGGGCGTCTCCCAAAGAGACATGGAGACGCCTCCACGTCCGTCCCCGCATCCCCGCGTCTCCTAGGGAGACGGGGAGACGTGGAGACGTCTCCTTGGGAGACGTCTGGGCGTCTCCCAAAGAGACATGGAGACGCCTCCACGTCTCCTTGGGAGACGTTTGGGCGTCTCCCCGTCCTTCGAGAGACGTGCAGACGTCTCTCCAAGGACGGGGAGACGCCCAGACGTCTCCTGTCGCCCCCACGTATATGCAATTTAATATTAAAATTTAAAAAAAAAGTGACTTTTTAAGTTTTTTGAGGGTTAAGGGGTAACTCTAATTGGACGTGGGCCAAAAGAAAAATAACACCCGACGTGGGCGATGCCCCTTGACCCCAACTTGGGGGCGTTGCCCCCAAACCCCCGTTGAAAAATATAGGGGGAAACCGCGCCGATAGAAGTAGGGAAAATCTAACCTCCGAGTCGGATTAGGCTCCATATAACAACACAACTTAGAAATCTTGGTATTTAGATTTAGTATTTCAAATTTCCTATAGTCTCATTTGAAATATAATTCTTACACTGTAATACTGTCATACATCTTTTCAAAACTAGTTTTTCAAGTACTATATGTATATGTATAACTATATCAGCACCACCACCCCGCCACCCCCCCGCCGCCGTCCCCCCACCGTCCCCAAACTTAGGCCCTTGGTCCCCCCGTCCCGGAAACGCGTCCCCGCGTCCCCCCGTCCCCAACGCCTGTGGAACACTGGTTTTAGGCTCCGTAGGCTCTTTGCAGTAGAATGTGGTAGGTTTTCCTTCAACTGTGTCTATTCTGCCATTCCTTTCCTATCAACAGGAAGCATATAAATGTTACTTTAGCCTAGTGAGGATTCCTAATATGAATAGGACATCATATTCTGCCGCTAGCTTTAATTCTTTAAAAAACTTCTAAACAATTAAATGCTTTTAAATGTCATTGGCTTATTTGGAGGAAATTCAAAGTCTTTAAGACTCTTAAGAACTTTTGATACCTCATAAACTGGTGTTTGATGGCCTAAAAAGTAAGTGGCTTCCCTTTTTAGGTGTGTGGAAGTAGGAAAGTGGTGTGGCGTGTATGAAGTAAATAGGCAGCTTTAAATAGTCTCCAGTGGAAGTAGGACTCCATAAAGTTAGCTGCAACACTTTTTTGTAAGTATATTAAGCTTTGGAAATGCGTCAGTGTTTTTAGGAAGTTTGGAATTTAATGAAAGTGAAGATTGGAAGAGTCTAAATGTAGCCCACTTCATAGGAGAGACGTGAGAATTGGAAGGTTTTAAAAAAAATAAAGAATTACTATTTGACCAATCGACAACAGATTTGCAAGCACCTCAAGCAGGTCAAGCAGGTCAGCAATTTGGCACATAAATATTGGGATTTAATTAATATCACCATTGCTGTTGTAAATTCTGAATGTTCTATTCTGTACCAGCACTTGTCTCAGCATTGTAATCCTTATCAATACTTTATAAAAGCAAACATATCATTGTTGATATGTTTATGTTGAACTTACATATTGTCAATAACTAAAAAAAAATTGAGGGTGGTTGTTACAACATTAAATGTGAAGTTGGTGATCCTAGATGACACTTGGTGGGATTGCATGGTATACATTCTTAGTTTCACCAATCCCATCATGATTATGATTCGTTTTTTTGACATGGATATGCCATGTTTGGGAGAGGTATACAGTGACATTGATTCAATGATTGAAAAGATGAAGTCCATCATAAATGAAAAAGGGCAAGATCCTCAAGAAGCTTTCTTCAAAGGAGTGCAAACAATTTGTATTGAGTGGGGTAATAGAATGACCATCCCACTACATCTTATTGCCTTTGCATTGATGCCCAAATTTTACTATAATGAGATGGGTTCTTTCTATGCCATCAAGGGTGCCACCATATTGAGATGTAAACGTCAGTGAAGGGTGTAGGAAAACCTTACTAAAGTTTTCCCAATCTTGAAATGGAGCATTTAGTTACAAATAAGTTTATTGAGTTTGTAGCCTCCGATGGTCAAAGTGTTTGCTATCCATGACAAGAATAGGAAGGATGCTCACTTCAATAGCTACCTTCAAAGTCTTGCAATCAAAATTTTATCGTAAGTTTTTAAATTTTTATTGCACTCTCTAAATTTGAATTGTCTACTCAAATTTAAAGTTTGTTTTACACTTTGCTTCAGTAGGTTGCTAATTCCTTTTCATTTGAGTGTAATCAGAGTACATAATCTTTCATCGACCCATTGAAACACAACTGTATGTGCATTTTAACTTGTGTCTTCTTACTTATAGACATAATGAATAGGAGGAAGAGGCACGATGTTGTGGGATGTAGATCTAGAGTGAACTGATTTGGATTTTTCAGCTGCCAAACAATCTTCACTTTTTGTGGAGTTGGATACCAACACACTTTTAGTACAAGTGGCAATGGGGTTGCATGTGGTTCTTCTAATCTTCCTCCATCATCTAATGTCAATGATGATATTGATGTTGGTCCTCATGATGGTCCATATGACGCTGATTACTAATTGTATTATTTTAATATTGAATTAATCAACAATGAATTCAAAATATTTATCATGACATTCAATTTTTGACAAATTGATATTGAATTAGTATATTTGTATTTCAAATTTGTTATATTTGTGGTAGTTTTGTTTAGCATATGCATGCCATGTGCTATCTAATTTAATTCTTGTTTTTGATTTTTATATGTTTTTTGTATGGATGTACCCAGTCCCCTCATTTTTTTGTTGTGTTACTATACCATACTCATGTACCCATACTTGAACATGATCTGGCAACTTAGGTTTTAAGTTACATGTATTGGGCTATTTGGTAAAAGAGCTTTGACCTCTTGGGAGTGGTCAAGCTTCTGTACAGACTCGAGCCAATTTCTACGCCAAAATTTTGCACTTTCCCCAATATTTAACTAATAGGTATTATGTCAAACTGTTTAACTGCAGCCCCTTATGAAGAGATTCAGACTGTAATTGTTTGATCATGTGTCTAATGGTTTTTTTGGAAAGCATTTGCATTATAAAAACTTTTCATTCATCCATAGGCTTAATGCATTACATGGGTCATTCAACATATATTTGATTGAAACAACAAATGAAAGTTTGACAATAAGCTGCTTACAATTATAGAGGTTTAAATGATTTAATCTGACCTTTACCAGTAGATTGAACCCTTAACAATGAACTATGAAGACTCCATGATCAATTGTGTTGGCCTTGAATATTTTTGAACTGCTTGTAGAGTCAACTGTGACAGCATTGAGCACAAATCAGACACCAAATCCTCACGACCTGCTCATCCTAATAGCTGCAATCCTCACACCACTTCCTTGGAGATGCTAGGCAGCCACTGTAAGGGTTGCCCAAGCTCATGTCCTTTACTCTAGAGGCTGCAATTGGATGTGCTAAAGGTTGGTGCCAACAAGGAAGATCCCACACCAAACATTGTGACCAAAACTCCAGCAAACAAGGTTGCGCCAACAATATGGAAGTCATGCAACCCACCAAACTGTCATAAACCCACATCCAACATTGTCTGATAATGGCAAGCAGAAATGGGAATAATAATTGCCCAAAATTACCAATCTTCTATCACTCAACCAAGGATATCATCCCTCATATGTCCACATTCATTTCCTGGTAACTTTTTCAATCCTTCCCAAAACTCAGATAATTTCTCTTGCTTGCAAGACTTCACAAATTAAACCCTCAGTCATTAAATCCGTGTGTGAAACCTGTGTGATTCCATCTGCAATCAGCTAGGGTAGATATCTCACTACCAGAACCAATGCCCTTAGGGTTTTAGTCTTAGGGTTTGCTTTAACAAGAAGCTCAAACTCCATGAGAGAAAAACAAACAAGCCTATCCAAATGAGTTCGCAAATCCTCTTTTTACAACTTGCCAAGGAACATTACCGAAGGGACCTTTTAATTTATTGCTTAAAATATATCATTAAAGCACATTTATAAAGTGATGTTTAACATTTCCCTTTCAATTAACTTTATAAAATCAATTAAAGTCATTGATAAAATTTACTTTATTGGACAAAATTATTTAATTAATTAATTTATTCCTTGATATAGCCTGAAATTAGCCTATGGGAATTAAGTAGGCTAAATGGGTCATTTCCGGCTACTTCACGAAAGGGCACATTACAGCTTCACATTGTTGGAGACATAGAAAAGGGGTTCTCCTCTCACCAAGTAAAAAGGAGGAGATTTGGGAGTGCGATTATTTGGGCTGCCCCAGCTCATGATATCAAAGCATGTAAACACTTTTCTGAATCTTATCAATTTTGCCCTATCTTAATCATGCCGTTAAATTTTTTATCCTAAAGACAATCTATATTTTCAAGAATAGGTATTTCTTTTACAGACTTTTCTCACAAGTTTTATAGCTTAATTGGGAGAGTGAACAATTAGAAAGTCTCAATTCTTATATTAATTCTGAAAGAGCATAAGTTTTTGGTTTTTATGTTATTTGTTTGGTTGTTTAAAGTGTACATAAGTGATGGGAAACCTTTATCAGTATAAATGCCCGTTCCTTCTTTATGCTACCTTGCAATGCATCGGCGACTTAAAAAAATAAAGCTTGCTATTATAATTAAGTTATATATATGTTGCTTGAATTTATGAGAGTTATATCTGTCATATGAATCTGGTTTGTGCAATGTATATGCTTTTTGATGGACTGACTGTACTTGCAGGTATATGTTGCAGCTTTTGAACTTCGTTGTTCATTACCTGTATGCATATATATGTTGCTTGAATTTATGAGAGTTATATCTGTCATATGAATCTGGTTTGTGCAATGTATATGCTTTTTGATGGACTGACTGTACTTGCAGGTATATGTTGCAGCTTTTGAACCTCGTTGTTCGTTACCTGTATGCACCTTTGCTTCTTACTTCTGGGTTTGCTGTAAGTTCTGATGATATTAATATTTTGCCTGGACCAAATTTCAATCATTGGAATGCTTAGTTAAAATGTAGTACTCAAGGTAGTTAATATTTGTTCTAGTTTATACCAGAATTCGCTGCCTCAGAATTTTGTACATATTCTGCTTCTTTTTTTCACCATTATGAGGATGATGGATGGTTCTCTCAGGGTTCATGTTCACGTGTATGGCAAAGAGCTTCTTACTGGAATTCTCAGCCAGCTTCTAGAAGGTATCGGTTTTTGTGCAAGACATGGTTACCTTGAACAGTAAACTTATGGTAGTTAATATTCGTACTGGTGCATTCTGCAGTAACGAGCATCCTCTTTTTATTCCAACCCAAATTGGCTCCATTCCCAGTCAAGGAAATTCTTGGTCTGAAAAAAGTTCTAGTGATTATGGTGTGGCATCTATCGAGCCAACAGGAAGGACACATTCAGATGGTGCTACCAGTAGCAGCTTCAAGTATGGTAGCAGTTCTCTTCATTCAATCGAGACACGTACAGACCTGGAGGAAGGGATATGCCTTTTAAAGAAAAGTGTGGCATGTGTCACTGCAAATGTTTTTAATTCATTTTGTATGCCTTCACCTACACAGCTGTCGACTTTTGAAGGTTTTGAAAAGATGTTGGCATTTGTTTGTTCAATAAAAGCTCGGGCTTTGCTCTCTTCAAATGAAGCCAAGTCAAGGTGATTTTCTGATCTCATTTCGTTTCAGCTTTTCTAATTGTTACAGTTTTCAGTCCTTGTTTAGTAGAGGTTTTTTAATGTTTGTATATATATTCTGGTTTTGTGTCAGTTGTATTTTATAAATTTTATGGTTTGAACTTGAAGCAAACATTATATTTGATATAAAATGGTGTATAGCATTGAAGTAGACCTTAAATTAAGTCTTTTATTCACTTCAGATTGCCAATTATGGCTTTGTGACATTGTATTTTTGCTGATCTCCCAAGTCCAACTACAGTCATACAAATTTGAAATTCTTGTCAAATTCTTGTCAAATTCCCAGACATCTCTTTATTTATGGGAAATAGAACGATTGTTTTTAGCATGAAGAATCCCCCACAGAAAAAAAGATCTCAACTTAATTTGTAATATGTGAAACACATTCTGTGCTAGCTTGCTTTTGCATTCGAGTAAGCCAACTAAAAAATACGAGTAAGCCGACTAAAAAATATGAGTAAGCCAACTAAAATATGAATAGGGTCCTGTTGTGACCTAATCACACATCACCCCATCCCAGATAGGGACCCCCCCTTGCTTTTAGGCCCTTTTGGTCGTTTGGCCTTGGTTTTTGTGTGTTGGTAGCAGTCTCTTCAAATCTCTCTGTGTTGCGGATGTTCGGGGCTCAGTTATAATTAATCTGCTTCTTTGTCGAGCGAATTCTATGAAGTCTAGGGCCTGTTTTGTCCTTTTTCTAGGGTTTTGCCTTTTGTCCTAGATTTTAGGGGTTCCTATTATGGTTTCGCGAAAACTGAGCATACGACTGGAATCAGGGCCCTTCAAGGGACCTCTTGGTAAAATTTGAGCCCAAACGGGGCAACTTTCTATTTTTAGAAAGTCCTTGTTTTTTAGGGATTTTTCCGAGTTCCGGAATGTTGCCATTTTGCCAAAAATCAAACTTACTATTTTTAGTAATTTCTATGTTTTAGTAAGTTTCTATTTATAGTAAGTCATTATTGCACCCTGTTTGGGGATCTAATGCTGACACCTGGAAAGTTTCTATTTTTGGAAAGTCAGTACTGGCAGGGTCAGTCAGACAAGGCGACAAGGATCAGGCGTTGCAAACATTTCTAATTCCGGAAAGTCAGACAACAGACAAAGATAGCCAGAAATGGGTCAAGTGCTGGAAATCCATGCCTAAAATGGAAAGCTCAGGAAAACACTTCAAAAGCACAGGAGGTCAAAATATTCTAAGTCTGGAAGCCATTCACAAGTGGAAAAATCCATGTATCCATGGACAAAGCCAAAATGCACCCAAGGCTGGGCTGGGGCGCCAAAATCAATAAGGCATTCACAAGTGGAAAAATCCGTCAGTCCATGGACAGAGTGAAAATGCACCCAAGGCTGGGTTGGGGCACCAAAACCAAGATGTCATTCACAAGTGGAAAAATCCGTCAGTCCATGGACAAAGTGAAAATGCGCCCAAGGCTGGGCTGGGGCGCCAAAACCAAGATGTCATTCACAATTGGGAAAATCTGCCAGTCCATGGACAGAGTGAAAATGCGCCCAAGGTTGGACTGGGGCGCCAAAACCAAGATGCCATTCACAAGTGGAAAAATCCGTCAGTCCATGGGCAAAGCCAAAATGCGCCCGAGGCTGGGCTAGGGTGCTGAATTCAAGAAGGCATTCACAAGTGGAAAAATCCATGAATCCATGGACATGGTGAAAATTTCACCTAAGCTAAAAATTGAAATTTTGCCTAAGGCATGGAATCCAAGGGGTCAAGGAGGAATAAAAAGAAAAATTCCCCTTGAGCGAATTTTCGAATATGCTATTTTTAGACACCAAATCCGACCAAATATGGAAAATTTTATAGATTCGGAATCGGGATGAAATTCCCCATCCAATGAGGTTGACTCCTAAATTTTAGGAAGATCCCTTAAAAATAGGGATGTGGAGAAGAGCCATGAAAATTCCTTCGAAAGCAAGAGACGACAAGTTGGAGTAGAATCGAGCAAATCCTCAGCAAAATCCTTCAAAATTGGAAAGAATGAAATCAACGAGTTGGCAGGAGGAATCTTCCAAGTATGACGCATGACTTGGAGCATTTAAGGAAAGTTCTAAATTTGAACTCGTTCGCATGGGAAGTTGCCTTTGCATGGCATAGTGATTGGGGAAAGTATGACGCGCCATAAATGCAATTACTAATTAGATGCCTCTTAAGAATTCTATATAAGTTGGGAAAGGCATTTCATTTCTCACGTGCAAGATTCAGAAAAGAAGAAGTGGAGAAGTGAAGACTATTCATACTTAGGCTCTATTTTCATCATTCGAAGTGCTTCCAAGATGGTGGAACCCAGCAAGGCAGCTACTATCTCCAGGCAGGCATTGATCAAAGCGGAGATGAGGGGTTTTCTTCCTCATTCCCGGTTGAATTCAAGATGGGAAGAAATCAGTGATACTAACCTTGGCATGTTCAACTTGGCTGCATTCAAGATCCGAATGTTTAGAACAGCAGGGCATAATCCATCCCCGACAGCTGTCAGAATTGTGAGAAGTGGAATAGTTGCAGCAGCTGGCTTTCCTCCCGCTTTTCAATGCCCAGATCTGGTCTTGGAATGTGCAGCACATTACAATATGGAGCGGAAAACAATCTCAACGCCAGATAGCAAGTTATTGGCAACATTGACTCCAGAGTCAATTGGTGAAGCTTTCGGAATCCCCTCACATTATTCCATGACGTACAGGACCAGCAGCGGAGCTCAGGCAGTATATGAAGCAGGCCCCGCTAGGTGTGCTAATTTGATCAACAAGCAGTGGTTGTTGAAGCCTAGAGTGCACGCTTCCAAGATGCCCAAAACTCTCACAATCTTCGAGTTCAAGCAGGAGTATGTGGACCTGATAAAGATGTTGAGTAGAGTAATGGGATGCTCACATTCGGTGAACTTTGAGCCCTAGATGTTCTTCTACATAGGCGAGATCATGAATTCAAATACACTGATCGACTGGGCTAGATTGGTCAGTCACTACTTGCATGAACAATTGAAGAACCTGAAAGAGAAAAGGTCTGAGTCCTTTTTTATGAGCTCCTACCTGTTCTATATGCTTGCACGAAGAGGAGGATTCGATGGGCTGCCAGCAAGAGGAATCATGGGCTGCGGACCAGCTCAGTTAAAAGTGCATGAGTGTTATCCTCAGCTACATCTCTCCAATGTTAGCTCTTACAGGTTGGCGAATGGTCACCTTCACCATGTACCTGACACGACTTATGCAAAATAAGTTACACATGAGGTTGTCTCCACAAGCAAGTGCCTTGGTCCAGAGGTATGGCGTTGCGTTCCTGTAATTCCCCAAATTCACCTACATCAGGATGCAAGGGTTCTCCTTCCAGTCTTACAAATTGCCTAGATATCCGTCAGACAAGCTTATATTGCTCGAGCTCATGAGGCAGTTAATTGCGTATGATCAGCTGCAGAAAAAGAAGAAACAATCTATTGAATTTCCAATTGTCTTGGGGGATTTCATGGAGATATGCCTAGGTTTGGAGGCCGCTGAAAGTGCAGCAGGGGAATTGGCATTCTATTGCCTACCATTTTACACATCCAGGGCCCAATATGATCCTTGCAGCCAAATTAGGAAGGTTGCCGGTGTGAAATTCATACACAGATTTCACTTAAAGGATTACTGGGCAAGTGCCGAGGATGACCTTGAGGTCAGGAGAAAAATGCATTCTAGACTCCCCCTCGACACCATCAGAATAAGTGAAATTCATCAGGTACCGGAGCAAGTGAAGGAAGATTCAGATTTGACGCAACCCGAATTCGAGAAAGTGAAGGATCAACCTATCCAGTTGCCAGATTGGTCAGAGCCCAAGGTAGATGATTTGAACATCTTAGCTAGACCAGTGCTAAAATTCACCAAGCACTGGATTGACCGGCGGATAAGAAAGCTGGTAGAAGACAATGTCCATCTGACATACCAGCTTATGGGAAATCTAGACTCCCACAGCGAGGCAACTGAAAGCTCTTCACAAGTTCAGGCAGGAAGAGAAGCCCGGATGGACAAAGGAAAAAATGCCCAAAAGAGGCCAAGAGCAACAAAGATGAAGGATATCCAGCAGGAAATCCCACACGAAGTTCAACAGGAAGCCCAACAAAAAGAACCTCCACAAAAGAGAGCAAGGACAGGAAGGGAGCATTCACCATTTAGCTCCTCGAGCGTACAGGAAGTGGAGATGTTTCCACATCCCATAGGCCCACTTCCAGGGAACGTTCCAGCGCCGGATATACTTAGCATCAATGCTTCACAAGGCCATCATCAACCAAGAAACCAGAGGCAAGAAAGTCCCCTGCACCAGGAAGAAGTTCACCAGGATAGCTTCGTGGATACTATCCTTGGTGAAATGGAAGAGGAATCTCAGGAATAGGTACATGCAGACGATCATAGCCATTCCATCCCCGCGTCTGATTGGTTGATAGGCAGATTGGGGAATGAAGCAGAAGGAGGAACCAATCCTGCTCAAGAGTTAGAAGAATTATTGAAGAGGATGGATCAACTACCGGAAAGGAAGGCTCCCCGAAAGTTTTCCAAGGTAGTCAAGGAAGAATCCGGATCCCGGACTTTGCACATCGCTGAACCTGCAGTGGATAAAGATAGGAGTGAGATTAGGCAGGAGGATTACGTCATCAGACAAGTTGATCTTGGCCATGCTTCCACCGGTCAAGTTGTGGGGGATTTTGAAGATTCCTCCTTAGCCATGAAGGAGAAGTTGCTGAAATCAAAGGCAAAATGTAAGCAGCTGAGGGAGGAAAATAGATTTCTATGCGAATACGTTAGGAGTTTCAAAAGACCCCTCAGGGAAGCAGGTCCTTCATCCACTCCTCCTCCCTTCCTTCCCAAGGAAGTAGTTGATGATGCAGAACTTATTAGAGCAATGGCACAAAATTCTCGGGAATGGGTAGAGGATGTCTATGCTGAGGCAAGAAAATTCATTGAGGATCTAGCTCAGCTTCATTCGAAGTTCGTAGCCCTCCTAAGCAGATTAGAGACAACAAAAGGACTATGGGAGGATGTAGATGTTTACCAAGACTTAACCATTTCCCGGCTCAGGGCCCTGACGAAGACTCCAAGGCAAACTCTGGTGGACGGGAAAGTGATCCAAGAGAATGAAGCCTATGACTTTCCCCGATGGTTCTACGCTATTTGTTCAGGAAAGAACACCCTTGACAAATTCAGCATTGACTCTGTCACCTTGAAGGAGTCTATCAGAGGGATACATGAAGAAATCCTTAGTGCCATGGAAGCTTTATTTTCAAGGAAACTTAGTGACGGAGGAATAACAGTGAACTCCCTGAAATCCCAGTTGCATGATTTCTTCTTCGTCGGCTCGTTCCCTAAGGAACATTTTGCAAATGTTTCTTCATTCTTCGGTATGATGAAGAAAACGCAGGAAGTCATGGCAAAGTGGGAAAGCTTCTTTTCCAGAGGCGAAGAAGAAATTGCCTTGATGGAATTCAACATTGAGAATGTGCCAAGTGTCTCCATCGGAGAACTAGAGGCTGTCGTCGGTAGATTCATTGCATACGCCATTAATGAACGAGATAATGGTCATCCATTTTTGGACGAAAGTCTTTTGACTGAATAGTAATGGCGTACTTATTGCTGAAGGAATATTGACTAGGTGTGGACCAGTCAACGCATGCCACCACGGATAGGGAATCTTCTTGCATGTCGCCTTCTCATTATGGTTTTATGACAGATTCTTCGTGCATGCTGCCGTCACTTGGAGATTGATGGGCATTTATGATGGTGTCGGTTATATTCTGGGCATGGTCAACATCATGAGGCATTTAATGTGCTGAGTGGGTGCTATTTTAGGTTCTGTTAATTAATTGTGCATGGGCATAATGGGTTATTAATTGCAGATTCCCACCTTGTTGCACCTTGAGTGGGGAATCTTTAGGGCAAACCCTAATTAGGGTTTTTGCATGTAATCATGGCTTGAGGCCTATATAAGGGGGTGACCCCCTCATTTGTAATCAGGAGAGACTATCGTTAGAGATTGTTGCTAAGAGTTTTTGAAACAAACACTTAATACATTGTTCAATTGTTGGTGTGTTCTTGTGTTGTTTTGGAGCTCACATGGTCTCATTCTCTTGATAGATTAGATTTGCTTTCATGCTGTTAGACGAACTGGATCTGATAGGATCGCTTGTTGCAAAATTCGTGCTCATACTTTTGGTGTGCAGCTGATTGTTGCATACCGTGCAAAGTTAGCCTGAGCCTCCGTTATATGTGTATGTTTAACTTCAATTATCAGGAGAGATTGTTCGACTTGATGGTTTCTCTTGATGATTTGAAAATCTTTAACACACCCTCTGAAGATTGCACTGCCTTCGTATAAGTTGTGCGTTGCTGGCAAAGCGAAGCGTAGTTGGATTTTGCGCAAGATATCCCGTCTCCTTGTCCATAGGATTAGATTACTTTTAGTCTAGTTTTTTCTCTACCCTATTCCTATTTACTTTCTGCATAATTTAGAATCCGAAAGATCCAAAACTAGAGCTTTTATTGCATAAAAATCTTTGAGCTTGCATAAGTTTCTTCAACATACGTAAGGCCCCCTTGGGTTATCAGCAAACCCATCAAACAACTGAGTCACATCCACGCACTGAAGGAACCCTGGGAATTAGCCGTTTGAACTTTAAGTAATCCTAGCATACGGACTAATCTTGATCAAGAGAGGATAAGGTGACCGTTGGTGACTTTATTCTGTGTTAGACGCGGTCATAAAAAACACGTCAACAGGTCCCTTTTAGAACAATATATACGTATCCACTTTCTATGGTACTTTTTTGCACAAAATGAATACTGTTTAAATAATTGTCGAGTTAAGATTGGTCACCTCCTTTTAGATAATAATAAAGAATACTAGTATGTTGATACTAATATTATGAGGCCTTACCCCAGACTGCAACCAGAGAAACTGGAATGCATAGCATATGATAAACCTATGTAAACAACACACGCAGAGGCATATTAGGTAATAGAACAAGTAGTGAAGATACACAAGAAGGGGCAACAAAACCTAATAAAAGGCAAAAAGCTGAAGAAGATAATAGCAGTCCTATAGGGCACAATGGAGGATAGCGCGAAACCAAAAAGCCTAGAGATAACAAAGGCACCTTAATGCATCACATAATGGCTGCCAGCCATACTACCACATTACCATAAATTTGAATGATTCCATCAAGCCACACTTTGTACCACTAGGGTCTGATCTCCACCTGTTGTAAGTTCTACTAGGGACACCATTGCCAGATATACAAAACCATCCTTACCTTTCCCATCCCTTGGAATGCTGAATCCTCCAAACCTTCAAATTTGAGACCTTTAATAACTTTAGCATGGTGCATTGAGTGAGACAGGATATTGTTTTCCAAATTGGGGAGAGTTTGCCCACTGACAACCTCCAATACACCTTTATGATGTGAAATAATTAACTTCTTTATCATCAGTCCCAGGTCTTGGAAAACCATTGGATTATTCACCTTATGGTTGAGGCCGATGATTTCATCTCATATCACCTTTAAACAAAGCTTCACAAAGTCAGGAGCCTCCATCATCTATCAAATATCTATTTGACTGCCAAAACCAGGCATGCTTCTAAACAAAGATTTACATTCTCCTTAATTGAGGCCCACATTCTCTTAAAAACCCTCTAAAATCAAAGCCTTGGAACATAAATCATCAGTATCAGCTATGCCCCCATCCTAAAATTGACCTCACCAAATTCAGAAGAGTATTAGGGCAGTGAAAAATATGTGAGAGACGATACAAAACTCCCCCTTTATGAAGAGGATCATGGGAGGAGCCAGCACCATGACCTGCCATATGGAAGTGTAGCAAAATGAATCAAAACTACACCAATCAAGACGTAGAAAAAGATAATCATCAAGCAGCTAAAAACAACCAACGGGATACAACCATATATCATGAGGAGAGCATGGAAGTGCTGCAATTGAAAGAGTTGGAGAAACGGTTGCGACGACGTGAAGAAATAGCCAGCCGGTGGTTGAGGAAGAAAGGATTGATGGATGAAGAGAGCCCGAGACTTACTGCCTCCACACTCAGCATTCATTGCAATCATGAGTACTAGAAAGACCAAAGGGAAGCCCGGCCAAGATACATGCGAAGTATCGCTACACTAGCTGGCCATCACCCTACATACACAGGACTCAACAAGCAATAAGCTCAAGCCTTAGTCATATGGCCTAATATACAACACACTTTTTTATCCTCTTCTATAAGTTTGGCAAGCCCATCCCAGTCATATATAGCACAACTTTCTTGAGAATAAATATTAGACATCAATGTCATAATAGTTAAAACATCTGCAACTTTGTTTTTTTCACAATAACAGCGAGGAATCTACTCTGATTCAAATTTATTGAACCAAATAAGGATTTCTTCTAGAGTGGATTGCAGCTGTCAGTTAAGGCAATCTTGTTTTTTCCAAGGCAGTAATAACAATCAGTGAATCCCCCTCCACCATAACATTACAGTAACCCTCAGAGAAAATCAGTAATAAGCTGGCTAGAAGTGCTTCCCACTCAGCAGCATTGTTAGATTTTATGCCTGGATACTGAGAACCACTAATCACAAAAACTCTAGAAGCATCCCTAAAAACATAACCAGTGCCTAGTTGTCCAGGATTTCCATGGGAAGCACCATCAAAGTTAAGGTTGCTCCCCATGTCTGGAGCTTTCCATTTTTCTTGTCTTATAAGATTCTTTAGGATTTACTAAACAGAAAAACATGCTAATAAAATACTATAAATGTAATTTGTATTATTTTGTCATTAGTTATTAATAATATTATTATATAGATGGATACATTGTACTGTGTATTATTGCTATATTTAGTTATATATAACTCCTGCTTGATTATTCTTAGATCATGCATATTGAGTTGTAGTTATCCTCATTCTTTTCTTATAGTTTGCCTCCTGCATTGCAATATGCAATTTAAATCTCATTGATTTAGCAGGTGGACATAAAATATTTAATTATTTTTTCAACCTATCCTGTACAAAGTTGTATATTTGTCTTAGAAACCTGGAGCTTAGATCTGATTATTGATTGATATTGTAGTTACTCGTGGATGTCCTAGATTATTATGCGGCTGTTGAAATATTTCAGTGCAACAGCCTAAGTTTTGGAAATTCAGTTTGATATTTCTAACTACACATCTATTGTTCATTGCATAAGATTTCTTGGTTGGACTCTTTTAACTTTTTGGGAATAATTGCTCATATTCTACTTAATTCATTATCTACTTTTTTCCAAGGTCTAGAAGATACATGCAGCAGCCTAACAAGCTTGGAATAGATCAATCAGTAGCTGATTCCAGAATATCATCAAGCAGTTTAGGGGAGAGCAAACATGCAAAAACTGTGATGGTATAGTTTGTAACACATAAATGACATTATTTTTTTTAATTAAAAAACATAAATGATATATTATATGTGAATTTATATAAATTACTTTTTTTACTGGCAGCCTAATAACCTAGGAGAGGATCAATCAATAGCAGATTCCAGAATATCATCAAGCAGTTTAAGAGAGAGCAAACATGTAAAATTTGTGATGATATTTGGTTGTAACGCATAATATTTTATTTCAAATCAATAGCATTTATTTATTGCTTTATATTTATTAATATATATTGCATGTATTCTTGAATAGAAGTCTCTCCCAAGAGGAGATGGGTCAAGGCGAATTACGAGTTTGGCTTATCCAAATCAACTATCAGACGCGGAAAAAGCACAGAGTGTGTTTGACGAGTGGGACATGGTGGAACATCCTACATTGCCTCCACCGTCCTCACAGCCAGAAGACATTGAGCATTGGACAAGGGCAATGATGCTAACAGACAAGGGCAATGATGCTAAAAAAAAGTGACCGTGTACAGTATCGTGAAAAGCATCATTTCATTAGATTTGCAATTTGTCATCTTTTTTTTTCTTGTATATTCAGTATTGTATATTTGATAATTGTGGTCACTTTTAATGTGCTTAAAGATCAGAATGGATTGTAGGACCGATCGATGTTTGTAAATCCTTGCTGCGAAGTTTGAGTTAGTTGATGTCAACTTTCGTTGTATTTGTATCATTGGACTCCTATGAGTTGAATTGTATAGAAGGACGTAATGAAGCATAAAATGTATAATAAATGATAATATCCATAATCCTAAATCGAGATAAACTTGAAGAAAATAGGAACCATTAACAACGTCCCTTAAGATCATCTTGGTTAATCAAGGTCATGAGTATGACATCCCATTTGATTATCACGTGTGTCAAATGTATTCATTTTACCGTCAGAATGGAGGAGAAATCCTCTCTGGGTTTGCACGTACTTAATAGTTTTGATGTGAATTTTAATGGCTGCTAGTTTTTATTGGAATCTTTTAGAGCCAGTCATGCTATTAATTTAGTAACGTTTACTATTAAAAGACTTCTTTGCAGGCTAAATCGTAAATTATTTCCCCTCAGAAAGATGTCAACACACACGAGCATGAACACGCACACGCACACGCAGCAAGTCAATTCTCGCTGCCATTAAAAGTTCTAATGTATAGCTCAAATGTTTGCATACACCATAGACATCTATACTGGTTAGAATCTTAAAGATAAGGCTTTTAGTGAATGAATATCTCTTTATTTTACTGCTCTAATAATTGGTTCCTTTCAAAGATGTAAAAGTTGTTTATCAACCCTTTGGAGGATTATTTGCAACCAAAACAATCTTCTCTACAAGAGAGAAGCAATGAAAATGCTATGAAACTAGATAATTCATTAGATAGAAAAATGAAACTGGTACAATGAGGAAACCCAATGAAAATAGTTAATGATATAGCATGTTTGTCTAAATACCCTCTCTCAAGTCTAACTTATGGAGTGTGAAAAAATGCAAAGATGCAAGAATGAGTCTTAGTGACAAGGACATGTTAGGTATCCATGCGCAAACAATTTTTTTAGAAGTGAAGTTAAGTAGAAAAATTGCAAGGATTTTTTTTAAAAAATTTTCTTCTTTAATTAAAAAAATTAGACACTACAAACAAACATGTACAATTAATGGTAGGGAGGAGGACTCAACACACCCTCGAAAGATTGTTTGTTATCAATGTACAATCAATGCTCCCAATATAGGAGAGAGACCATATACTCCTTGCTTCTCTTTCTCTCCTTTATTGTCCATCCATACCTCGTGTCAATGCATAATCTCTTGTAGTGATGGTGGAATTCTTGAGAAATGATGATGATGAAGATTGTATACCACTTGCCTCCCCTTCTCCCCTTGACCCTACATCCTTACCTTTTGTCAATGCATAATCTCTCTTGTAGTGATGGTGGAGTTTTTGAGAATTGATGATGAAGATATGAAAGCATCAAACATCATTCCTTTAGGAAGAAATAAAACGAAGTAGAAATGCAGGATGTCTTTCCATGATGCAAAAAAGATCATAATGTACTACGACGATGCCTTTAAACTTTGCTCAATTGTTACCATGTTTCTATGAAATTATGCCATTATTAGGTCTAGTACAAGCCCAATAAATGATGGTGACAAGCTAGAACCATCTACAGAAAAATGAAGAACAAGATCTAAACATGAAGATGGTGTGACAACAATGATGAAGGGGATCCTATAAAGGAGATGTAAGTCCTCAAGTGTCCTCTTGTCTACAAAATGGGACTCAAAAAGTGAACTTTGTAATACATATCATGTGGTCATCACAATGTATCGGATTTTGAAGATGATGTATATCTTGTAAAGAATGAATTGAAGCAACACACGATGGAGATGATGTGATCTCAATGTTTGTCATCCAACTATACTAGCCATTCCATGATGTGTCCACACAAGATGTCTAAATATGTACTTGGAGATAAATTTGCTAATGTTGGACTGGAAGAATCACCAACCTTAGGATAATGATTCAAATCTTTGAATCTAGATTTGAAGTTATATAAGCTAAATAATTAATGTCTGGCTGTAGGAGGAGCATCAGGGAACCCTTAATGTTATCACAATTCTCAAGAGTTGCCAAGTAATCAACCTACTCTTATATCATCATCATCATCTGGTAGGTTATCACAATCATTAATGTGCACAAAATTGTCCATGACATGATTTGGGAATGGAGAGTGATGCTCATCTCCATAAATCTCCCAAATTTTGGTTGAAGTAATGCATGGTCATTAAATATGTGAGATAAATCTCAATGTTGCTCCAAACCAATCTTAGGACACCATCATTTATGGTTTTTTATGCTATCTTTCAATTTTGTGTGCCTAGTTTAGGACAAGTCTGTAGAGATCGGGCAAGACTTGAAATGATTTTGAATATTGTCTTGTCAAGAATTATAGTTTCTTTTGTTAAGGGTGATTATGAAAGGAAAAGTTGAAAAAAACTCATGATTTTATATAGATTAGAGATAAAAACATGTAAAATTGGAACCCTTGTAACATGAAAAGTGGTCCCATATTTTGCAAAATATCTGAAGTATGAGTTAAAACAAAATAATTAATATCAAACTAAGGTAATAGGTACTAGCGGGAAAGTTGAGAAAAAAAAAAGAATGGTCATACAATGTGTGAATATAGTTTTCCAACACCTATTTCTATGCAATTTTTTTTTTTTTTTTTTAATATGAAGCTCCTTTAGACAACAATTGCATCTAGTAGTATTCTAGCAACCATACAATGATGCTTGGTCAAGTGGTGTTGCAAGGGCTAAGTAGTGGATGATTGCTAAGTTTAGCCCCTTGTTTTGGGACTAATTGGGTGTTGTGCTCCCCACAAGACCAAGGGCTTGGCTCCCCACGAGGCTAGGGGCCTCAACCTTAAGCACTTGAGTTGGACAACCCCTTATCACTAATTTGATTAAGGTGCTAAAACCTTTGAAAAAAATTTGTTGTCATATAGTGATGCCATTAGTTGTAGAGAGAGCTATGTTGAAAATTGTGAAATTCATACTCGTGATGATGTTGAGTTGACGCAAGCAAGAATGTCCTAGAATATGTCGATTTATGCAATGATGGTGGTTGTTTGTATGATCATTGTACTAAATCATACAATTGTAAATTCTAATTTTTTAATGCTAAGCATACAAATTTCTCATTCAAAATTCTTTAAATTTTAAATATTAAATGCTAATCGTTCAAATTTCTCATGCAAAATTCTTTGAACACTCAAAGCAATTGAATTTTTTTGAATCAAATCTTAAATTAATTTAGTTGTTTTTGTGCCTATAAGCTTAATAACGAGGTCTGTTTGTTGCTTGCAAATCTAGAGCTTTCATATCATTAGAGAGTTGTTGATCAACCCCATAAAGTTTGAGGATCACTTACAACCAAAACACCTTTCCATAGAAAAGAGAAGTAGTGGAAATGCTCTAAAACCAAAGAATTCATTAGATGTAGAAATGAAATTAGCATAATGTAAAATGATAAAATCTTTGTTACAAAGAGAAGAATTCAACTTTGAGACATGCTAAAATCATCACAATTATCTTAATTTTATATTGTGATAAAAAAAGAAATGACCTATTTAAGTATCAAGTATAACTAAAATCTAATATGAAATTAGTTAAGTAATATACCATGTGCACACTAAAAAATCAGCATTTTCTAATTAACATAAATAGGGGATTAAATCAGCCAATGCACAATTAAGTGTTTAACTACTTTGTTTACACTACAAATGTTGTCTGCCACTCATGAGGGATTATATTTTGGTAGACGATGTAATGCTTTCATCTTGAAAAGAATGTAGTAAACTTTTTATTTTATGCAAATATTGTTAGGAAAATGGTGTCTCAAACTTGCATTTACATAATGTTACTATTTATAGTAAGTTTATATTTGAGCATGAATTAGTCCAAATTTTTTCTCAAAGCTACATATTAACTAAATAAGAATGTCAATACATTTTTGTTGCAAGATCATGTCTAGATTTTGTGATATTAAAGTTTTTGTTTTTGAAAGTCATGAAAAAAAGTTTTTGTAGGGATGTTGTTTGTGTTATTTTTGTTTAATTTTTGTAACTGTTTTAAAGATTTAGAAAGTTTTTCTGTTTCCCTCTAGTGAAGAAAGTTGTTCCGTGAACTCAACTTCCTTTCAAGTGGTATTAGAGTTTGATTACCTTTGGTTTTAGTTGTGGGTTGTTGAGTTTTTGAACTAATCTAAATTTGAGTGGGAGCTTGTGCAAAAGATATTTTGTTATCTTGTTGCAGGAAATTTTAGATGGAAAATTCATTAGAGAAAATATAGGTAGAGAATTTTTTTGAAAACAATTTTGAAATGTGGAAGCTGAAGATGGATGATCTATTAATAGATTGAGATTTGTGGAAAGTTGTTGATAAGAATGTCTCGAAACCAATAGATCCTATTGTAGTTGCTCAATATGATGTTATGGACCATAAAGCCAAGGGTCCAATCAAATTGTGCTTGGTAGGCTTTGTTTTAATGTGTGTGAAGAGTCCTATGCAAATAAGCTATGGAAGAAACTTGGTAAGATGTATTAAGCCAAACCTTTAGCGAGAAAAGCTGTTTTGACATCTAATTGTTCAAGATGTAAATCATCTGCAGCCACAAGACTAAGTACAATTCTAATTGAAGTCATTTTTACAACTGGAGAAAATATTTCATCATAATCTATACCCTTTTTCTGTGCAAAACCTTTTACCGCAAGTCTGACCTTATATCTTTTTTGACTTCCTCCTCCTTCAACCGATAAACCCATTTGTTAGGCAAGGCTCTTTTTTCTGCAGGTAAAGGGACTAAGTCCCAAATCTTATTTTTCATCAAGGAATCCATCTCCTCTTTCATGCCTAGCTCCCACTGTTGTTTGACATCCACCTGCATTGTTTCTTCATATTCTTCTGGTTCACCAGAATCCGTTAATAAAAAAGAATACAAAGAAGGAGAAAATATTTCAGGGGTCTACTTGTCCTCATAGAATGTCTAACACTTGCAGGAGTTTGTGGGACAATCTGTTGTTGCTGAGCATTAGGTACCTGTGGCATTTCATTTTCAGGAATCTCATCCAACACCACATATTCTTGTTTGTCCTGTTCATGCTTCTTTTCTTGCATCTGTTCTTTATACATAACCTTCTCATTGAATATAACATCTCTACTTCTAGTTATTTTCTTATTTTCAAAATCCCATAACCGATAGCCATATTCATCTATCCCATATTCAATGAAGGTACATTTTTGAGATTTAGCATCAAGCTTGGTTCTGTTTTCTTTATCAACATGGACAAAAGCTTCACAACCAAAAGTTTTTAGAAAAAAATAATTTACCTTTTTACCAATCCATGCCTCCTCTAGAATACCACCATCCAAAGGGGTTGAAGGTCCTCTATTTATCAAATAGACAATAGTATGTACAACATCTGCCCAAAAATGTAAGGGCAATCCAACATGCAATTTCATGCTCCTCGCGCGTTCCATGATAGTCCTATTCATTCTCTCTGACACACCATTTTCCTGTGGAGTTCTTGGAACTGTCTTCTGCTTTCGAATCCCATTTAAGGAGCAGCAATCTTCAAATGCTTTGCTGCAATATTCACCTCCATTATTTGATTTGAGACACTTCAACTTTTTTCCTGTCTCATTCTCAACCAAAGCTTTCCATTTCTTAAAAGTTTCAAAAACATCTGATTTTTGTTTTAGGAAATATACCCATGTTTTTCTGGTTGAGTCATCAATAAAAATAACATAATAATAAGAGCCACCAAGAGATGATACCTGAGCCGGTCCCCATACATCTGAATGTACAAGCTCTAACTTCTCACTCTTCTTCTCTTTCCCAACCTTGAGAAATCTGACTCTTTTCTGTTTACCATAAACATAGTTTTCACAGAACTCTAAATCAATCTTCTTTAGTCCTGGCAATAGATTTTTGGAGTGAAGGGTTTTCATCCCTTTCTCACTCATGTACCCAAGCCTATGGTGCCACATTATCGAATTTGTTCTTGCAACATTTATTGTTGTTGTCCCTGCAGTAACTTTATCTGTAGTAGCTAGGGTAGAGTAAGTGTTACCTGTACACAGATATAATGTGCCTACCTTAGCACCTTTAGCTATTACTAATGATCCTTTAGTGACCTTCCACATACTGTTTGAGAGGGTAACTGTGCAACCTTCACTATCTAGTTGCCCTGCAGAAATTAAATTTCTTCTTAAATTAGGAACATGTCTTACCTCCTGCAGAAATCAGTCATTTCCATTCTGCAACTTGATCTTTATCTTTCCTTTTCCAACAATTTGACAGGGCTCATCATCACCCAAATATACCTGTCCAAAATCACCTTGAACATAATCTAGAAAATATTTTCTATGGGGTGTAGCATGAAATGAAGCCCCAAAATCTATTACCCAGGAATCATTAACATTATCCAAACATAAGATTAAAGCATCTTGTAAAGTATTACTTGCAATATTAGCTTCCTTACTGTCATTTTCATTTTTGTCTCCTCTGTTTTTTCGAGACCAACAGTCTTTCTTTAGATGACCAGGGTTTCCGCAATACCAGCAATCTTTCTTTCCTCTAGATTGAGAGCATCCTTTCTTTGACTTCCCTCGTGACTTCTCATTCCACGGGCCTTTTCCTCTTTCCTTTGATCTTCCTCTGTTCTCCACATTCAAAACATTACCCGATGATGTTGGAGTCTCACCTGTGCTTTTCCTTCGCATTTCCTCGCTTAGGATAACACCAATAATATCATCAAATACCAAAGTATTTTTCCCAGAGACAGAGTTACTTACAGCCATAACCAAGCTATTCCAGCTTTCTGACAAAGAACATAAAATCAAAAGAGCCCTAACCTCTTCTGCAAAGGTAATTTTTACCAAAGACAATTGACTGGTAATTGTATTAAATTCATTTAAGTGCTCCACTACAGATCCTCCCTCACTCATTTTCAAATTAAACAAACGCTTCATAAGAAATGCCTTATTCGAAGCCGAGGGTTTCTCATACAACTTAGCCAATGTTGCCATCAAATCTACAGCCGTTTTTGCTTCTGTTATATTGAATGCTACAGACGGCGCAAAGAACAATAGAATGGATCCCAGTGCCTTTCTATCTAAAATGTCCCACTCTTCATCTGACATTGTGGTCAGTTTCTTTGCCTTACCTTCCAATGGCCGCCACAAATCCTTTTGATACAGGTAATCCTCCATCTGCATTTTCCATAACTAATAATTCTGGCCGTTAAAATTTTCCACCTTAAATTTAGAATCCTCCATTGCTCCCACTCAAATCTGAGTCTTGCCAATTTACAGAATACCTCGCTTTGATACCAATTGTTAGGGTTTCAAGCAAATCCGAAGCAAATATGAACTAACAATTATATGCAGATTTAAATACAAAAGATAAAAAAATAAAATAAGACACAGATAACACAGAGATTTAACGTGGTTCACCCAGAATGGGTTACGTCCACCATACAGAGCCGTCCAAACTTTCTTATTATCTAGCAAAAACAATACATCAACCTTACAATGCCTTAAGCATCCCAGCCTCTTATAACATGCATTTTTAGGGCAAAAACAAAGTCGGCCTTTTTAGGGTTTTATTACAATGTCAATTTTCATCAAAAAAAAAAATCGCAAAAAATTTTCTCGGGGGCTCCCGCCCCCGAACCCCCACTTTTCTTAGGGGCTGCCGCCCCTGAACCCCTGCCTAGGGCCCAATTCAGCCATGGACTTCGACGAGGATATGTGGTGAATGTACAGTACTTTGCTGATTAGTCACCACATTTCAACAGTAACCTTGTTGGAGGATTTAAGAATCCAAGCTAATGGACCACCTTGTTAGAGGATTTAATGAGTAACCAAGCTTGTTAGAGCTTACCTGGTTAAGGGATTTCACTACTGTTGTAATTGTTAGAAAACAACAGGTTTTCTTGATCTGTTTGAGTAGCACTACATTTTCTTGATCAGATCTTTCTTAGCTTCAATCTACCTTCACTCAAAGTGCAGATCCATTCACCGGTTAGGCAACTACACACTCAACAGGTTTCTATCAATCTTGCCAACAAACTTTACAAACAACTTCATCGACCTTAAATACAAATCAGTTAGGTCGGTAAAACAACAAAAACCTAATTCTCATCATCGAGATTACAAACAAATTGGTACAATATTGACCGTTAGAAATCATGACAATCTCTTCACATTCTTCAAGAAAATTCTAACCACTCCATGATCACCGCTTCATCGGACTTTGTAACTCATCACGCGCTGTGCATTAGATGCAATCCACTTTGCTCCTTCCCTAGACAAAAAACAAACGGGCCAAAACAATTTGAACTTATCCTCATACAATGATCACACGTGTCTCCATCATTATTGATTATCAGATAATAAACCATCAAACTTGATCGGTTATGGTTTAACAACTGATATGGTTTACCGGTTACATTGCTTAGAAAGGTTTAACCCTTTTCACCGGTTCAACTCACAAACTTTTACATACCGGTTTACAACATCTTCCACAAATCTCTTCTTACCGGTTACTAGCCAATATCAAAAACAACATATCATTAATGCAATCTCTATGCAAAATTCCAACAAACTCAAAATGCCAACAATCTCCCCCTTTGACATTGATGGAAATACAAATATCAACGCCTCTGATTGCTGCTAAGATTGGTGAATAGGAATCCTGGTTTACATTACCAAGTATTCAGCTTGCTGTTGTCCGTCTTCAGCCTACCGCTGGTTCACCTAATCAGACACATAATTCTTCTCCCCCTTTGACAACAAAGCCAAAGTGAAAGTAAAAAGAAAATTTAATTTTGCTCTCACTGTCCATCAACATCATTCTGCAACTTGATGCTCCCCCTGTGGAATACATCCACTTCTTCATCAATCCATGTAAAATTCTGCAAGTGGTTTAGGGACTGATGCAATCAACATCATGCTCAACTAACTTCATGAAGAGGGACAAACCCCAATTGACTTCTAAGATACTCGAAAGTGGTCTTAGGCAAAGGTTTGGTAAAGATATCTGCAAGCTGCTCTTTGGTAGAAACATGCTCCAAGATAATATCTTTATTTTGAACTTTTTCCTTTAAGAAGTGATATTTCAATTCAATGTGCTTAGTCCTTGCATACAAAACATGATTTTTTGAAATGTTTATTGCAGTTGTATTATCACACAAAATATTTATTGGTTCTGAGATTTCCATCTTCAAACCTTCCAAAATGTGTTTCATCCACATAGCTTGTGTGCAATTTATATAAGCTGCTACATAGTCAACTTCAGCAGTAGATTGTGAAGTACAACTCTGCTTTTTACTACTCCATGAAATTAGCCTTCCTCCTAGAAAGAATGCTCCATAGGTAGTACTTTTCTGGTCATCAATATTTCCTGCCCAATCAACATCTGTGCATACTTTCAAATCAAAATTTCCACCATATGGATACCATAACCCATAGTCAACAATACCTTTCAGATATCTAAAAATTCTTTTGGTTGCCATCAGATGTGCCTCATTTGGATTCTTTTGAAATTTAGTAACAATACCAACTTCATGGGCAATATCCGGTTGACTGTGAACAACATAGTGTAATTTTCCAATCATTGCCCTGTATTCCTTTTCATCTACAGACTTAGATGCATCTTCCTTGGACAATTTACAACCTATAACCATTGGGGTTCCAACTGGTTTACAATCACTCATACCGAAAGTCTTCAAAACCTCTTTCACATACTTGGATTGAGTAATGAAAATACCATTCTTCATCTGCTGTATCTGTAAGCCTATGAATTTTTTTATTTCCCCTACTAATGACATCTCAAATTTATTCTTCATTTCATCTACAAAACAATTACTCATGTCATCATTACCTCCAAATATAATGTCATCTACAAATACTTTACTCACCAGTATTTCATCTCCTTCAGACTTGAGATAAATATTGTTTTCGTCACTGGTTCTAGAAAAGCCTATCTCCATTAGATGAGTATGAAGCCGCTCATACCATGGTCTAGGTGTCTGCTTTAATACATACAAAGCTTTATGCAATTTGCATACCATGTCTTCCTTTTCTGTCAATGCATAACCATCAGGCTGCTCTATATAAACCTCTTCTTCCAGTATCCCATTCAAAAATGGAGACTTGACATCCATTTGGTATACCTTGAACTTCTTATGAGCTGCAAATGCAAGCAATGTTTTGACACCTTCTAGTCTTGCTACTGGTGCAAAAGTTTCTCCATAATCCTCTCCTTTTTCTTGTGCATAACCTTTGCATAATAATCTTGCCTTGTTGCGAATTACAACGCCATCTTCATTTAACTTGTTTCTGAACACCCATTTAGTACCTATAACATTCTTGTTTACTGGTCAGGGTACCAGGGTCCAAGTATTGTTTTTGTCAATTTGATCCAACTCCTCCTCCATAGCTTTCACCCAATGATCATCACCAAATGCCTCCTTAGCACTTCTAGGTTCAAAGGTGGAGATCAGGCAATAGTTCTCTCTTATTCTCCTTCTAGTTAGTACACCAACATCCTTGTCTCCAATTATCTATTCAGGACTATGATTTAGTCTCACATACCTAGGAATAACATGATTATTCTCTTCAGGTTCAACTTCCTCATTATCATCTTCTTCTGAATTTATTTGTTCTGGTTGAACAAGTACATCAGGATTTGCTTTACCATTTTTGATTTAACAGTTTCAGGTTCTAAAAGAAAAATGCAAGGATCTTCATCCTTCTTCTCAGAACTGGTTCCTTCTAAAAGTTCAGGACATTTGACTACACGAACATCAACACTCTCAACAATTTTTTGTGTCCGTTTGTTGAAGCATTTATAGGCTTTACTCTTGGTGGAATAACCAAGAAATATGCCTTCATCACTCTTAGCTTCAAACTTGCTTATGTAATCACCTCTTTTAATAAAACATTTGCTTCCAAATATCTTAAAATAGCTAACATCAGGTGATCTCCCATACCAATATTCATATGGGGTCTTGTCCTTACCTCTTTTCACTAGAACTCAGTTCATTGTGTAAACAACCGTACTTAGAACTTCTTTCCAAAATGTTTTTGCTACACCTCCTTGTATCAGCATAGTCCTAGTAGCTTCAACCACTGATCGATTGTTTCTCTCTTCTATACCATTATGTTGTGGTGTCCTTGGTGCAGAAAGTTGCCGCTTGATACCATTATCATCACAATACTTAGTGAAATCCACAGAAGTGAATTCACCGCCTTGATATGTTCTTATACATTTTATCTTTTTTCCACTTTCTTTCTCAGCTAAGGCTCTGAATGCCTTGAATTTACCAAAAGCTTCATTCTTATCCTTCAAGAATGTGACCCACATCATCCTTGAACAATCATCAGTGAAGATCATGAAGTATCTGTCACCTTGAATGCTTCTTGTTCTTATTGGTCCACATAGATCTATATGAGCCAAATCTAACAAGTGCTTTGCTGAGAAGGACTTTCTCTTAAAAGTTGAAGAAGTCATCTTTCCTAGTTGACATTCTTTATAAAGAACATTAACCGGTTTGTCTAGCTGAGGCAGACCTCTTACTGTCTTAGACTTGCTTACTTTAACAATATTGCCAAAATTTATATGACAAAATATCCTATGCCAAAGCTAGCTATCATCTATTTTTGCATTCAAATAGTTGCTAACTTTAGGATTGAGATGAAATAGATTACCTCTGGTCCGTTTCCTGGTTGCAATCAATTCACCTTTGTTGTCAAAGATTTTGCACATTCCATTTCTAAACTCTAGTGGGTACCCTCTGTCATTAAGTTGTGCCACACTTAAAAGATTGTGCTTTAGGCCTTCAACCCAATAGACATCGTCAACACTGCTCTTCCCATTAAGAGAAATAATTCCCTTACCTTTAACCATACAAGGTGAGTCATTGCCAAATCTGACAACACCGCCATCAAATTCTTTCAAGGAAAGAAATTTGCTCCGATCATCGGTCATGTGATGTGAACAACCACTATCAATGATCCAATCATCAGAGTTATCCATTTTGGATACTAATGCCTTCTGATCTGATATTTCTTCCTTAATAGCTACAAACACAATATCTTCACTAGGATCATCATCAGATTCTTCATCAGTAATACCATTGTCAATAGCTACAAGACAATCTCTTGCCTTTACCCTTAAACTTCTTAAATTTGTCTCTCTTGTATTCATTTTCATCATTAGGGCAATTTGCTACTGTATGACCAATCTTGTTGCATGCAAAACATTATAAAGGTAGCTTACCTCTATATTTACTAGTGCCTCTAGGGAGTCGTTTTGCCAACAATGCTTCAAGTTCCACTAAGCTATCTTCATCATTAGCATCTCTGCTGGGTCTAGATTCATAGCTATGACCAATATCTCTACTTCTTCTCACATATGAGTTAGATACAAAATCTCTGAATGCAGATTCTGATTTCTGTACACTACCATCATAGCCATTTAGTTCAAAAGTAGTAAGTTTTCTAATAATAGAGTCAAGAGTTACCTTTGTCTTGTCAATGGATTTCAGCTCTTGAATAGCTGTAACTCAGATAACATAGATCGGTAGCAGGGTTCTCAATACCTTACTGATTACTATGGCATCTTCCACTTCCCCTCCTGCACTCTTTATCTCACCAACTATCTCTTTAATCCTTTGACCATACTGCTGGATATTCTGACCTTCAAAAATTCTCATGTCATCAAAATTTCCTCTTAAACTCTTTTCTTTGGCAATCTTAACATGTTCATCACCGCTATAAATCTCTTCTATTTTCTTCCATACTTCATATGCAGTTTCAAGACCATGAACATCTACATATTCAACATTAGACAGGGAATTGATAATAGCCTCTAATGCTTGGTGATTTTCTTGCTGTTCTTTCTTCTGATCATCAGTCAGGGGTCCAGTAGGTGTAATATACTTATTTTCTATATGATCCCAATACTGACTACCAAGACTCTTAATGTAAATATTCATTTTGTCACTCCATATTCTATAGTTATCTTTGTTGAACTTCAGACCTTTCTTCATCATGATTTGGAAGATATTTTCTTCAAGCTGTTAGGCTTTTAGATTAAGAGGACCTGAGACACTTTGATACCAATTGATGGTATGATGAAAGAATAAGTATCCGGTAGAATACTGAGAGGGGGGGGGGGGGGGGTGAATCAGTATAACGAAAAAATGATACAAAGTTCCCAAACTCAAATTCAGTCACACAAAGTAAACATACTTCAATTAAGATCAACATTCATAGGAATACTTGACATCAACCGGTTTAATTGTCATGACAACTTAACAGTAAACAACTTCAATCTTGTAAACATCAACAATGCTTAATCATAACTCAACATATTCATCTTTAAATGCTTCTGCTTATCATGCCTTATCAAAAGTTAACCAAATCAACAAATAAGATCATAACCACAAAAGAATTCACCACTTGACACAAATGTTTATACGTGGAAAACCCAAATAGGTAAAAACCACGGTGAGATGAGACTCACAAGGATAGCTATCTGAAGTCTTCTGAAGTTTGCCCTGTTAGGATCCAAGCATGTTAAAACTTTACAATAAGTTCTATTAAGAACTAATTCCGATTAGGAATCACCCGGTTAAGGGATTTACAAATATGCCTTGATGAAAAGCACATTACCCTGTTAGGAGTAACCTCGCTGGAGGATTTAAGAATCCAAGCTAATGGACCACCTTGTTAGAGGATTTAATGAGTAACCAAGCTTGTTAGAGCTTACCTGATTAAGGGGTTTCACGACTGCTCTAATTGTTAGAAAACAACAGGTTTTCTTGATCTGTCTGAGTAGCACTACATTTGCTTGATCAGATCCTTCTAAGCTTCAATCTGCCTTCACTCAAAGTGTAGATCCATTCACTGGTTAGGCAACTACACACTCAATAGGTTTCTATCAATCTTGCCAACAATCTTTACAAACAACTTCATCGACCTTAAATACAAATCAGTTAGGTCGGTAACACAACAAAAACCTAATTCTCATAATTGAGATTACAAACAAGTCGGTACAATCTTGACCATTAAAAATCATGACAATCTCTTCACATTCTTCAAGAAATTTCCAATCACTCCATGATCATCGCTTCATCAGACTTTGCAACTCATCACATGCTATGCATTAGATGCAATCCACTTTGTTCCTTCCCTAGACAAAAAACAAATGTGCCAAAATAATTTGAACTTATCCTCATTCAATGATCACACATGTCTCCATCATTACCGCTTATCAGATAATAAACCATCAAACTTGATCGGTTAGGGTTTAACAGCTGATAGGGTTTACCGGTTACATTTCTTACAAAGGTTTAACCCTTTTCACTGGGTCAACTCACAAACTTTTACATACCTGTTTACAACATCTTCCACAAATCTCTTCTTACCGATTACTAGCCAATATAAAAAATAACAATATCAATAATAACATGAATACCATTACCGGTTCAATTGACATCAATGACAACATATCATTAATGCAATCTCTATGCGAAATGCCAACAAAATCAAAATGCCAACAGTAACAAGTGGTATTAGAGCTTGGTCATAGGTTCAAACCCCTCGCTTGCACTGGGGGGGTCTGTTGCAAGGTGTGCGCCCTTGGTCTCCTTGTGCTGTGCAAAATAATGCTCGGGTTTGTGACATGGCTTAACTGCCTCCTATGGATTCTATAAGTCTAGTGGTTGTATCAGACATTAATAGGTCAATCTTTTGGTGCAATGACAACTACATTTGTAACAATATCATCATCATGTACCAGTTTTAGTTATTTGCAGAGGTTCAAAAGTGTTTGCGGTATGTTTTTGAAGTCTATTGCTAAAACATTGTATGTCCTCCAGTATAATATTTTGTACAACACTCTACCACAATGATGTGTCTTGAGTTGTGGTTTGGATGATAAGTAATGATACATGTCAAGAAAAATCTATTGAATTTTTAGAGGTGGAGCTCGAGAAGAAGGAAATTTATAGTCAACAATATGCTCACTATGTTGATTGTGATAATGTACCAAATGGATACACTAAAAGTTTGTAACATGCTCTAGCTAGAGGAAGCATGTGAAGGTTGTTTGGGACTAGATGAGGTTGTGTTGGCTAACACATCTTGTGTTCCCACTTTTGATGTAATCTATGGGCTTTAGGACAAAGTTGACTACACATCTAGTTAATGAATTTGTTTGTGACTAGTTTGTAGATGTTGTAAAAATGTTCTTTTATATATATATATATACTGATTAGTTTCATTCCACCGATGCATGTATGAGTAGAAGATAATTGTGGCAAAAAATGTGCATGTTGTCTACATAATTTTTGTATAAGTGTGCAAACTAAAATGGAGATCTCATACACATTATAAGAGCGTTCTAAAGAAAATCAGATTAGAGAAAGGTTGATGGCTAATATTTGAAGGTTTGCATGACATATCTTTCATTTATCTTGTTGTAATTGAGGTTGGTGCCTCTTTATTTGAGTTGGTTCTCAGTTCTTGGATTATGGGAGTGGTGTCTCCTATAGCTTGGTGCCTAAAAATCTACTTAGGGATTGGTGTCTCCATGTGAGGTTGTAATTGATATGGGTTGGTGTAGGTACAAAATATTGTAATTTCTTTATTATCTTTGTGAGACTGGATTTGGATAGTAGTTCCAAGTAGCTACCCTCATCGTGGTTTTTCCCTTCTGGTTTTTCATGTATATCTAGTGTTCTCGTGTTCTCATGCTTTGACGTGATTATGTTTATTATTGATACAATTACTTTAATGTTAATGTAAATCTTGCAAATTTGGTCCTAATGATATTTTTAATTTGAAGTTGATATTTAACATATATTGATTCACCTCTTCTCTTAGTATATCTATGTGTTTAACAACTGGTATCATAGAAAGGTTACTTCACAGAAGTTCAAAAACTTAAGACGTATCAAGGATGACACACACAGTTGCTTAGGAATGTCTTTCTCCAAATAAGGAATCATTGTTCAATGGAATACATTATGTGTTTTAGAGTGTAAGGATGGAAGGCTATTTGATGACTTTAAGGTTTGATGTTTGGTGGGAAGTTGTGGATGACAATGAGATTCTAGATAATTCTCCAAGAGATTAGGCTATAAAGTAATGTTCTAAGAATATTGTTAAGGAAATAAATGTTATATGTTTTCGATGCTTAAAATCATCATGATGAATAAGAAATACGGATAATCACGAAATCCTTAACTATTAAAGCACCCCTAAACATAAACCAATGAAATGAATGAATAAATGAAAGAATTAAACAAATGAAAAATCCTTCAAATGCAGTGTAGCTTCCATTGTCCTTCTTATATATGTGGTATGGTGGCTCTCAAATGTCATGCTGATAACCTGCAAGTGGCACAATGATTCCAAGTTCATGATTGTTGAGAAAAAATAAATGATCTTGAATTTATATATTTTTAGTACAGATTGGGTGAGATATTGAATTGAAGTGTTGATTGATAGTTGAACTGATTTGATTGATCAATCAACTCATTTTGATTGACCTGTTAAGTGGATTGATTGAAGATCTATGACTCAATTGTTTGACTAGTCAACTAGATTGACTGATTAGTTAACTGAGTTGATTGAGGAGAAGACTAAATTGATTGATTAGTTAAAAAAAAGGCGATTGAGAGTTAAAAGTGGAGATTGAAGAGTTAACTGAGTTAACTAATTAGTTAACTCATTTGATCAATCAACCATGATTTTCAACATGTGTTGTAGGACTTTAAGATGAAATTCAATTTCATGTTTATTTGGATTTGAATTTTGATTTTCAAATGGTGAAATTGAAATACACATTAATTTGAAATTTGATGAAATTAGACTTTGGTGAAATGTTAATTTGGGAGAAATGAAATTAGATGAAATTAATTGAAATCTGAATTTGGGGATTTGAAGAATCAATTAATTAATTAATTGAAAAATTTAAATCAATTTATTTAATCATTAGAAATAGAATTAATTAAATAATAAAGATTATTTAATTTAGGAATTAAATCGCAATTGACTAAATAATTAATATTTAAGAAATGGGTTAAATGATGAATGATTAAGGAATAGAAATTGAATAATTAGTAATGTGGATGATGATTAAGTTAGTTGAAAAGAATTAATTAAATAATTAAAGAATTATTTAATTAATAAGATGAATAATTAGTGTATGTGGGAAAAGTGGTGCAATGAAACGAAAATTACGAAATCATGACTAGTCCACACACCAATGGGATTCTTGGTGCAAGTTATGGAGCTATGTGGAATAGCTCAACTTCCCAAGGGATGTTCCATTGTTCTCTATCTCACAAGACCCCTTAAGCCGATGCCTTTGCTCTCAGATCACCGAGCAAAGTGACTTAGGGATGACAGTCATGAGAATGAGGGATGTTTTGATCAATCAAACATGAGTGCAATCCTAATAATGCATGATTTTAACAAATATGAGTTAAACTAGTATGTATATGATGATAAGATGAAAATATTAGTAAAGAACTATCCTAACATGATATACTAGCTTAATGTGATTATTATGATGAAAAGAAAATACTTCTAAAATGCTTATTAGATTATTTCTATTCAAAGAGGGATTGAAATGCTTAGTAAAAATGAGTATAAGTGTGATACTAAAGACTTGGATATGAAAATAGAGGTTTGAGAGCTCTATTTATAGGAAAATAGAGCAATGAAGGGTTAAGATTGGATAATCCTATCAAGGGTCAGGATTGGAAGTTATCAATCAATGTTTACAATTTTCACCAATGAAATGGTGACAATTGTCAACATAAGACTGCTTGAGAGGAGATTTAAGAAGCAATAAATGCTTGAGAAGACCTCATGGTTACCTTAGAAGGTAAGGGTTAAGGTTAGGTTAAGATTACCCATTGGATAAAGCTTTTACCCAAAGGATAAACTTTTGTGCAAGGGTTAAAGAGATAACCAAGGTTAAAGCCATCAATGCTTGATGAGACCCTTGAGTTAGATGAGGGTTGAGTTAGGCAAAAAGTCTCTAACCATGCCAAAATGGTTAGTTAACCATTAATGGCTTGGAATACTTTAGAGATAAATTTGTAAGAGTCCTTCCAAATTTGGGAGAACTCAACAAGTTAGCTTGTTGAAGGCATAAAGGCTTAAATGCCTTTGGAAGACTTTACTCCAAATTTGAGAAGTGACATCCTCAAATTTAGGGAAAGGGGATAATTGAAGGGTTTAGGCTAATTGATTAAGATTAGATAGGTTCTAGAAGAATCTAGAAAGAGGGTTAGGAGGCAAGTGGGAGAAGTAGGATAATGCAAGTGGATGGAGGATAATTTTAATTAAAATAAATTGCTTTATTTCAACAAAATAAATGCAAGTGGGGGAACAAATAAATTAGATTTATTTATTTGAAGTGAATAATTTAATTAAATGTAAATTTAATTAAAAGGAGAGAGAAGGGATTTAATTAAATAAAATGATTTATTAAATGAAATGATATTAAAGGCTTAGGTGAATTTAAATAAATAAATAGAATAATTTATTTAATCAAATAGAAGAATGTGGATGATTTAATTAAATTAGATTAACTAAATAGAGGAATGAGAATAAAATGAACATTAAATATTCATTTAGGAAAGTGGTCATTTTTATACGTCTACATTTTGCCCCTCTTTGAAGTGACGTGTGTGCACATGTTGATTCAGAGAAATTGATGCGTCATCAAAATTTGATGTGATATCGATGTCGTGCCCTTGATTTGATAAATTATATTGATAATGCCCCCTCGGGAGATGAATCAAAAAAATTGAAAATTTAGGTGCTATTTATAATTGTTATAGATTTAATCGCATTTTAAAATTTCGTCTGTGTTTAATGCACGTTGATTGATTCATCTCCCAATAATGATGTTTTCTAGGGTTATAAGCGAGAACACGAGAAAAAAACATGCCCCTATTACCAACCCTAATTTACTTTTACCCTATTAAAAGGTGAAAAGTGATTTTATTTATATCATTTGTGCTTGTTGACTTTTGGAGATAGTGACATTTGGAGAGTGACAAAATACCGGTTCCCTATGCTTCGCACAGATTCAAGCGCATTCGTCGATACCAGAGGCCTGCCACGTATGGTCCACCTGCAAGTCATCTAAATTTTGCCCTTTTTGCTTTTTGTTTGGTCAATTTTAAGCACATTTTTTGATTTTTTGTATCGAATTTTCACATGTTAGCGCATAGGGTCAATTTCATAGTGCATACGATAAAACCTTTAGCGCATAGGGGTAATGAATTAGGGTAGCGTCGAGGGGATGTCGGGTAGTGTGTTACGGGTTTAGGCTAGCATATAGGGGTAGGTTAGCACATATGGCTAATAGGATAGCACATAGAGGGAAAAGGGTAGCGCATAGAGTAGACCTAACACATAGGGAAAAGATGGTGGCGCATGGGTGGAACAGGATAGCGTATAGGGCCAATCTAGCACGTAGGGTAAATTCTGTAGTGCGTAGCTAAATTTAGCTAGCGCAAAGGTAGCAGCTTAGCGCATAGAGAATGTGTCTTAGCATGTAGGCAGAAAATGCAATGATTTAGGAGGAAAATATGATGTTTTGAGGTAAATTTAGAAGGGAGATAGGTTGGGGTGAATAGGTGTCTGCTGAGTGCTCCTGGATGGGTGTGGTAACCAATCCGTGTGTCTACTGTGATGATGTGTGTTTGGTTTTGATAAATTTGGATTTTGTCTTTGTTGAACTTCCAAGATGAGTTTTTGAATGATGATCTTGATTTGTTTGTTGTTTTAGATCTTTGATTTTTTTTTGTTGTGAATATGATGTCCGATATGAGTTTTGCTATGGTTTTTATGATATGGAGTTTGATTTCTCATGATGAATTTGAGTTGATTGCGCAATATGGAGCTGATAGATAAAACTTGATTTGGATTTGTTTCAAGTTGATATGCATTTTTGATCTTGATATGGGTTGGAATTTTTATATGAAACTCGATTTGATTTGGATTTGTTTCAAGTTGATATGGAATTTTTGATTTCAATATGGGTTCGATTTCTGATATGAAACTTGATTTGATATGGATTTGTTTCAAGTTGATATGGAATTTTGACTTCGATATGGATATGATGTTGGATATGATACTTGATTTGATATGGTTTTGTTTCAAGTTTGATATGGAATTTTTGATTTCGATATGTATATGATGCTTGATATAAAACTTGATTTGATTTGGATTTGTTTCAAGTTGATATGGAATTTTGACTTCGATATGGATATAATGTTGGATATGAAACTTGATTTGATTTGGATTTGTTTCAAGTTGATATGGAATTTTGATTTTGATATGGATATGATGCTGGATATCAAACTTGATTTGATTTGGATTTGTTTCAAGTTGATATGGAATTTCTGATTTTGATATGGGAACTGATATTTGTACATGTTTTGCTTGCGACAGGAGCGGCTTGGGGTTCTTCAGTCATGAGAGATTTTTTTGAGGCCATGTTCTTTGATTCCATGATTGACACAGGTAGATAGAGATATTATTGAGAAATGTGGGTTGTCCTCTTTGTTGGACATGCCTTGGTATATCATTAACCGAGGTTTACTGACAACATTGGCAAAGAGGTGGCATAGTGACACCAACACTTTTCACTTGGCTACGAGTGAGATTATAGTCACTCGAGAGGACTGTTATCGGATTCTATGGATTCCTGTGGTAGGGGCACTATTGCCTTATGAGCAAACAGAGGAGGGTGGGACAGAGGCGCTTCGCCAGATTTTTCATGATGATATGATTTGTGGGTATGAGATCCCTTGGCAGGAGTTCATAGATTTTGATTATGCCCCACTACCATCAATATTGGTTGGTTTTGTAGGTGGCTTCTTGTGTCCCGACCATAGGTTGAAGGGACTGGCAGTTGGATGGGGATTTATTCTAGAGGATATGGTGACACAGGGTCGCCGATTTGCATGGGGGTCCTGCATGTTGGCCCATTTGTATAGAGATTTGCATCAGGTGTTGTACTTAGGCTACAACGACTTATCAGCCAGGGTCACATTATTACAGGTGTGAGCCTAAGAGAACATTCCCGCAGTGAGGCCACTTGCAGATTGAGATAGGCTAGTTGGTCGTGCCTATGCATATGGATACACAGGGATAATTGTCAAGCGTAAGGTGGGCAAGCTAGAGCATTGGAGGAGGGTGCTAGGTGATATTGATACAGTTATTTGGAGACCATATATCGAGTGTGAGGTGTGGGATGAGGATGGGCTAGAGATGCCCTATGTATACATGTCACGATTCTTGATAGGGTAGATGACTTTTGTGATTGAGAGGTTCCTGCACAGCCGAGTTCTGCAATAGTATGGGCGATAGTAGGGTATACCACAAAGAACATGCTTATATGCTCGTCAAAGGCAGTATGTGCTGGAGTGGGGTCCGATTATTGACAGTGTTGTGGTGGTGGAGGAGTACATGCATTTGGATGGCCAGATATGGGACTATGTCTACAGGGTCGTAGATGCGGGGATGACAAAGGAGGTTGTAGTGCTCTTCATGGCTCATGATGTAGCCCAGATATTTGATCCAATAGAGATGATTCTTGCTTTTGATGATGATGAGGATGAGTAGCCTGAGAGGCTAGGGAGATGGAGAGAGGAGGGAGAGGAGATTGAAGAGGGATTTGGGGATGGTGGAGGGGATGACGGGGGAGATGGGAGGGGAGGCAGGTAGGGAGAGGAGATAGAGGGAGGAGAGGAGATAGAGGAGGAGATGGTGGGAGGAGAGGAGATAGAGGAGGAGATAGAGGGATACGAGGAGACAGAGTAGTGAGGCGAGTAGTTGATGAGAGATGGAGGGGAGGTTTGGTGATTGAAGCTGGTGGAGTTGGATGAGAAGGTGAGGTTATAGAAGTTGTGGGTGGGATGGATGAGTTTAGGCAGCCTACCCAGAGGAGGAGATCAGATGTGTTACCCCCACCGGTGCCAAGGATAGGGACATGGACAGGAGGTACCATGACATAGGTACCACTCCAGATTCGGATACCCACCCATCGAGAGGATGCACAGATTAGATCCTTATAGTTGTCAGTGCAACAGCTTCAGACATAGGTATTGGCACAACAACGCCAGATTACACAGATTACTGTAGAGCAGGATACAATGTTGGAGCACTTAGGTCGAGCAGAGGCTTGAGCAGATAGTCTGGGGAGAGTGGAAGCTGGTGGTTTGATGAGAGACACATTGAGAGAGATGCAGTATGCAGCCAAGGAGACTGAGTACTACCGGTGTCTGTATGAGGAGGTAGTTCCTAGAGATCATAGAGCTCATAGCTATGCTGCAGTGAGATCCAGTCGATCTAGGAAGACTCCTTCGGGGATAGAGAGCAGAGGTGTGACAGGGCCGCCTCGACATGATCCACCCAGAGATCTAGGTGCTGGGACATTTGCTGGGAGACCATCATCCTCAAGAGATAGTCATACCTGAGAGACCTTGTCTCCATTGTATTTTGATCATTGTGTTGTATTTTGGGTAGACATGACATCATTTTGTATACTTGACCATTTTTGAGATATATATATGACACCGATTTCTTTGATCCACATGTGATGTGTTTTTATGGATGATGTTTTATATATTAATGTGATGGTTCTATGATGATGATGCAATGCTTAGATAAATGCGTGTGATTTGATATTTGATGGATATGATTGGATGATGCATGATGTAATGATATGATTTGTGAGATGAGATGTATCTTGAAAATGAGATGTATGATAATGATATGCTGTGAGATGTATCTTGAAAATGAGATGTATGATAATGATATGCTATGAGATGTATCTTGAAAATGAGATGTATGATAATGATATGTTGTGACTAAATACAAATTTTGTATGATATGCAACTAACTGATCAACCTCATTCTGTCGTTTGTCATTCCCGAATAGTCACATGTTTTTTGCTTTCTTTGGGTTTATCATCATTGAGCTATTGATATGTTGAAAATTTATACAAGCATAATGGTATACTTGAACCATAATAACCTGAGAAAAATTTACATGGATTTTGATATTGCAAGATGGCACAAGCGTTGAGGTATAATTGAACCAAGATGACCTCAGTGTTGCTTGCGTATAAACAGACAAGATTTAACCATTTGTATGCACAAATTGGAACAATGTCTTCAGTGATATGTTTTGAATCACGTCTTGAGACAAGTCTTTGTATAGTATAAATGATTGCCTCACAGACAGAAAACCAAAAAAATATCAGACCCCGCGGCCACTTTCTCTAGCTCGATGCATCATTGAGAAAATTTTCAAAGATCCAATAAGTCAAAAAGTTTAAGTGCAAAAAAATTCGAAACTTCAAGCAAGATGCAAACAAATTATACTTCAGAAAATCATCCATCATGTGTTTTGAAGTTATTAATTGGATATTTATTTTCTTGGCTGCTGGAGTTTTGCTTGACATGATGTTCTGGTCATGCTGTGATTCTTGTTTGGCTGATGCAATGGAATTTAGATGAATGTTGTCCCTATCTAGATTAACCTATTGATGTGGATATGTACAATGATTACCAAACCATGGTGGGATATGACAAACTGATAGTCAAATAAGTCAAGGACATTGACTATGCTAAGTATGTCCGAGATAATGATGTTTTGATAAAGTGCTGGGTGATGGCCAGGGACTTTTGATAAAAGATATGAGTAAAGATAGGTAGAGGAGCTATTCTCTCACAAGTAACGCCTATTGTTAGGTTTTCACCATTTGTTTTTATTGCACCTTTTTCTTGTTGTTTTTGATTTTTTTTGTATTTTTTCACTTTGTCCGTGCATTTAGACTGCTCAAGTATAGTATTTCTTCAGATGGATGTTGTTGGTTGGTTCATGGAGCACTCGCCTTCTGAAGTTGTTAACTAATAGGCACCTGATCCATAGGCTGAGATGATGACATAGGGACCCAACCAGTTAGGTTTAAACTTTCCCTTCTTTTCTCGATCCTGTTGATTTCTAGGATTTTCCTTGAGTACGAGATCACCTACTTTAAAAATCCTAGGGATGACCTTCTGGTTGTAGCTTCTACACATGTGCTACTGGTATGCTTTGAGATGATTATAGGCATGTTGTCGCTTTTCATCTATAAGTTCTAGCTCTTGTAGTCTATTTACTCGATACTCCTCATCCAGAATGAGGCCTTTCAAAGATACTCCGAGTGAGGGTATTTCTACCTCCAGAGGTAAAATTGCTTCTAATCCATATACCAATGAATATGATGTAGCTCCTATAGGTGTCCGGATGCTAGTTCTGTATGCCCAAAGTGCCAGATTGAGTTGCACATGCCAATCCTTTCCTGTATCATTTACTGTTTTCTTGAAGATTTTTAATATTGTTTTATTTGATGCCTCTTCTTGACCATTCCTTGGTGGATAGTAAGGTGTAGAGAAACAATATTGGATTTTGAATCATTCACAGAGTCCTCACACATCCTAGTTTTTGAAAGGACATCCATTATCAGTGATGATGGAACTGGGAATGCCATATCTGCAGATTAGATAATTAAGAATGAAAGAGGCAATTTTTTTTCCAGTTACTGTGGTCATGAGGACCGCTTCGTTCCATTTTGTAAAATACTCTATTGTAGTGATAATGAACTTGTGTCCATTTGATGATGAAGGGTGTATTTTTCCTACTAAATCCAGTCCCCACTGACAGAAAGGCCAAGATGTTGTAAATGGCTGTAACTCTTGTGCTGGTGCATGTATAAGATTGCCATGGATTTGTCATTTAGGACATTTCTTTGCAAATTGATAAGAATCTTTTTCCATCGCCGACCAATAATATCCCATTCTTTAAAGTTTTTTAGCAAGAGTAGGACCACTTGAATGTGTGCCATAGATACCTTCGTGAAGCTCATGTAAAGAAGAGTCAGATTCATTATGATCAAAACAACAAAGAAGAGTACCATCTAGACCTCGACGGTAAAGAGTATCAACAGTGAGGGTTAACGGGCAGCTTGCCGGATAAAGTTATGTTTTTGGTTCCGAGATAGGTCAATGGGTAGGGTATTAGTTTTATGATACTTATATATTGTTCCATATAAAGGAGAATCTGAACCAGTTAAGACATAGATAACATGGGATGCCGAATTGTCATAGGCTGGGGAAAACAGTTGCTCTACCAGAAACTCATAACGACTTTGTTACTCTGGAATTTGTAGCAGTGAATCGATAGTAGCCATTGCATCGGATGCTCGATTGTCCAACCTTGGTATTTGCTCAAATGTGATGTGTAAAAAATACTATTTGAAATCATCCACCATTCTTTTGTATGGAAGCATCTTGTCATCTTTTATCTGGTAGTCATTGTTGATCTGATTTATGACTAATTGGGAATCTCCATAGACTTTCAGTTCCGTGATTCTCCATTCTACAACCATTTTAATCCCTGTGACTAGTGCCTCATACTCAACAATCTTATTTGTACATGGAAACATGAGTCTATATGATCTTGGTATGGCGTGTCCTTCAGGAGCGACGAACAAGATGCCGACACCTAAGCCTTGTTGAGTGTAGGAAACATCAAAGTACATGGTCCATTGCTTGGTGGTAACAGTAAGAACATCCCTATCTAGAAATTCGATTTCAATTGGTTGTTTATCTAGTAGTGGTATGTTAGCTAATTGATCTGCAATTACCTGTCCTTTGATAGCTTGATGCTCGGTGTAGTGGATATCAAATTTTTCGAGGATCATGACTCATTTAGCTAATCTGCCCGTTAGAGCTACTTTGCCGAGTAAATATTTTAGAGGATCAATTTTTTCTATTAGATTGATTGTGTGAGCTAGCATGTAGTGTTAGAACTTTTGAGAAGTGAACACCACTACTAAACAAGCCTTCTCAATGAATGTATAATTCAACTCATATCCATTTAAAGTTCTGCTGATGTAATAGATAGCTCATTCCTTTCCTTCTTGGTCTTCTTGTACTAATATTGTCCCCAATGACATGTCCATTATTGATATGTAAAGAATAAGTGGCTTTCCTGCTATTGGGGGTACCAAAAATAGTGGGTTCATTAGGTATTGATTGATTTGATAGAATGATTCTGCACATTTGGTCTCCCATCTGAATGGTACATTCTTATGTAGAAAATGATTGAATGGTAGACTTTTATCTACTAGTTGGGCGATGAACCGCTTGATTGACTGGAGCTGTCCTTGTAGAGATTTGAGTTGGCTAATGTTCTTAGGAGGTGGCATCTCCATGATGGCCTGTACCTTTGTTGGATCTACTTCAATGCCTTTTGCTAACATGATGTAGCCTAATAATTTGCCCGATGTTATCCTGAAGACACACTTCTTAGGGTTGAGTCTGACTTGGAATTTCTCCAATCTTTCAAAAATTTTCTCGAGTATTCCCAAATGTTCAGCCCAGGTAAATGACTTAGCCAGTAAATCATCCACATAGTCTTTCATGAAGGTATGCATCATATCATGAAAGATTATTGTCATTGCTCATTGATAAGTCGCTCCAACATTCTTTAAGCCAAAAGGCATGACATTCTAACAATACGTTCCCCAAGGATAGGTAAACGCTATTTTATCTTGATCCTCTGGAGGTATCTTGATTTGATTATAGCCAGAAAAACCATCCATTAATGATAACATTGCATGGCCTACTGTTAGGTCTACATTTATGTCGATGCTGGGAAAAGGAAAGTCATCCTTTGGACAAGCTTTGTTTACATCCCTGAAATCTGTACATATCGTGATGCTGCCATTTGGTTTTGAAACTGGTACAATGTTTGAAATATATTCAACATAGTCTATAGGTCGAATAAATTCGATGTCTAATAAATTTTTTAGTTCAACTTTGACCATGAGTACTACATGTGGATTCATCTTTCTCAATTTTTTCTTAACTGGCTTGGCTCCTGGAGAAATAGATAAGTGATTCATGATTAAGTGTGGATCAATCCCGGACATATCTGTATAGGACCAAGCAAAATTGATTTACTTTTCTTTGAAGAACTTGATAAACTCTGGGTTTTCTTCCTCTGTCAGAGATTCTGCTAGTTGTATGTTTTTGCTTGCTTCTGTTGTACCAATGTTGATTGATTGAGTGAGCTTAATCAATATGGGTGACCGCTCATGATAGTGTTCTGGAAGAGTGTCAAGTCTCTCATTTTTAGGTTCCTTAAAAAGGTTTTCACCCTCAGATGCGTCCTTTATTTTTACTTTTTTGTGATCTAGTGCTGCCATTGACTGGTTTTTAGCAGTAGATCCTTTATTTCCTTCATTTTTGTGACTGAGAGACTTGGCACTCCCCTGATTGCAGATGTTGTTACTTTGTTTGCTGGTAGAGTCTATTTTCGGGTTGACAATACATAAATAATGGATAATGGAATCATCATCTGGAAAAATAGGCATGCCATGGTTTTCAGGTTCATCCCAGTCTATGAAATCAGGAAAAACAAGTGACAAAGAGTCATTGGGTGGGTCGAGTTTGGCTACGATAAGTGTCATGATAGAGGAATCATTAAGATTGGCTGGGATATTGAATAAGTTAATGATTTTGTTGAGGTCTTTGATGGTATCATCTTCCATGTAGACTTGCTCGTAATGTTGCTGCTCATTTTCTTTGGCATCATAGATATTTTGTGGACCAAATTCAAGTAGTCTAGACTCTGTGTCTTGTCCTTCTTGAGAAAGGGGTATATGGTTAGCATTTTTAGGAATATCTTTAGTAATATTTGAACAGCTGCCCCATTCATAGTCATTTGAATCAGTCTCAGAAGTGCTGTCCCAGATTCTTTCAATGTTATGGACAGGTATGTTGTAGGGTGAAAACAGGTCCTTGATGATTGATACTAGTTTGATAGTTTTCTCTGATTCCGTATCAGATCCTACTTGTACTCTTTACATCTACTCATATACTGTCTCTCTTGAGGGAGTAGTGATTTTTTTAGGGAGTCATTCGACTTTGTTTGGAATAGGTTCTTGAACGTGATGCACTTCTGCATATGATACTTCTTCTCTTTCAATGACCAATTCCTCTTGTTGTTTTTCTTTTTCCTAGTGTTCTCGTGCTTTCCTTATTTTTTTCGCTGATTCATGTAGTGCCTCTTGCCATGAGTCCTCCTTGTATTTCTTCTTTGCTTTCCACTGAGGTTTTTGATATTTATTTGGTTTCTTCTTTGTGGGTAGTGTGTGTTCATAGCCCAATCCTATTTTGCCTTTAGAAAACTGTGAAGGAGGATCCAATGGTTCTGTGGCACCTTCTTGATGCTTGCCGATAGGTCCTTTGCCATTGTATCCCATTCGTTGCATGATCAGGTAGCCTTTTCCATACAATTGTGTTGGTATAGCTACTTCCATAGTAGCAGCTCTGACTTCTTCTTCATCCTTGTATAGCCAACTAAGGATGTCCTTTTCTTCTGATTCATGTGCTAGTGTGCCTAATTGGATAAATTTTCCATCAAACTTGGTGATGGGCTGTGATGCTTGATGTGTTGATGCAAAAGGTTGTCTATAAGATTTTGGTGATGCTGGTAAGTTGGTTAGACACATGGGTTCAAAAGAGTATTCTCCCATTCCTTGCTCTTTGATTTTCATCTTCTGTGTAAAATCCATGGATAAAGATTTGAGCTTTTCTTGATAATGATCCATTGCTGAAGAATTGTGTTTTTCCCTGTTATGTGGAACTAAGCTATCTTGGGCTGCCCCCCATAGCATTACAGTGTTGAAAAGGGTTATTATTTGCTGATATAGAAATCGCATGCCCATTATAAGGGAATTTAACACATTGGTGGTAGGTTGAGGGTACTGCTTGCATTTCATGTATCCAAGGACGACCCAGTAAGATATTATATGTGAGGTCTATGTCTAAGACTTGGCACATAGTGTCCCTTTTTATTGGTCCTACCTAAATAGGTATGATTATTGTTCCCTTGGATGATCTTTATTCATCATCATATGCTTTGATGGTGATCATTTTGTGTGGATCAATAGACTGCTCAGAGAAGCCTAATGCACAGATAAGTTTTAAGGTACATGTATTGAGCCCAACTCCTCCATCTATCAATACTCTTTTAACTCGATGTTTGTAGACCAAGAATTCAATGTGAAGGGGAGTATCATGTGGATGACTTAATGAGATATTAGCTTGCTCAGAAAAGGTGAGATGATGAGGCCTTGTCATGTGAGCCACCATGGCTTGAAATTTGTCAATATCCAAATCTTGAGGTACATTTGTTTCCAATAGTGCTTGTTCCAAGATGTCTTTATGTTTTGGTGAAATTTTTAATAACTTAAGTAAGGATATTTGAGCAGGAGTTCTACGTAGTTGACTGACTAGATTATATTGAGGTTTGGGGATAATGTTTGCTGCGGATGTATGCCCTTTCAAGACATATTTTTGAGCTCTGGTGGTTACATTGATCAATTCATGTTCGCATTTGTCCTTGATTTTAATGACATTTACTTGATTATCATCCATTGATATATGATTGATGGTGTTATTGTAAATGTGATTGATGTGAGCCCCTCGTGTATCGTTTTATGTAGAAGTTCCATGCTTGTTGTAATTTGGAAGAGGATTTTTGAAGGCACCATGATCACCATTTGTTTTGAGACCATCGACCATTAAATCACCTCTATCAATCATGTCTTGGACAATGTTTTTAAGCCTCATGCAGTCATTTGTTTGATGCCCTTTTTTTCGATGGAAATCACAGAAGTGTGAGTCATTCCACCAAGGTGGTTTGACTTGGGGTTCAAAATTTCTTATAGCCAGTAATGTGATAATCTTGTTTGTTAGGAGTTCTCTGAATGTTGATTCCAATGATTTCCCCAATGGTGTGTAGATGCGAGTATTTGGAACGTTGTTGGTGTTACCCCTTGAATTAGGATTAGGTCCTTGATTCGTGTTGTTGTTCTAGGTATTGTTATTATTGTTTGCATTTGAAGGTTCTGGATTGGTATTAGGTGCATAAGTGTTAGTGCCTTGGTTAGCACCTTTTTGATTCTTGGTAGCCCGAGGATTACCTGATAAAGCCAATACTGGTTGTTTGGACTTTATATCATGAGCATCGTTTCCTCTCTCATTTCCAATACTTTTGTTTCTGGTCTAGAACCTGGATTTTCCTAAGTTTTTGTTGTTGTTTTGGTTATTGTAATGAGAGCTGGATGAAGCAGTTCCTTCTTTAAAGAACTTCAATGTTCCCTTCTTGATACATGCCTCCTCTACTTGAATGCCATTTTTGATTAATTTGGAAAAAGATGGCATGCATTGGAGTTTGAGTATGTAACTCATCTCACTATTAAGATTGTCGATGAAAATTTCCATCTTCTCCTTTTTAGGCATATCTCAAGGATATATTGAAACCATTCACCTCCAACGTTGAAGAAACACCATGCATGTTTCATTGTTTTTCTGTTTGGTATTGCAGACATCTAGCATGGTGATTGCATGCTATATATTGTAGGAGTACTAAGTTATAAATTTGTTGACTAACCCATCAAAAGATCTGACAGGAGGTGTAAGTTTGGATAACCACTCCATTGTTTGTCCACCTAAGCTTCTTGGGAATAGTCTCATCAAATAGGTGTCATCATGGGCAAATTCAAGGCTCATGGTACAAAACTTTCGGACATGATCATGAGGATCACTCTTACCATCATATTTATCAAATTTTGGAATGTCTAAATTATAGGGAAAAGGGATCATGTTTAACCTTCTGTCAAAGGGGTAAGGACAAATTTCATTTAAGGAGTACCGCACTGTTGTCCCTTGTTTCATGTCCTGCATTTGTCTTTGCAAAATTTGTATTTGTTGTGTGAGAGCAACCAAGGGTGCATTTGTTTGCCGAGGGAAGAGTTCTTCCCTCTCGTTATTTCTAGTTTGAGTAGGTGTGTGCTCTGGTATGTTTTGTTCTGGTATGTTTTGCTCAAGTATGTTTTGTTCTGGTATGTTTTGTTCAGGATCACGTGTTTCCTCTTCTCTTTGTTGTTCTTGATAAGTATAATTTTGAGATCTTGTCCTAAAGACGTCAGTATCAAAGTCTTTAGGGAGCCTAACTCCTTTGCTTGTTAGCATGAGTAAGTATTTTTCTTTGTCGACTTCTATGAGTTTTTTGACAAGTTTTTGAATTGAAGCGCTTTCTTGACATTCTTGAAGGATTTCTTCAGAAATTTCTGTGTCTTCTAGATTTGGATATTCGAAAGGATTTGATAATCTTCGACCCATGCTGGACTCTGGTTGTGGTTCACTTTGCTTGTTTCGTTGAGAGCGAGTGACAGTGGGCATCTAGTAGAAACTTTCTGTGACAAAGGGGATGAATTCCTCTTCTATGTTTTGCTCGGGGGTTGGTGGTTCAAATTGAGGTATGTTGTAAGTGATGCAAACTTCTAGGAGAAAGCTGTATTGATCTTTCCTCTTTGATTTAGGTGTAACTTGCTGAATGCTGATTTTTGGCAAAAGGCTCTACTTCTCAATGGGTCTTCGTCAAATTTGTTTAAATTGTCTTGAAGATATAAGTACATATGACAGAGAAATGTGCGATGATATTTGAAGAGTTGGTGATTGATGTAGAGAAATCTATTCTTTTTAGCAAGTTTATGGGAACTGGGTTGTTGTTTCCTTAACTTAGTGTTATGATGAAGACTTTTTCTTCTCAAAATATGAGGATTAGTCATACATAGGTGATGAATGGTTTCCTTTGATGTTTGGATTGAGATACTTTGTTTGAAAACTTAAGTCTACTTTTATCAAATGAAGGTTTAGATGCCCCCTTAGGACAAAGTGCATCAAATGATACTGTATAAGAGCTTTTCCGATATGGAAACTCGATTTGACAAATTAAGTTTAAAATAGGTATGTTTTGATGATAAAATCCATTTGATTGGAAGACCTTTTTATTAGTGTGATGATGCTACTTGATTTTGATAGGAAAGAGTGTTATCCTTAGCTAGTTTTGGACTTAACAATTTTTGTTCTAAGACTGACTTTTTATTATTATTTTAGAATAGTTTTGATGTTTTAATTCAAGTTTTTCCTAATGAAGTTGATTGGGGATCAAAAGGGTTTTCCAAACCATTGTTTTAAAAATTTTCAAAAAAGTTTATTTGCTCTCTCTTTTCACAGTTTTCGAACATGCGCTAAGCCAGAGACTAGATGCACTAAATAATGATCCCAATGCACTAAGGAAAGACCTTGATGCGCTAAGCTGCCTTTGCTATGCGCTAACTTGAACTATTCTATTTTGACTGGACTAGATGGTTATGCACTAATATGTTCCAATTACGCGCTATTGTTTGAGCACAAAGTGCTATTGTTTGCCTTCAATGCGCTAAGCTGTTGTTCCAAAGCGCTAATATGTTTTCAAGAAGCGCTAAGTTTTAGCTACCAAATGTTCAGATGGCTTATGCACTATTTCTCAAAGTAGTTGCACTATTTTAAGCTTGGACGTGCTAAAAGATGGTGTCAAAGCGTTAAGTTTTGCTTAATATGCGCTAGGATGTTGTTCCTACGCACTAAACTACCCTGTTTGTTTTGATTTGCTGGTTTTTCTGTGAATTTTAACTTTGTCTCAACTTTTGATAGATGATTTTCTAAAGTATGAAATGCAAACACAACATGAAAAAGACAATTATTTTTGCCTATTCTAAACAAAGAGTGTATATTCTGCGAGGATGTGTTCAAATCCCCAATGTTTTAATAGGTTTTGGATACAAATAATACAATTCAATCAGACTCTTTATTCAAGGGTCATCAACAATATCATAGCCCACTAGTCTTAATACTCCGTCAGCTCAAACAACCTTGTCACCCCCTAGGGGGTGCCCATTTTTTTGCCTTCTGCCAGAAATTAACTCAAAGTGAATTGCTTCACAGTTGAGTAGCTATCTTGGGAGATATATGGTGAGTAATTTTGGGGGCGGATTATTCCCCAGTCTTGCACTATGATATAGCCAATGTTTGGATACTGACTCAACTCAAATTTTCTAATTCTAAGGTTCGTAATAAAGCTTCTTGTTCGGTCATCAGTGATAAACTCCCTTAAGAGGCTTCCCAACCTTTAGAACAAAGGCTTTACGTATCGTAAATATACCGGGGGAAGGCTAATTGTTGCACAAAACCGTTGAAAGGGACTTTCGTCACCCTCCACTTTTGATTATAGTGGGTTGGAACACTTGGCGATAAAGCCATTTCCCACTTAGGTTGTTCCCCTCACACAGACCAAAAATGGCTTTAAGAGTTTTTATCTCCTCAGGAGGTCAGGCCTACTAAAGGACTTAAATGCTTGAAAAAGAAGAAAGCATAAGAGTGGTTTGAATTTTTGATCACCTAATTAAGGGGAGAGCATATACCTTCCACTTTCGATACAAGGCAAACAATCTTCTTTTTAACCTTTAAAACAATGATTTTGCTAACTTCTATTTGGAGATGTTGCTCCAAAAAAGCATGGTGTTCTTTTTATCTTCCAAATCAATGATTTTCTAAGCTAAGTAACAAGATCTTGGTCAACAAAGCAAAGAGTTTGGTTTGGTCAACAAAATGAAATCGATAAAGGGGAAGAGCTTCCCTCTTTTGGTTTGTCTCAAAAACATTTTGACAAATGAGGTTCTTTATCTTGCAAAAATAAACTGAATCCTTTTAGACACCAAAGGATGGTGAAGTTATTTTTAAAACACTTGCAAAAGTAAAGTTTGTTGGTTCTTTTTATAGCTTCCAAACTGAAGTGTTTTTCTCCTAAGAAAGAAAGAAAATGGTTTTTATTTGTTGTTCTTTTTAGGTACCCCAAAATGAAATGTGAGTTTAATTTTACCCAACAAGAAAATGAAGAAAATTTAAAGTAACTAACTTAACAAAGTTAGAAATACCAAATTACTCCAATCCTAACTTTGATAAAAGAAAAACAATCTCCCAAAACCCTGCAAAGAAATTATTAGTTACCTGCAGTAAAACCTGTTAGCAATCAAAATTTTTCTTTTCGTCGACTTCTACAAGTATAATTTAAGCTTATGTTACAATTTTGTTTTCTGCCCATGTCTGTTATGTGCTACATAATGGAGCTGATGCGCTACAGAAAGGCACTAATGCGCTAAAGGAAAAGCCTCGATGTGCTAAGCTGTTGTCTGGATGCGCTATACTGTTTATTTAAAGCATTGAAAACCTACAAGAAACAACAAAACTGTTATGCACTAAAGTTAAGTCTTGGACGTGCTAAAAGATGGTTTCAAAGTGCTAAATGGTCTATCAGATGCACTGAAGTATCGACCAGATGCGCTAGAGAATGCTCGCTACGTGCGGATTCTAGTTTTCTGCGTACCTGCAGAGTTAGTCCTACATAAAAAATGATTTGATAAATGGGGTTATGCCCCACGGTGGGAGACATAAATGTATGCAGGAAAAGTGGTGTAATGAAACAAAAATTAAGAAATCATGACTAGTCGACACACCAATGGGACTCTTGGTGCAAGTTATGGAGCTATGTGGAATAGCTCAACTACCCAAGGGATGTTCCATTGTTCTCTATCTCACAAGACTCGTTAAGCAAATGCCTTTGCTCTTAGATCATTGAGCAAAGTGACTTAGGGATGACAATCATGAGAATGAGGGATGTTTTGATCAATCTAACCTGAATGCAATCTTAATTATGCATGAGTTTAACAAATATGAGTTAAACTAGTATGTATATGATGATAAATTGAAAAGATTAGTAAAGAACTATCCTAACATGATATACTAGATTAATGTGATTATTATGATGAAAAGAAAATACTTCTAAAATGTTTATTAGATTATTTCTATTCAAAGAGGGATTAAAATGCTTAGTAAAAATGAGTATGTGTGATACTAAAGACTTGGATATGAAAATGGAGGTTTGAGAACTCTATTTATAGGAAAAATAGGGCAATGAAGGGTTAAGATTGGATAATCCTACCAAGGGTCAGGATTGAAAGTTATCAATCCATGTTTACAATTTTCACCAATGAAATGGTGACAATTGTCAACATAAGACTGCTTGAGAGGAGATGCAAGAAGCATTAAATGCTTGAGAAGACCTCATGGTTACCTTAGAAGGTAAGGCTTAAGGTTAGGTTTAGATTACCCATTGGATAAAGCTTTTGCCTAAAGGACAAACTTTTGTGCAAGGGTTAAATGGATAACCAAGGTTAAAGCCATAAACACTTTATGAGACCCTTGAGTTAGATGAGGGTTGAGTTAGTCAAAAAGTCTCTAACCATGCCAAAATGGTTAGTTAACCATTAATGGTTTGGAAGACTTTAGAGACAAATTTGTAAGAGTCCTTCCAAATTTGGGAGAACTCAACAAGTTAGCTTGTTGAAGGCATAAAGGCTTAATGCCTTTGGAAGACTTTACTCCAAATTTGAGAAGCGACATCCTCAAATTTAGGGAAAGGGGATAATTGAAGGGTTTAGGCTAATTGATTAAGATTAGATAGGTTCTAGAAGAATCTAGAAAGAGGGTTAAGAGGCAAGTGGGAGAAGTAGGATAATGCAAGTGGATGGAGGATAATTTTAATTAAAATAAATTGCTTTATTTCAACAAAATAGATGCAAGTGGGGGAAACAAATAAATTAGATTTATTTATTTGAAGTGAATAATTTAATTAAATGTAAGTTTAATTAAAAGGAGAGAGAAGGGATTTAATTAAATAAAATGATTTATTCAATTAAAATGATATGAAAGGCTTAGGTGAATTTAAATAAATAAATAGAATAATTTATTTAATCAAATAGAAGAATGTGGATGATTTAATTAAATTAGATTTAACTAAATAGAGGAATGAGAATAAAATGAACATTAAATATTCATTTAGGAAAGTGGTCATTTTTATACGTCTATAATTAGTAATGATCGATGAGACATTTTTTAGGTGTCTACATTTTCCCCTCTTTGAGACAATGTTGGAACGATGTTGTTTCACAAAAAATGAAATTTTTTTGCCCCAGTATGCCTCGGTGATGCTTAGGGTGTAAATATGTCCCCTTGGAAAATTGGTTGAGAAAATTATGGAATTGAGACCAATTTAACGATACAGTACTGCTAAGTAATCATTTCAAGTTTCACGCGATTTCGAGTCCGTTTGACCTGCCTACAAGTGCTTTGAAGTTCAAGGGGACCACGATCGTCAGAGTGGTAAAAACCCCAATTTTGAGCTATAAATAGGAATTTTTGATTTTCATTTTCTGATTTGCTTTCTTTGAGTTCATAGAGTTCTTCGTGATATTTGGTCTTTCTTGCACCTTTTCGAGTATCATGGACGGTCTTATAGCATGATTGCACCTGCTAGATTGAGTTCGTTCATACCAGAGACCACCCAAGACTGGAGGCATGGTACGTATTTAAAAAAAAATTGCTCGTTTTTCCTTTTTTTATTTTCAAAATTTTCTTAGAGAAAAATTTCTTATGTTATGCACATTCACCTTTCGATATTTACGTATTCGCTTTAAACTATTCGCATTTGATTTTAGTAATGCACATTTGATTAAGTGCTACACATCCGATGTTATTGATGCTCATTCATCTTGATTAATTCACAATCATCCTTAATGCTACACATTCGTTGCAAACGGTTCACATTAGTGTTTATTGATTCACATTTGTAATAAGTAGTGCACATTTTATGTGAATGCTAACTTTTTAACTTGTATGAATTGCGATTTGCTCTGCAAACATGGTATCTAACATTTTTCTTGTTTGTCAGTTGTAGGAGAATTTCCATGTGCTTATTTGTAGACAAATGAGGCCTGATGGTCTTGATCGCCGAGGTTTGTTACTTCTAGAGGATATTGCATTGATTAGACATCTTGGATTACATCATATTCTGCACTTGCCTGAGGTTATGGCCAATAGGGTCATGATCACTGCTTTTGTCGAGCATTGGCATTCTGAGACTTGCTTGTTCCATTTACCTACTAGTGGGACATCCATCACTTTAGAGGATGTATGGCATATATTGCATATTTCGATTCATGGTGCTAGAGTTGTATATGAGCACAAATTAGGTATCACTGGATTATGTGATCTCTTCGAGTGTACATGACAGGACTTATGGATCAGGGGTCGATACAAGATACCTTGGGAGCACATGTGTTATGATGATCTCACTAGAGTGTTATGTAGTATAGAAGCAGGTCCTCTAACACCTAACATGAGGACTCATGGATTTCCAATTGGATGGGGTCGAGTGATCCATGATATGATTGTGCACATACGTGTATTTGCATGGAGTCAATATCTTCTTGCTACATTGTACTACTAGATGCATGACATAGTTTACTTGAGATAAAGATTGATTGGTTGCGGCGTCACTTTTCTCTAGGTCTGGGCTTGGGAGCATATTGCTATCTCTAGGCCAACTATTCATGCAGATATTGAGGATGAGCAACCTTATTCTTATAGATACACTTCGAGGATTAGACACAAGGGTTCAGGGAGCACCCTGTACTGGAGGGATCAACTTGATACATTACAATATTTCACTTGGAGACCATATTTGGATTTCCTCGGTTGGGTCGATGATGCTCATCACTTTCGCTTCTGCAGGAAGTAGATGTATCTCATTGGACGGACAATTGATACATAATGCATTATTGATATGCATCTCCTAGGATGGGTTCTCAGGCAATTTGGGGAGGTGTAGGGTATTCTTGAAGTGACTGCTTATTTTATCAATTTTCTCGGGAGATTGGTGACTGGGGGGCTTGCATTCAACCTCATGTTGCTGTTGTTGAGTTTGATGCTCTTCATTTGGTTCAGTGGGGTTGGGAAATAGGGGTAGTAGATCCAGGGACTACTCCACAGTATGATGGTTGGTGGATTAGACATAGGCCTATACCATTGACAGATCCACTTGTTCCGATCTCATTTCAGTAGATTCGACATCAGAGGCCATGGGGAGGGAGAGGTAGAGGGAGAGGAGGATATGGAGATGGAGGTAGGGTTGCGACTATTGCTGCAATAGGAGAGGGGGAGGGAGATGAGGAGGAGGAGGAGGAGGAGGATGAGGAGATGGAGGAGGATGATGTGGATATTGGTGGAGACAACAGTTCTAGCAGTGAGGGTGATGATGATTCATCCTCAAGGTCTTCTAATAATGGGGAGGGTGATGGAGATGATAAGGGCTCATAGGATACTAATATGCCAGATCTCGAGGACGTTCCTATCACACGTGTGGGAGGGGAGAGAGGTAGTGGTGATGATGATGATACATAGGTCTTGAGAGAACAGATCAAGAGAATAGAGGACACACTAGCTAGTGAGGCAACAAAGGCTAGATGATAGGGTTGCAATTTGGGAGGAGCAATAGGATTGAATAGAGAAGAGGGATCATCTTCAGAGAGAGCGAGATGAGGCTTTGTAGAGGGCTCAGTTGTGCATTGATTCCTATTAGATGCACGCCAAATGGTCGATAGATTATTCCACGTAGGCTATGAGACAAGATACTAGTGTCGACATTATTAGGCCGTTGTTCCTGAGGGTTAGAGAGTTCCTAGCTATTGGGATTCTCAATCATAGAGCATATCACAGTCTCAGAATCGGGGCACGAGTAGTGGGGGAGTGATGGGTCAATCTCGAGCACCATTAGGAGATCCTGGGGTAGGATCTAGCAGGCATGGGCCACCAACTGATAGAGGTAGTGTCAGTTGACACATTATTATGATGTTATTTCAGCCATTGAGCATTTTGTATGATATTTTGACACATTATCATTTTTGAGATATATAAGATATGCAGTTTTGGCAGTGGCGTATATGTTTTGTATTCTATCTATGATGCATGATTCTATTTATGATTTTATGATGTAGTCTTATATGATTTAGTAATGCATTTCAATATGATTTTACTTTATGCTTTATATGATGCATGACATGGTGCTTCCTATATGTATGATGTGATGATATTATATGCATGATCTTATTATGAATGCAATGAATGTATTTGTAAAGGGGAAAATTAGGTGACTTGGCAATTTGCAACAATGAAGGAGAAATCACCAAATCACCTATTTTTGCTTGGAGGAGAGATGCTTTTACATTCAAAAGAGGGGGAAAATACACTAGATTCAGTCACTAATTAGATTAAGACTGAATACTAAGTAGATTGATTGAATTGGAATGTGTTTGACCCTCTTTTGTAAGTTGACAAGTTGAATTAAGACTATGTGCTGGAAATGAAGGTAAATATGCGAAAACAGTGAGCTATAGATTCAGGAATTCTTTGTGCACTTGGATCTAAGAAGTTTGAGATGATTCAGAGTTACTCTGCAAAATCTGCCAAAATTGGAAGGGACCGTATGTGTGAACTAGGATGCCCACCCTCTTGATCCTCCAAACTTTCCGTGCGTCAAAAAGGGTTTTTCCATCTCTGCAAATAAAGCTAAACTCCAGAAGAACAATTGCACACTTGTTTCCTGCACATAAAAAGGAAGGGAAATGTGTTGGGAATAGGGGTTTTCCTTTAGATCAAACCCTAGTTTTGGAATTAACCAAGTGGTTGAAATAATGTAATTGAAAGGACTGAAAGTAGAAATCCTCCTCTTTGAGGGAATGTTGAATTGTCTGAAAATGAAATTCTTATACCTCCTTGTGAAGTTTTGTTTGCCTCCACATGGAATTATGACTTTATGAATTAGAATGATGATCTCCTCTTCAATGCTTGAAATCTTGACTTTATTGCTACTCCAAAGCTTGAAGGAAGACTGAAAACACTCAATTGCTCTTGAATGCTTGAATGCTTGATCTCTTGGATGCTTGATGCTTGTTCATAAATGTAATGGATGGTTGTGGATGATCAAATGAGAGGGGTAATTCCTCTTATATACTTTCCAATAGGAGGAATTAATTAATTTTCTGACTGGACCTGACATAGAGGGGCGTTTCCCACTCAAATTTGAGATGGGGCAAGGGGTCCAATTTAGGTCCCCTTTAAGGAGGACCATGGTGCTACAACCTAGTCTTGCCCTATTTTGGGGCAAGGTCAAGGTGGAAATGTAGTGTACCTTTGAGCTAGATGGAGTTTTTGTCATGTGTGAGCATAATTAGGTTTGCAATTAGGGGTAGAAATGCTAAGGCGAAGATCCAAATGCGATCAAAAATTGCGAGGGGTGCAATTTTAGGATGTTATAGTATTTTAAATGATGTAATGCAATGAACTAAATGGATGGTAATTGAAGTATGTATAAGTGAATCTAGGTAATAATGCAAACATAAATGAATGCAATTAAATTGACCTATTGATAATTGATATGAATGTACTTAAATGGTAATGCATCTAAATAATATTGATGCAATCGCTAAATGAATATGTATGAGACCTATGCTGAGCACAAGAAATGAATACAACTATATGAATGAATCTTTTTGTTTGAAAATATGTCAGAATTTTTTAATTTGCCACTTGACTTAAATAACGAAGTAGAAGTGTTAGTAAAATGAAATATTAGAGAGATATGTTGAGAGAGACAATATTAGATGAAATGAAAGATTAGAAATAATTGAGAGGTCAATCCACGAAAAGATGCTTAAAGAAAGAATGATCTTGATTGATATAATCAACATGATAAGATTGGATGATTTATATATTAACTTTTGTGCTTTTATTCATAGCACAATATATATTCATCATTGAGCCTTACTATGTAACAATGAAGCTGCGTACATTAGGGTATAAGGAACCAAGATGTAAAGATATCTAATTGCAAAGAACAAACACGTTTCAGACAAGGAGTGAACCCTCCATTCTAGGAATGATGCTAGGAGTTGAGGTATGTGTGGCATTAAAAAATAGAGCGCTCTTATCATAGATAGCCATAACACCTATCCCAAAACTTCATTGGTTCACTCGACAAATAGAAAACAAATAAAAGTTTCATGCCCATCATGGCTCCTCTAGTTGCTTTTGGACATCCTTGAGGAGCATAGGAACATGACCTATAGCCAAGTGATAAACGATAAAAACTAAATAGAAAAAATGCAGTAGCCATACTGATTCGTGCCTTTTTTTTTATTGCGTAATGTGATGGTTGATAATGTCTAGTTTTAGAAAGTTTGGACCCCGTTTAAGATTGAACTATCTAGTTTTGATTGTATCCTCTTCTATTTAAAACAAGATAATAATTACTTGATAAGGATAGTTGATACGATTGATAAGATAGTTTGATCAACTTGATTGCAGATTTTGATAAGATAGTTTTATCCTTTGCGAAATTCATGCGAAGTGTTTGTTGGATATCTACTAGGGTGCTTGATTCTTGTGAGCCGTTTTATTGCCAGTTTTGATTTTTTTCGATTTTGTGGTTTGTTTTCAAGAGTTTTTCGATTATTTGGAATTTTTTTAGGATCGTATTTGAATGCTTTTGTTTGATTTTTTTGGTTTTTCCGATGTTTTTGGTTGATTTTTTGTTTTTTGATGTTTTTGGTTGATTTTTTGTTTTTTAATGTTTTTGGTATTTTGTATGGGTTTTCCAATTTTTAGGTTATTTTCTATTTTTCAATGTTTTTGATATTTTGACAGGATCATATTTGAATGTTTTTGTGCTTTTTTTTAGGACTTATCTAATTTTAAAGATTTTTCAGGAGTTTTTTTATTTTTTAAGGATTTTTTCAGGACTTTTTACGATTTTTTAGGGTTTTTTTTTTCAGTAATGCCCCTAGTATGCAAACCTATTATTACATGATGATCTAGGTGATGCATATGGAGACAATAAATTTTTGATATGAGTTATGCTAATGCAAGGTGTACGATGAAGATGCAATTCCTATTCAAACAAGGATGATTGTATGCATCTTTCATTCTAAAATGCTTTAATTGATTTAAAGATATGAAATGTTTCAGAGATACGAGTTCAATCCATTCTCAGAAGACCTTGGAACATCCAACTTTACACACTATGTGACTAAGATCTATAAATGGAGAAGCAGAAAACTTCCCCACTGATTCTTGAAACTTTAATCTTCTTTTGCCCATGTGTTTGCAATTAAATTTATTCTGACTCTTATAACCATTAGAGACCCTTAGAATGCTATGTGACTAGCTATGTGAATTATTCCAACTTCAAAAGCATCCCGGATAGAGCCTCACTACCAGTCAGATGTCTATAGCCCCGACGAGGTTATACAAGATAATCTCTCGAATATTGCTCCATTGCCAGCTAACGTCCATAGCCCTGACGGAATTATTCACATGTTCCCATAGTGAAGCTTTTATTGCACTTTTGTACATTGTATTTAAGTTATATATTATTTCTCTTATGCCTTGATATTTTGATATGGATTTTGGCATAGCACTTTTTTATTTTATTTTCTTGTCTTGACTTGTAAGTAATGAAACCTGTTGGCATTACAGTAAGAAAGATTGTTGATATTCAATAATGATATTGAGAAGGTTGTTGAAGATTATTGATTTAACTGAAGAAGGATGATAACTATCTTTATAACATTATTTTGTCATTGATGTCAAGAAATTGATTATCTGATTTAGTATGATGTTGCCATATCTTGAGAAGATTGATTAGAAGAGAATTAAGATGTCGGTAAAAGACACATAAAGAGTGTGATGAATAAAGGGAGGAATAAGTTATTCAATGAGCAACTATTACCGAGTTAGGTAATGATGAGATCATGATGTTTAGATTGTTTTGATATCCTACATATGTTGTTGATTGTAAGGTTAATACTATACTATGCAACCGAGCAAGGAACCTAGTCGGTAAACCCTAAGGAACCTAATCGGTAAACCCTAAGGTTATTGATATCTGTTAATGAAGGTGAAATGTCTACTGAGTAATGTTTAGTAGTTACCAAGTTGCAACCGAGTTATGAAAATGCACAAGGGATGGATAAAAGCATTATTTAATGAGGGGATGCTAAAGTATAAGTTACTGAGGTTGAATCTGTTGATTTTATGAAAGTTTAAGTTTGTATGATTCACCCCCCCCTCTCATCTTGTTAGCTATTGGCATCTGTACTTTACATTAAGTATCCATAATAACAATTGGTATCAGAGCTAAGGACTCTGGAAGAAAAAGTTTAAAGGTACTTGAGGTAAAGATTCGAAGACGTATAAAAGGGATGCACTGAAGCTAAACAAGTCAAGTTTCTCCACATGGCAGAAAAGGATGAAGCTACATTTATCAAGAATTGGAGAATATGCAACATATTATCTAGAGAATGATTACATTGCACCGAGCACCAACCCTATGACCTTGGAAGAGATTAAGGGAAATCAAGAACATATTCAAGCTATGATTGAAATAACATCAACATTGACCGACTCAAAGTTTAATGATCTAGAAGGCTGCAATGATGCAAAAGCAATGTGGACTAAGCTCACATCTATGTATGGAGGTGATGAACATGTTCGAAGAGAAAAAGTAGATAGTCTAAGAGGACAACTTGAATCCATGAGGATGAATGAAGGTGAGAACATAAACCAATACAGTACAAGACTAAAGGAGATTGTCAATCAAATTAAAGGAGCAGGTGGAACTATTGAAGAAAAGGATATAACAAGTAAGTTGTTGAGAACCCTTCTACCAGCTTATGTTATTCGAGTCTCTGCAATCAATGAATTGAGATCTGTACCTAACATGCTAGTTTCTTTGGATGCTACTATTGGTAAGCTACATGCATTTGAATTAAGTAATTTTGATAACAGTGGGTCTTCGGTAAATAAAGTAGAATATGCATTCAGTTCTTTTCATATTGGTGAATTTGATGATTACAATGATAGAATGAGTAAGTACTTTGAAGGAGATCACAGTGGAGCAAGTGAAAGATTTCGCATGAACATGGAAAAAGTGCACAAACTATATGAGAAAATCAAGAAGCGAGAGGAATTTGAAGCATTATTAGCCACAAGGTTACCAAGAGGAAAAGGTAAGTATAAAGGAAAGCTACCTTTAAAATGTTTCAATTGTGATAAAATAGGACATATGGCTTCTAAATGCCTTGACAAAGAATCTAGTGAAAAGAGAGAATACTGAGCTAACAGGCAAAAAGATAACCAATATAGAGGACACCAAGACTTCAGAAGGAGAGATAGAAAGACATGTCTAGTAGCAGATGAGGAATCCAATAATGACAAATCTGATGAAACTGATACTGAGGAAGTTGTTTATGTGGCTATTAAAGATGGATCTGATGAGGAAAGTTATGAAGAAAAAGCCCTAATATCTCACATAAATAATAATGATTCTTGGATCATAGACAGTGGATGCTCACATCATATGACAGGTGATAAACACAACTTTGTTAAATTAGAAGACTATGATGGAGGCTATGTAAGATTTGGTAATGATGCACCATGTTCAGTAAAAGGTAAAGGATCTATAACACTTCTTGACAATGCTAAATGTGATGATGTATACTGGGTTGAAGGATTGAAATACAATTTGTTGAGTGTAGCATAGCTAAACAATACAAGATATCGAATATAATTTCAGAAAGGAATTTGCAAAGTTCATGAAAAACATGGAAAGTTAGCTACTACCGGGACACAAACAAAAGGTAATACATTTCATCTTGACTCAAATCAGAACAAGTGTCTTTATGAAAAGATAGATGATACCTGGTTATGGCATAAAAGGTTTTGTCATGTAAATTTTGATAATTTGATCAAAATAAGTAAGAAGTACCTAGTAAGAGGTCTACTGAGTCTTGAAAAACCTGAGAATGCTATGTGCCAAGGATGCCAGATGGGTAAGATGACAAGATCAAGCTTTACAAGTAAGTCCTAAACTTCTAAAGGAATTTTAGATCTAGTACACACTGATCTTTGTGGTCCTATGAAAGTTCAAAGTTATTATGGTGATACATATTTCATATTATTTGTGGATGATTACTCAAGGATGATGTCAATTATGTTTTTAAAAGAAAAATTAGAAGCTTTTCAAATGTTCAAATGGTACAAGGTAAGAGTTGAAAATGAAACAGGAAGACAACTGAAATGTCTTAGATCTGATAGAGGAGGAGAATTTACTTCTGATGAATTTAACTTATATTGCAATGATCATGGTATAAAGAGGCAAATATCTGCACCAAGAACACCTCAGCAAAATAAGATAGTCGAGAGAAGAAAGAGATAAATTGTGGATTGTGCAAGAACCTTGATGATAGAAAAGAGGGCACCTCAAACATTTTGGAGAGAAGCAATTAGCACTATAGTTTACACCCTGAACCAAGTTCAACTGAAGAAAGGAACTATGAAGACACCATATGAGATCTGGTATGACAAGAAACCTAATGTAAGCTACTTTAAAATCTTTGGGAGTAGATGCTATGTTCACAAAGATGACATAAATCGAAAGTTTGATCAGAAAAGTGAAGAAGGAACATTTCTTGGTTATTCTTCTATAAGTAAAGCATTTAAATGTCTGATCAAATTATCTAACAAAATAGTGGAAAGTGCTTTTGGCATTATGTGAAGTGGTATGAGGACATAATGACATTGTATGTTGTCATCGATGTCAATATGATGAAGAGGTGTGAACCGGCATATGTGAGAACTGGTATAACACTATGAACCGACATTTGTGCCAAAGTGAAGCGGTGTGCTTGTTCATGATGAACCGACATATAGTTATGGGAACCGGCATATGGAAGTATTGTATGACTACCGGTTGGTAGTCTCAACTTTAGGGTTTTTGGTTGATGTGCTTCAAGCCTATGTGGCTCAACCGATGATATTATGTGATGAGTTAGCATTGTAAAGAAGAACAGATCATGTTGCCACGCAAGCCTATGTTCGTGAAGAATCTTGCATGAGGGAGATTGTTACTATCTACCTCAGGAATGTGAGAAGTTTTTAAAATGGTGATAACATGTGATTGGTTATCAGCCACCATAAAATAGGTGGAAATGGATAATAGAGAATGTCTTGAGTTTGGATCAAGATCTACTGCATTTAATGCAGTGTGCTCAGCGGTCAAGATTGAACCATTTGAATTCCTTAACCTAACAGGTTTAGGGTTTATGCTATCGACCTATCTGTTTTCCTATAAGGTCAATGTTGTGTCTCTTTCTGAGGTTGTTGGCAAAACTTGTGTGTGTGTATCCAAGAGAAGGGATACGTGATTCTTGCCAGACCAAAAGGAGAGAAGTGACACCTGCAGAGTGTAAGTGCAGAAGGTGAAGAGGAGCTTAAGCAGATCTGCATTGGCATTGAGTGCTATTTCCAGATCATTGTAATACCTGTTGATCTCTAACCACCTCAACAGTTGGAAAATCCCTTAATAGGGTAGCCTTAACCGGCTTGTTGAAAATTCTTTAACAGGGTAACTCAAAGCTACTGAGTTCGTAATCCTTTAGCTATTGAGTTCTTGAAATCCTCTAACAAGGTAACCTTTAACAGGGTTTAACCCTTAACCGTGTATTGTAGCCATCCCTTAATCGGGTGATCTCTAACAGGATCGGTTCCTAGAAGAACCTTTTGTAATGTCTCTAACCAGACAAGGCTCCTAACAGAGCGGACTTCTAAAGATTTCAAAAATAGCTTGTGGGTATTCATTCCCACCGTGGTTTTTCCTAGTTGGGTTTCCACATGAAAAATATGTGTGTCATGTGTGATGCTTTGCTATTGTTTGTCAAGCATATGATGGTTTTGTGTTTTATGCTTGTCAATAAAACATGTTGAACTAGCTGTTATTATAATCTGATGATAGATTACCTGTTTATGCATAAGGGTGAAATGGTAGTGTAGTCTCGAGTTGAGTGAAAAGCTAAGTGAGTAACCGGTTAATGCTTGTCTCAGACATTCTTAGCTTTATCGGTTGCACTCTATTTCAAACCGGTGTCACTATTTGCAAGTCATTTGAAGTGTCTGCTATCAAACTTGTTTTGGACATTATTTTTGTTTGTACTGATTCACCCCCCCCTCTTAGTACCAGTTTTGTACTATTCACTCATCATTAAGTTATCAATTGGTATCAGAGCGTTCTCCAGGTCCTTTGTGCTATAAGCTTAACCGCTTGAGGTAAAGATCCCAGTCTAGTGATGAAGAGGGAAGGTCCAAAGTTTAATAGAGAAAATTTCAATATATGGAAAGACAGAATGAAGATATTCATTAGAAGCATGGGTGCTCAACACTGGAGCTATGTTGAGACTGTCTATGTTGCTCCTACTGGTACCCTTACCGATGACCAAAAGAGAGAGATGCAGGAGAATGGGCAAGTCATGGAAGCCCTAATCAGTAGTTTATCTAACATTGAGTTTATTGATGTTTAGGATAAGGTAAATCCCAAAGAGGTATGGGATACTCTTGAAAATATCTATGGCGGTGATGAGCATGTAAAACAGGCTAAGGAAGAAAGCCTTAGAGGGAAGTTTGAAGATATGCAGATGGTTGAAGGTGAGACCATTCAACAGTATGGAATAAGGATCAAAACCATTGTTGGAGATATCAAGAGTGCAGGTGGTAAAATAGAAGATGCCATTGTGGTAAGCAAAGTCCTGAGATCTCTATTGCCGGTCTATGCAATAAAGGTTGCTGCTATTCAAGAGCTGAGATCGATAGACAAGACTAAGGTATCCTTAGACTCCATCATAGCAAAGTTGATAGCCTATGAGCTAAATAGTTTTTATGGTAGTGTTCAAAAGACTGAATCAACTTTTAAAGCTTCTGCTATACCATCCAGAAAAGAAAAAGAAGCTAGCACTAGTGGTGAACCAAGATAGAGTAGAGAAATGGATGATGAGGAGATATTGATGGCATTTGAATCTCTCCTTGCCAGGAAACTTCCTAAAGGAACCGACAAGTACAAAGGTAAGCTACCTTTGAAATACTTTTCTTGCAACCGGATAGGACATATTGCTGTAAACTGTCCTAATGGCGACAACAAGGACAAACCGGAAAGGTTCAAGAAATTCAAAGGAGGAAATCGAAGAAACTATTTTGTGGCAGTTGACAAAGGTGTCACAGATGAAGAATCAGAGGATGAAGAAAATGAAGATATTATGTTTGTTGCTATCAAGGAAGATGTGTTAGACAAGAAGGCTCTTGTCTCTCGGTTTGATAATTCCAATGAGTGGATCATTGACAGTGTCTGTTCTCACCATATGACAGGTAACCGGAGTAAGTTTCTATCCTTGGAGGAGTATGATGGTGGTGTGGTTCTCTTTGGCAATGATGCACCATGCATGGTCAAAGGCAAAGGGTCCATCTCTCTGAATGGAAATAGTAGTGCTGACAATGTGTATTGGGTTGATGGTCTCAGACACAACCTTCTGAGTGTTGCCCAGCTGAATGACAGTAGCCTCACTTTGAAATCCAAGAATGGAATTTGCAAAATCAAAGGAAAGAATGGTGAATTGGTGGCCATCAGCATGCAGACCAAAGGTAACCTATTTCATCTGAATGCAAATATAAGTACATGGCTTATGGCAAAATTTGATGATAGCTGGATATGGCATAGGAGACTCTGCCATGTAAACTTTGATAACATTGTGAAAGCTAGTAAGATCAAGGCAGTTAGAGGGTTGCCGGTGCTAAGCAAACTAGATAATACCTTGTGTAGAGAGTGTCAATTGGGGAAAATGTCTTCCTCAACATTTAAAGGTAAATCTTTCACTGTTGACAACTTGCTTGATCTTGTGCATACTGATTTGTGTGGTCCTATGAAAACTAGAAGTGTGCAGGGTGATAGGTACTTCATTATTCTCACTGATGATTGCTCAAGAATGATGTGGGTCACATTCTTGAAAGACAAGTCTGAAGCCTTTGTAAAGTTCAAAGCTTTCATAGCTTTAGTGGAGAAGAAAAGCGGTAAAAGGATCAAGTGCCTGAGAACTGATCAAGGAGGGGAATTCACTTCCGGTGAATTCAACAAGTACTGTGAAGAACATGGCATCAAGAGGCAATTGTCCGCCCCCCGGACTCCACACCAGAATGGCCTAGCAGAAAGGAATAACCAGACTGTGGTTGAAGCAGCTAGAACCATGTTGATTCAAGGAAAGGTAGCTCACACCTTTTGGAGAGAAGCGGTGAGCACTGCAGTCTACACAATGAACCAGGTACTCATCAAGAAAGGTAAGGATAAAACTCCTTATGAGTATTGGACTGGGAAGACACCTATGGTTAGCTACTTTAGAGTGTTTGGTAGCAAATGTTACATCAAGAGGAGTGAACACCAGAGAAAATTTGATGCGAAATGTGATGAGGGAATATTCCTTGGATATTCCACCAAGAGCAAAGCTCTTAAGTGTTTCAACAATAGGACTCACAGAATTATGGAAAACATCAATGTAAGAGTTGATGAAACTTCTGAGAAAACTGAGGAAACTGGTAGTGAACAAGCCGTAGATGAACCAGTTGCAACCTTCTGGGAACTGATTGTTAGTCAACTGAGTACCAGTAATAGTGTTCCTACACCGACAAATGTAGATGCTAATACTGGTGGAGATGAGGATGAAGAAGAAAAGCAAGAGGAATCCATCAAGACCATTCCTCAATTTGTCAAGCTGAATCATGATCCTAATCAGATCATAGGAGATAAGGATGTAGGAATCCTTACAAGAAGAATGGTCAGAGAAAACTCATGTATGATCTCTAAATTTGAGCCTAAATCATTTAAAGAGGCACATAAAGATGAAGACTGGATCAAGGCAATGGAAGAGGAACTTGACCAGATAGAGTAAAATGGTACATGGTCTTTGGTACCCAGACCTGAGCATAAAAATGTCATTGGTACCAAATGGGTTTTCAAAAATAAGCTGAATGAGGATGGCACATTGATTAGAAACAAAGCCAGATTGGTATGCAAAGGATATGCTCAAGAAGAAGGAGAAGACTATGGAGAAACCTTTGCTCCTGTAGCCAGATTGGAAGGAGTTCGTATGCTTCTTGAATATGCAACTTTAAAAGGCTTCAAAGTATATCAAATGGATGTAAAATCTGCATTCCTAAATGTTGTACTTGAAGAGAAGGTGTATATAGAGCAACCAGATAGGTTTGCCCTATTTGAAGATAGTGACATGGTATGTAGGCTACATAAAGCCTTATATGGGCTAAAGTAGGCACCTAGAGCATGGTATGGATTTGAGAGAACAAGTGAAGATATCAATATCTACTTGAAGTCTGAAGGAGATCAGATCCTAAGCTGTGAGGTATTTTTTGATGACATTATCTTTATTAGAGATGACAAGATGAGTCATGAATTTGCAGATGAGATGAAGAAAGAGTTTGAGATGTCACTCATAGGGGAGATTAAGTTCTTCATTGGACTACAGATCCAACAAATGAAGGATGGAATCTTTATCACTTAGTCCAAGTATGTCAAAGAGGTGTTGAAGACCTTTGGCATGGAAGATAGCAAACTAGTTGGTACACCTGTGGTGACCGGTTGTAAACTATCCAAAGAGGACGACTCTGCATTGGTTGATGAGAAGGAATATCGATCAATGATTGGTAAGATGCATTATGTAGTCCATAGCAGATTGGATATTGCACATGCAGTTGGCATTACTGCAAGATTCCAGAAAGTCCATGAGAATCCCACTTGGTTACAGTCAAGCAGATTCTTAGGTATCTGAAAGGAACTATTGACTATGGGTTATGGTATCCATACAACAATGATTTTAACCTGAAAGTGTTCATAGATGTTGATTGGGCTGGTAATGTAGATGACTGGAAGAACACAACCGGTGGTGCATTCTTCCTTGGTGGTAGACTGGTCTCATGGATGAGTAAAAATAAGAGTTCTATCTCAGTCTACAGTGGAAGTGGAGTATGTTGCAGCCTTCATGAACTGCACTCAGACAATTTGGATGAAGCATGTATTGAATGGCTTCAAAGTTCCTGTATCCGAACCGGTAAGTATATTTTGTGACAACACTAGTGCAATTGATATCTCCAAGAATCTGGTTTTACATTCTAGAACCAAGCACTTTGAGCTTAAGTATCATTTCTTGAGGGAAAAGGTTTAGAACAAAGAGATTGCATTGGAGCATGTTTCTAGTAAGGAGCAGTTAGCAGACATATACACCAAGCCTCTCCCAAAGACTACATTCATATACTTAAGAGGTGAATTAGGGGTACTGCCCCTTCAGGAGGTGAATTAAAAGCATATGCTCCACATCAATCATGTATTGCATAGTCAAATTTATTTTGGATTGATGTGTTGAAGGATGCTACTCCTCAGGAGGAGCACCATAATGGAACAGGGTAGCTTGTGCGTCCACTTTGGCATTGTTGTCAAAGGGGGAGAAGATATCTGCAGAAATTGGGGGAGAAGATGTGAAGCGGAGAGATATCTTTGTATATTGCCATCAATACCAAAGGGGGAGATTGTTGGCATTATGTGAAGCGGTATGAGGAAATAATGACATTGTATGTTGTCATTGATGTCAATATGATGAAGAGGTGTGAACCGGCATATGTGAGAACCGGTATAACACTGTGAACTGGCATTTGTTCCAAAGTGAAGCGGTGTGCTTGTTCATGATGAACCGACATATATTTATGGGAACTGGCATATGGAAGTATTGTATGACTACCGGTTGGTAGTCTCAACTTTAGGGTTTCCGGTTGATGTGCTTCAAGCCTGTGTGGCTCAATCGATGATATTGTGTGATGAGTTAGCATTGTAAAGAAGAACAGATCGAGTTGCCACATAAGCCTATGTGCATGAAGGATCTTGCATGAGGGAGATTGTTCCTATCTACCTTGGGAATGTGTGAAGTCTATAAAATAGTGATAGCATGTGATGGGTTATCAGCCACCATAAAATTGGTGGAAATGGACAATGGAGAATGTCTTGAGTTTGGATCAAGATTTGCTGCATTTAATGCAGTGTGCTCAATGGTCAGGATTGAACCATTTGAATTCCTTAACCTAACAGGTTTAGGGTTTAGGGTTTATGCTACCAACCTATCTAGTTTCCTATAAGGTCGATGTTGTGTCTCTTTCTGAGGTTGTTGACAAAATTTATGTGTGTATCCAAGAGAAGGGATACGTGATTCTTGCTAGACCAAAAGGAGAGAAGTGATACTTGCAGAGTGTAAGTGTAGAAGGTGAAGAGGAGCTTAAGCAGATCTGCATTGGCATTGAGTGTTGTTTCCAGATCATTGTAATACCTGTTGATCTCTAACCACCTCAATAGTTGGAAAATCCCTTAACAGGGTAGCCTTAACCGGCTTGCTGAAAATACTTTAACGGGGTAACTCAAAGCTACTGAGTTTGGAATCCTTTAGCTATTGAGTTCTTGAAATCCTCTAACAAGGTAACCTTTAACAAGGTTTAACCCTTAACCGGGTATTGTAGCCATCCCTTAACCAGGTGATCTCTAACAGGATCGATTCCTAGCAGAACCTTTTGTAATGTCTCTAACCGAACAAGGCTCCTAACAGAGTGGACTTCTAAAGAGTTCAAAAATAGCTTGTGGGTATTCATCCCCACCATGGTTTTTCCTAGTTGGGTTTCCACATGAAAAATATGTGTGTCATGTGTGATGCTTTTATCTTGTGATGCTTTTCTATTGTCTATAAAGCATATGATGGTTTTGTATTTTATGCCTATCAATAAAACATGTTGAACTAGCTGTTATTATGATTTGATGATAGATTACCTGTTTATGCATAAGGGTGAAAGGGTAGTGTATTCTCGAGTTGAGTGAAAAGCTAAGTGAGTAACCGGTTAATGCTTGTCTCAGACATTCTTAGCTTTACCGCTTGCACTCTGTTTCAAACCGGTGTCATTGTTTGCCAGTCATTTGAAGTGTTTACTGTCAAACCAGTTTTGGACTGTATTTTTGTCTGTATTGATTCACCCCCCCTCTCAATACCGGTTTGGTACTATTCGCTCATCATTAAGTTATCAAGTGCAAATGTGAAAATTGATGAATTTTCAGAAAGAAATGATGAAGGAAATTCCAAAGAACCAGAAGATTATGAAGAATTTGTTTATGTTCAACTGAGAAGTCCTATCGAGAAAGCTGCTAAAGAAAATGAAGATAATATCCAGTTATAGAGTGATGAAGAAGATCATACAGAACCTACCAAGTCTATATTAGCCAAATATGTCAGAAGACATCATGCATCAAGTCAGATTATAGGAGATAAAGATGATCCATTGATGACAAGAAACAAACTGAGACAAAACACATGTCTAATTTCTGAATTTGAATCGACAATAGTGAAAGAGGCATTTAACAGTGAAGATTGGGTAAATGCTATGACATAAGAGATTGATCAAATCAAGAAGAATGACACATGGACACTAATCCCAAGACCAAATGACAAAAATGTAATCGGTACCAAGTGGATTTTTAGAAACAAGCTAAATAAAAAAGGTGAGCTCATTCGCAACAAAACAAGACTAGTTTACAAAGGTTATGCTCAAGAAGAAGGAATATATTATGGTGAAACTTTTGCACCTATGGCTAGCCTTGAGGGAGTAAGAACATTGTTGGCATATGCTGCTTTCAAAAATTTCAAGGTATATCAAATGGATGTTAAATCTGCATTTTTGAATGGTATACTAGAAGAAGAACTTTTCATTGAACAACTCGAAGAATTTGTTGAAGACAAGAGTATAGATCAGGTATGCAAACTGAACAAAGCTTTATATGGTCTAAAACAAGCACCTAGAGCATCGTATGAAAGATTGCACTCTTATTTAATCAAGATTGGTTTTATAAGGACAAGTGAAAACAACAATATGTACATGAAGACAGATGAGGACAATGGAATATTGATCTTAGCCATATTTGTTGATGACATTATATTTTGTGGAAATGACTCCTTATGCAATAATTTTGGAAATGAAATGTGCAAAGAATTTGAGATGTCACTAATCAGTGAGATAAAGTATTTTATAGGTTTACAGATATTGGAAATGAAAGATAAGATTTTCATTACTCAATCCAAGTACATAAAGGAAATCTTGAAGAAATTTGGAATGGAAGATTCTAAACTAGTAAGTACTCCTATGACTACTAACTGTACATTATCAAAGAATGATGAATCTGTATCTGTTGATGAGACACTTTACCAATCTATGATTGGAAAATTGCAATATGTTGTGCATAGTAGACCAGATATAGCACATGCAATAGGTATTGTAGCAAGATTATCTGTAGATCCCAAGGAAACTCATATGACAACAATCAAGAGAATTTTTTAGATACCTGAGAGGCACTGAAGATTATGGCTTAGTATATGGAAAGAGAAATAATTTTGATTTAAAAGTTTATACTGATGCTGATTGCGCAGGCAACATAGATGACATGAAAAACACAAGTGGTGGAGCTTTCTTTTTGGGAGAAAGACTAGTAAGTTGGCTTAGCAAGAAACAAGGATGTATTTCTCAATCTACAGTAGAAGCTGAATATGCTGCTGCAACATTGAATTGTACCAATATAGCATGGATCAAACAACTGTTGGAAGGTATAAATGAGAAAGTTACTGAGCTAGCAACTATATTTTGTGATAATACTAGTGCCATTAACATTTCAAAGAATCCAGTGATGCATTCTAAGAGAAAGCATATATCTATAAAGTATCACTATCTCAGAGAAGAAGTTCAAGACAAGAAAGTTGTGCTGGAATATATCAGTTCAAAAAAGCAATTAGCAGACATCTTCACAAAGCCACTGCCAAGGGACACTTTTGAGTATCTCAGAAGCAAGTTAGGGGTCGTACCCCTATCTTCTACTCATTGACCGAGTTCGGTGAAAGCATAAATTCAATGAATCTACAGAATATTATTTGTGGATTGATGCTGATTTACGCACTTTAGGAGGTCACCTAAAGGTGTGCTAAAAAATGAATAGAGACAAGTTGATCTGACCGAGACTGAGATGTTACACAGCAAGGCAAATCACTTCACAGAGGAAGGAATCATGATTTAGTTCTTTTACTTCTTGGCATTGTTGTCAAAGGGGGAGAAGACTAAATGGTTGCAAGACTAAATGGTTGACTGCATGATAAAGCCCTGAATGATGGAAATAACAGAAGACTAATGACAGGGGGAGTAGATTGCAAAATGGAGAAGACTAAATGTAAGTCAACAATTCAGAAACCTATTGAAAATGGAGAAGACTTTAGAAGACAACAGATGAAGGATAATAGGAGAAGTCTAACGATAATTTGAATCTGAATCAATTTGAATATCTTGTTGGTATTACCATTTAATTGTTGGTTTTGCCATCAATGCCAAAGGGGGAGATTGTTAGCATTACAGTAAGAAAGATTGTTGATATTCAATAAGGATATTGAGAAGGTTGTTGAAGATTATTGATATAACTGAAGAAGGATGATAACTATTTTTATAACATTATTTTGTCATTGATGTCAAGAAATTGATTATCTAATTCAGTATGATGTTGCCATATCTTGAGAAGATTGATTAGAAGAGAATTAAGATGTCGGTAAAAGACACAGAAAGAATGTGATGAATAAAGAGAGGAATAAGTTATTCAATGGGCAACTATTACCGAGTTAGACAATGATGAGCTCATGATGTTTAGATTGTTTTGATATCCTCCATATGTTGTTGATTGTAAGGTTAATACTATACTATGCAACCGAGCAAGGAACCTAGTCGGTAAACCCTAAGGTTATTGATATTGGTTAATGAAGGCGAAATGTCTACCAAGTAAAGTTTAGTAGTTACCGAGATGCAACCAAGTTATGACAGTGCGCATGGGATGGATAAAAGCATTATTTAATGAAAGACAATGATCAGCTGGAGATGTATAAATGATTGGTATGCCGTGTATGAAGTTTGTTAAGGATCTATGGCAAAGGAAAATTAGCAGGAAGATCTATAGCATAGATTGAACTGAAATAACCTTATGCAAGTTCCAAGATGGGAATGCAAGTCCCGAGGTAAGGTAAAACATTTTTAGATTGAAAGGATACATTGAACCTAGTCAAGTTTGAAGATCTGATGGCTAAAATTGATCATGGGAAATGTGATCAAGGAGATTTAGCGGTTAGTAATTGTTTATAAATAAGGAATTGTTGATAAAAAATGTATGCGGGCAAGTGTATGCATAGGGATGCTACATGGTGATTACCGAGCAGAGAAGCTTGAAGAACTATTTGAATAACAGAGTAGAGAGCCCAACAGAGTGACAAGATAAGCCCTATGACTAGATTGTTTAGAGAAAATAAGAATCTGCTTTAGCATTTTAGATGTGAAGTTGCAGATAGATTTTATTACTGTTATTTTGTAAGTGACAGAAAATCTCTTAACCGAGTGGACTTAACAGTCTTATATGTAAACCCTCTAGCAAGGTAACATTCTAAGAGAGTGTTTGAAATCCTTTAACAAGGTCACTTCTAACAAAGTGAAGATCCTAACAGATCTGAGGGAAATCCCTTAACTGGGTCACATCTAGCAATGTGTTTGTAATCTTTAACAGGATTTGCTTTTAACCGATCATACTCTAGAAGAGTATATTTCTTAGTGGGTCCAAAATCCCATAGTGGTTTTTCCCTATTTGGGTTTCCACGTTAAATCTGGTGTTATGAGTGTTGTTATGATTATGTGTTCTTAAGTTTGCATGTTTAACAGTTTTTGGTTAAGTTGCTAAAGTATAAGTTACTGAGGTTGAATCTGTTGATTTTATGAAAGTTTAAGTTTGTATGATTCACCCCCCCCTCTCATCTTGTTAGCTATTGGCATCTGTACTTTACATTAAGTATCCATAATAACAATTGGTATCAGAGCTAAGGACTCTGGAAGAAAAAGTTTAAAGGTGCTTGAGGTAAAGATTCGAAGACGTATAAAAGGGATGCACTGAAGCTAAACAAGTCAAGTTTCTCCACATGGCAGAAAAGGATGAAGCTACATTTATCAAGAATTGGAGAATATGCAACATATTATCTAGAGAATGATTACATTGCACCGAGCACCAACCCTATGACCTTGGAAGAGATTAAGGGAAAGCAAGAACATATTCAAGCTATGATTGAAATAACATCAACATTGACCGACTCAAAGTTTAATGATCTAGAAGGCTGCAATGATGCAAAAGCAATGTGGACTAAGCTCACATCTATGTATGGAGGTGATGAACATGTTCGAAGAGAAAAAGTAGATAGTCTAAGAGGACAACTTGAATCCATGAGGATGAATGAAGGTGAGAACATAAACCAATACAGTACAAGACTAAAGGAGATTGTCAATCAAATTAAAGGAGCAGGTGGAACTATTGAAGAAAAGGATATAACAAGTAAGTTGTTGAGAACCCTTCTACCAGCTTATGTTATTCGAGTCTCTGCAATCAATGAATTGAGATCTATACCTAACATGCTAGTTTCTTTGGATGCTACTATTGGTAAGCTACATGCATTTGAATTAAGTAATTTTGATAACAGTGGGTCTTCGGTAAATAAAGTAGAATATGCATTCAGTTCTTTTCATATTGGTGAATTTGATGATTACAATGATAGAATGAGTAAGTACTTTGAAGGAGATCACAGTGGAGCAAGTGAAAGATTTCGCATGAACATGGAAAAAGTGCACAAACTATATGAGAAAATCAAGAAGCGAGAGGAATTTGAAGCATTATTAGCCACAAGGTTACCAAGAGGAAAAGGTAAGTATAAAGGAAAGCTACCTTTAAAATGTTTCAATTGTGATAAAATAGGACATATGGCTTCTAAATGCCTTGACAAAGAATCTAGTGAAAAGAGAGAATACTGAGCTAACAGGCAAAAAGATAACCAATATAGAGGACACCAAGACTTCAGAAGGAGAGATAGAAAGACATGTCTAGTAGCAGATGAGGAATCCAATAATGACAAATCTGATGAAACTGATACTGAGGAAGTTGTTTATGTGGCTATTAAAGATGGATCTAATGAGGAAAGTTATGAAGAAAAAGCCCTAATATCTCACATAAATAATAATGATTTTTGGATCATAGAGAGTGGATGCTCACATCATATGACAGGTGATAAACACAACTTTGTTAAATTAGAAGACTATGATGGAGGCTATGTAAGATTTGGTAATGATGCACCATGTTCGGTAAAAGGTAAAGGATCTATAACACTTCTTGACAATGCTAAATGTGATGATGTATACTGGGTTGAAGGATTGAAATACAATTTGTTGAGTGTAGAATAGCTAAACAATACAGAATACCAAATAGAATTTCAGAAAGGAATTGTCAAAGTTCATGACAAACATGGAAAGTTAGCTGCTACCGAGACAGAAGAAAAAGGTAATACATTTCATCTTGACTCAAATTGGAACAAGTGTCTTTATGCAAGGATAGATGATACCTGGTTATGGTATAAAAGGTTTTGTCATGTAAATTTTGATAATCTGATCAAAATAAGTAGGAAGCATAGAGTAAGAGGTCTATCGAGTTTTGAAAAACTTGAGAATGCTATGTGTCGAGGATGCCAGATGGGTAAGATGACAAGATAAAGCTTTACAAGTAAGTCCTACACTTCTAAAGGAATTTTAGATCTAGTACACACTGATCTTTGTGGTCCTATGAAAGTTCAAAGTTATTATGGTGATAAATATTTCATATTATTTGTGGATGATTACTCAAGGATGATGTCAGTTATGTTTTTAAAAGAAAAATCAGAAGCTTATCAAATGTTCAAATGGTACAAGGCAAGAGTTGAAAATGAAATAGGAAGACAATTGAAATGTCTTAGATCTGATAGAGGAGGAGAATTCACTTCTGATGAATTTAACTTATACTGCAATGATCATGGTATAAAGAGGCAAGTATCTGCACCAGGAACACCTTAGCAAAACGGGATAGCCAAGAGAAGAAACAGATCAATTTTGGATTGTGCAAGAACCTTGATGATAGAAAAGAGGGTACCTCAAACATTTCGGAGAGAAGCAATTAGCACTGCAGTTTACACCCTGAATTGAGTTCAACTGAAGAAAGGAACTATGAAGACACCATATGAGATCTGGTATGACAAGAAACCTAATGTAAGCTATTTTAAAATCTTTGGAAGTAGATGCTATGTTCACAAAGATGACAAAAATGGAAAGTTTGATCAGAAAAGTGAAGAAGGAACATTGCTTGGTTATTCTTCTAGAAGTAAAGCATTTAAATGTCTGATCAAATCATCTAACAAAATATAGAAAGTAAAGACTAAATTAACCCATCCCTTAGATGTAATATTGTTTAAGGTACATGTTGTTCATAGGATCAGGAAGTGGATCTCTCTCCATTGTTGTCAAGTTATAGGCACCATTTGCAATGAATCTTGTTATGACAAAAGGACCTAGCCAATTAGGCTCAATTTTTTTTGGTTTTTCTCATTCTGCTAGGTTCCTTTGATTCTACTTAAGGACTATATCCCCCACTTCAAAGCAATGTGGTCTTATTCTTTTGTTATAGATGTGTCTCATTTTGTTTTGGTATCCTTGTAAATTATTTAAAGTGCTTTGCCATTTTTCATCCAATAGTTCTAGTTCTTGCAAACGCGCGACTGTATAGTCTTGCCTGAACTTGACCATTGCTTTGGGGATAGTAAGGAGTTGCAAAACATTGTTGGATGTGGAATTGGTCGCAAAGTTCACTCACTTATTGATTCTTAAAATGTCACCCATTGTCTATAATGATGCACATGGGGAATCCATATCTGTAGATGATATAGTTCAAGATGAATTTAGCTATCTGTTTTCCTATTGTGTAAGTCACAGGGATTGCCTCGACCCATTTATTAAAGTATTCAGTATCTGTGAGTATGAACTTGTGTCCATTGGAGGAGGTAGGGTTTATCTTTCCCACAAGATCTAGTCCCAACTGTGAGAATGATCATGGTGATGTAATTGGTTGAAGGTCTTGTGCAGGTGCATGGATCAGGTCTCCATGTATCTGGCATTGTCTACATTTTTGAACATGTAAGCATCCTTCTCCATTGTTGGCCAATAATATATTATTCTCAACAGTTTCTTCGCTAATGTAGGACCAAAAGAGTTAGCCCCACAAATCCCATGATGAACTTCTTTTAGAGCTGTTTGTGATTCTTTAGCATTTAGGGAGTCAAGCGAAGTACCATCTAGAACTTTTCTATATAGAGTATCAAAAATGAATGTATGTCTTGATGCTTGATGTATAAGTGTTTTCTATTGATTTCATGAAAGGCCAAGAGACTTATATTGATAATGTAAATAGGCATATACTTCTCTGTACTAGGGAGATTCAGGTCCTACCATCATACAAACTGAAAGGAAATAGAAGAGCAAGAAAATGAAAAATAAATCCAAGTAAGTATGTTGATTGGAGTAATGTTAGAGTAGAGAGAAACTTTAGAGAAATCACCCAAAACTTGAAGAGAAGACACAAGAGCTTTTGAAAGGGGAAAAGCAAAAAAAACCCCTTATGTATTATGAATGAAGGCAAAGCCTAAAGAGAAAAGAGAGAGAGAGAGATAGAGCAAGAAGCTCATTGTACAATGATATCCAAAGTTAATAGTAAAAGGAGAAACATCTCTTAAATAGAGATGAGAATAGGATATACAAGGGTATATGCAATAAGTTGTCGTACCAAAAGGGGGTCTTAAGATGCCACTTTTTTTCTAAAATCAGCAAAGTCTGAACTTCAATGACAAATTGAACATAAGTACACTCCAAATTTGAAGATGCAACAAGAACAAGAGTCAGAGTGCTTTGAGTCTACTTTCTAAACTACTAATTTATTTTGAAAATGGTGGAGATTAAGGGCTTCAAAAAGGGGGGCCAGAAAAAGTGGTCCCATTTTTATGCAAAAAGCATAACATAGCATCTGTTGTTGCCCCCCTAAAATGTTAACACCTTGTAGTTTATGCTAGATTTTTCAGCTATTTTTTTAATGAGTATATGATTTTTTACTAATTTTTGAAGTGGACACATCCTGAAAAATAGAAATTTGAGCGTGCTCCCCCCTAAAAACATTGAAAAATAATAAAAAATCATTTTTTTAAAAAATTGTGTAAAATGGAGTCTAGTTTCTAAAAATGTAAGTTTTTTCAAAATTTGTCGAACGTGTAAAAATCTATAGCCAAAATAGTGCATCTTAGCTATCCAACAATGTAATTTATTTCAAATTTTGATTTCGTTAAGTCTTTCATCTATAATTTCTTTTGTCAGTGTGTCTGTTTTTGGTCAAAAACAGACACACTGACAAAAGAAATTATAGATGAAAGACTTAACGAAATCAAAATTTGAAATAAATTACATTGTTGGATAGCTAAGAGGGAGCTCAATTTTTCCATGGTATTTTTTTTAACTTCATTGAAACATGTGCAAACCTGATGGAGAGCACGACAAAAAATATGTCAAAATTTTTAATGTTCTGATAAAAACACTTCTTTAGCTTGAAATGGTCATCCAAACCTTTGGGTTGGATGCCCAAGGAAAATCCAACCCATAGGTTTGGTGTTTCCCAAAGTGAGCCATTTGGTGTGCGCCAAATATGGCACTCTCCCTATTTGGCGTGCACCAAATGTGATCAATGGGTTTTCTTATTTGGCATGTGCCAAATGTGGTCCATATTCCACATTTGGCGTGCACCAAATAGGGAGAGCGCCAAATGTGTACATAGAAACAATGTTTAGTTGAACCAATGTCCCATTAGCTATCTCTCTCTCCTTTTATATCTATCTGTACCTATTGTGTCTCTTATCAATCCCTCCTTAGGCTCTAAGTAAATCACCTCTATTTACCTTCTGTATATTTCTCTCCCTCTCCAATTCTCACCCTACAGGCACTTGCCCCTCTTTATTGCTTTCTAAACTCTCCCCTCACCTATATCTACCTTTACCATCTCTAAGTATCTCAAAAAATCACCATCTACCCCTCCTTCCCTCTTTCTCTTTGTTCCTTTGTCTCATTTTATATCTTAGTCCCCTCTCTCAATTATAGCCTCTCTCTCCTTGTTCTCCACCTGTCAAGGTATCCACCTCTATCCATCTCACATTGAGCTCTCGAGGTATCCATATTCATCCATGTCCCTTTACCCTCCTCTATGAGATAGATATCCCATTACCCACCTTTTTCTCCCTTTACTTGTAGTTCCATATCTCTCAATGAACTAGATCTCTTATTCTCTCTCCCCTTACCTCTTATCTCCCTTCATTCTTATATCCCTACTCTTCTTTGTCCATTCCTTCTATAGCTCTTACAATTCCCTTATTGCCCTATCCCCCTGTATCTTCCTCTCCATCCTTACACCCATCTCATTCCCTCTCTCATCTCTTTCCCTCAGTCTCTCCCCCACTTTCTTCATGTTTACCTCTCTATCCCCCCACCCTCCTTAAACCCCCATCTCACCTCTCTCTCCGCTTTGAGCTTATCACCTCCCTTACCCTCTATGTCCTTTATCCCTAAGTATCTCTTTCCATTCATGTTTACCTCTCTATCACCCACACCCTCCTTAAACCCCCATCTCCCCTTTCCCTCCCCTCTAGGCCTCCCACCTCCATTCGCGGCCTCTATGTCCTTTATCCCCAAGTCTCCCACCTATCTCTCCCCTCTAGCCTCTCACCTCCCTTCCCCTTTATGTCCTTTTTCCCCAAGTATCTTATTCCCTTCATGTTTACCTCTGTATCCCCCTCATCCTCCTTAATCTCTCATCTATGCCTCTCACCTCTCTTCTTGTCTATGTTCTTCATCTAGAAATATGTCATTTCCTTCATGTTTACATCTCTATCCCCCCACCCTCCTCAAACCCCCATCTCACCTCTCCCTTCTTTATCTCCCTTCCCTCGTAGTTCCATCTCTCTCTATGAACTAGATATCATATTCTCTCTCTCCCCTTACCTCTTCTCGATCTCTTCATTCTTATAGATACATACTCTTCTTTGTCCCTCCCCTCTCTAGCTCTCACAATTCCCTTACTCCCCTATCTCTCGAGCTATCTGCCTCTCCATCCTTACACCCATCTAATTCCCTCTCTCACCTCTTTTCCTTAGTTTCTTCCTCACTCCCTCCTCTCTCTAGGTCTCTCCCACACTTTCTTCATGCTTACCTCTCTATCACTCCCAACCTTCCTTAAACCCCCATCTCATATCTCTCTCCCCTTTGTGCCTCTCACCTCCCTTACATTTCCTTTATCCCACCCCTCTCTCTCTTTCTCCTCTAGGCTTCTTAGGTCTCCCTTCCCCTCTATGTCCTTTATGGCCAAGTATCTTGTTCCCTTCATGTTTACCTTTGTATCCCCCTCATCCTCCTTATAGCCTTTTACCTCCCTTTCCCTCTATGTCCTTTATACCCAAGTCTCTCATTCCCTTCATGTTTACCTTTCTATCCCCTCCACCCTCCTTAAACCTCAATACCTAAATCCCTCCTCTAGACCTCTCAAATCCCTTGGACCTTCTGTTCCCTTTATCACCAAGTATCTTAGTCCCTTTGAATGTTTACCTCTATATCCCCCCCACTATCCTTAAACCCCCATATCACCCCTCTATGTCCTTTATACCCAAATCTATTGACCTAACTTTCTTACTCACACCCTTCCCTCTCTAGGTTTGTCTCTCACTTTCTTCCTCACTCTCTCCTCTCTCTAGGTATCTCCCTCTCTTTCTTCCTCATTCCTTCCCCTCTCTAGGTATCTCCATTCCCTCCTTACCCGTATCTCTAACTCTCCAACAATCCCCCATTTTCTCTCTTTGTTCTTGTATCCCTCCTCTTCTTTCTCCTTCCTTCTATAAGTGTCACACCCCCTTTATTCCCTCCCTCCCTCCATATCTCACCCTCCATCCTTACCTCATATCATTTAGCATATCAGGTTATAGGGTCTATGGTTATTGTATAGGGTCGAGGATTTAGCATATTGGGTCATACGATCTAGGGTATTCTTTATAGGTTTTAAATGGTTTAATATTTATGGTTGTGGCTATCAAACTATAGGGTATAGAGTATAGATTATAGGGTATACAGTATAATTTATCAAAGGTTAAAAAAAATCAATGGAAGTCATTTGGCTAGCACCATATTTGGCGCTAGCCAAATGAGCTGCACTAAAACGGTTATATGGGGCCCTTGACTCATGATCCAAGCCCACATTATCTCATTTTGTTTGCTTTTTGCACATGATCAGACAAAAAAATGCTTTTTGCTTGGTGTTGACATTTTATGCAAGGTTATTTTATACATTCCATCAGCTCTCCAACACCTTTTTTTCGTTTGGCAACGTCGAAGAGGAAGAACATAGTTTTTTTTTATCAAATTTGAATAATTGAGGTAATATTTTCTTATTTTTAGAATTCAAATACTTATTAAGTGTTATTTTATTTAAATGTTAGAATAAAAGTGTTTTGTCAAAATTGATTATAAGCCTTTTAGATTTACATTAAATTTAACAATGCATTTGAAGGAAGTTGCATAAGAAAATTATTTGTTTAGTGGTTTAAAACAAAATTTGCAATTTCATACATCCTTTTTAAGATCTTATGAAATAATTTAAAAAAGGAATACATGAAATAATTTCAATTTCATATATCCATTTTAACATATACATAATTAGGACCGTTCTAACATAATTAGGAAAATCATAGATGCATTAGGAGCGCCCCTTACGCCTCTTGAAATCTCTTTATGAATTAACTTTATTCTCTTTTATGTGAATGTACATAAATCATCATCATGCCGAGGAAAGGACCAAAAAATGTAACACCAGAAGAGCGTGAAGCTAAGAATGCAAAAAAAAGAGAAGGAATGAAGCAACTTCGTGAAGCAAGGAAATTGAATACCATAGAAGAAGAGGTGCCAATTGAAGAGGAACATGAAATATCCATCCAATCTAAGAGAGACATAATTGGCCACACAAAGGCAATGGATGCAAAACCTTCGTGCAATGAGACAATTGAATCCTGAGGTTGAGAGCATGTCTACCACAATTCAAGTTGAAGGCGCCCCATTTCTTACATCTCAATTGAAGGCACACCGTTGGCATCTACAACATCTAATATTAAATGCACCCCCTTTATGACATTTTACATTGCAAGTACTTCACGATTGACATCAAGTATTGGAGTTACACCATCTTGTACACCTCAATTTCAAGTTATGTCATCATTTTGATCTCAGGTTGAAGGTATGCCACCTATCCCTAATGTTATTGACATTCCTAATCTTGAGGTAACTCAAAGTTTGAGAACACCTCTGAGAGGTTTGCATAGAAATCCTAAGTATTTGATTGATATTGATGCTAATGTTTTGAAACCAATGGTTGACAAGATTCTAAAGCGTACTTGTCAAAGACATGATAACTGGATATGGAAAATATTTTTTGAGCCTTTAAATGAGACGAGAATATGTCAAATATTTGTTGAAATGATGAGAAATCTGAAATTTAGGCCCATAATGAAGATTCTTGGGCTAAGAACATCGATTGAATCAAGTGACAAATCTATTGTGAAGAATCTGATGAATGCATATGATACTGTTGGTTCTGACTCATACACAAAAGATAGTAATGCCACACAACGTGTCATTACATCAACAATTGTAAGAACTCAAACTAAGAAATCTCACCTCATTAGAAAGACAAGTAAACAATTGAAGATAAGTAGACAAACTCTAAAGAGAGCTATGGGAAGGTGACAAAGAGTGGAGGATCCATATAACAATAAGTTATGGGCATTTTTTGGTAGATTATCATGGAAAGATAAAGCAATTGTTGAAGCCTTGAGATCCCTAATTGAAGATTTTTGGAAGAATAGCACAAGGGTCTCTCCAAATCAAAGAGATTTTGTAAGAAGGAGGATTGGTAGTAAAATCCATGATCCACATCCGAAACATTTTTTGGATATGACTCAAACACAACTTTTTGCCAAGTTTCAAGGTATGTATCCTCAAATTAAAATTAGTCAAAGATTCTTTTAAATGGTAAATCCTTTTTATGTAAAAAAATCACACAAGAACAAGTTGTTGTTGTAGAGTACATATCAAATTTTCTAACCATTATGATGTTTATCAACACATATGTATAGATTTGCATGCTAACAATGTTTTGTAGGAATGCAACATAAATGGTCCATCAACATCTTCAAGGGAATTCATATCTAGCATCTTATGTGAAAGAGTAGATGGTCAACTATATTACATTAAGTTTTGCTTGGATGGCACATGTGTTCATTGTGGTGGATTGTGACATTTACAAATTTGTCAACATATGGATATTGGACAAAAAAATGGTAATTAATTAGTGGAATTTGGAAAATATAAGACAATGGTCTACATGCTAAAAGATGGAAAAGAAGCAAAAATGTGTGAATTGGTTAGTGAGAAGATTCCAGTGTATCAGTTTATGGGTATCTTTCATGAGAATATAGTGTATGAGTATGCAAGGCATAACCATCGAGCTCATTGGTTGGACTCACAATTTAAGTTATGCAAGGACACATTTCCACTTCATACAATCATTTCAATTGTTGACTTTGCAGAGAACTACACACTACACTGCAGAACGAGGTGCAATCACAATATTACAACTCCACACAAGTTGCTATATTTGTGCATATAGAATTAATTCATGCACATGATAGTATGGAAGAGGACAGGAATATATTGAGGGAGTATCATTTTTACATTAGTGATGATCGCTCTCACTCTACAGAGTTTGTGCAAGGTTGTTTTCAGATATTCTACGATGATTTGGCTAGCCGAGGCATATCATTCCGTCAACATATCATATGGTCAGATAATTGTGCATCAGAATTTAAGAAATCTCGGATGTTTTATTGGTTGAGTAGGATGCATAAGTTGACTGCTATTCAACATATGTGGAATTTATCTAAGGTTGGGCATGAAAAAGGGGAGCATGATGGTGCAGGAGCATGTATTAAAAGAGCTTTAGCATGAGAAGAGTTAAAGTACAAAGGGAATGCAAACTTGAAAGATGCAAAATCAATTGTTTAGTAGTGCAATGGTACAATTGGTCCAGGTAATCAAGGTAAGTCTTCAGTTCACAATTTTTTTGGTTGGTAGATGATAGTAACATTCCAAAATTCAAAGATTGTTGTACATCAACAGGATCGAGTGAGCTACACTCTTTCAAAATCTCTAATGCAGGTTCATGGACTATCTATACACGACAGATGGCATGTAATTGTTCTTCATGTAGAGATATTTCCTATAATGAGTGTGAGTGAAAGGAGTGGGTGGATGAATGGTGTATGAGGCCTCTAATCCCACTTGAGGCATATCGACCTCTGAGTGCACTACAACTCACACAGATGGAAGCATCAGTTGACTTTGACCATGTGTTAGATTTAGTCCAACCAGGTAAATTATCCACATGCAAATTTTTGTACTTTAATATTTTACCTTAGTTGTTTGCTAAATTCTTCTCACTTTATCATTGCAGGACATGTTTATGTAGTTATTGTAGCTGAAGACAATGAAGAAGGAACATATTATTACATGTGTCGTTATGTGGATGCAAAAAATAAATTGGATGGCCCTGTGGTATATGGAGAAAACATTGAGTACCCCATAGGATCAGTAGTTGTTACTGGTACATGGCTTAGAAGGTACCCAGTGAAGAAGTCTAACTTGTGGTTGTTCGAGGACTTCGAGACACATAAGAAGATTCTTCATTATTCTAACCTTGTTGTAGCTTCAAATGTTCATTTGATCAGATATGGAGGTAGACCACTAAACAAGAACCTATGTAAAGTTCATGAGTCTAACCATGAGGCCATACTAGACATGATAAAGAGTAGAGCAGATCCAGATGGTTCATTGGATTAAATGTAAATGCAAAAAATTGTAATATCAATCATATTTGGATATATGTACATGACTTGTATTTTTCGACTACTCAAGGCATTGTAATATAAAAATTTGTGTTTTTATCTTTTTTGTGTGTGATTTTATGTAAATAATATCATTTTGGACCATTAGAGATCACATGGGATCATTTTGTGAAGTTTTAGGTTAATATGGTAAAAGATGTAAAAATTGCTCATTTGTTGTCAATCACTCAAAGTGTAAAAAATTGTCAAAATTTGGCATTTTTTCTCAATGTTAGTGACACATAAGAATGACTCATCTGATCCTATGGGTTCATGAGATGGCACTCTAAAAAATCCTCTCTCAGTTTAGGTAGACTCGGATCCAATTTCTCGTGGCGACACTTTCTCGGTTGCAATAAAAAGTGTCACATGAGTTCAATGAAAAGTTGCACAATGCCCCATCTTTCAATCTGCTTGTCGCGACACTAAAAATTCAACATGTACGCATCAAGGTGGGAAGGTTTACACTAGAAATTCCATCTTTCCTCTATCGAACTCACCCGATTGATGTGGGCCACACCCTAGTAGCAAAATCCCTAAAGTGCTCAAAGTGTGAAAAATTGTCAAAATTTAGCATCACGTTTCTTGACCTTGGTGACACATAAGAATGAGTCGTATGATCCTATGAGGTTGTGTTACAACACTATAAAAAATCCTCTCTCAGTTTAGGTAGACTCCGATCCAATTGCTCATGGTGACACTTTCTTGGTTGCAACAATGAGTTCAATGAAAAGCTGCACAATGCCCCATCTTTGAATCCGCTCATGGTGGCATCGAACCGTCATCATTTACACATCCAAGTGGCTGGGTTTATGCTAGGAATACCTTTGTTCCTCTATAAAACTCACTCAATTGATGCGGGCCACACCCTAGCAGCGAAATCCCTAAAGTGCTCAAAGTGTGAAAAATTGTCAAAATTCGGCATCGCGTTTCTCAACCTTGGTGACACGTAAGAATGAGCCATTTGATCCTACGAGGTCATGTTATGGTACTCTAAAAAATCCTCTCTCTATTTAGGTAGACTTGGATCCAATTTCTCGTGGAGACACTTTCTTAGTTGCGACAGAAAGTGTCACATGAGTTCAATGAAAAGTTGCACAATGCCCCATCTTTCAATCCGCTCGTCGTGGCACCAAACTGTCAGCTTGTACACATCAGAGTGGATGGGTTTACACTATGAATGCCTTCATTTTTCTCTCCAACTCATTTGATTGATGCGGGCCACAGCCTAGCAGCGAAATCGCTTAAATGCTCAAGTTGCTCAAAATTGTCAGTATTCGACATCACGTTTCTCGGTGCCTGTTAATCATAAGAATGAGTTGTCTGATCCTATGGGGTCATTTTATGGTACTCTACAAAATAATCTCTCCATTTAGGTAGACTTGAATCCAATTGCTCATGGCGACACTTTCTTGGTTGCGAAAAAAAGCATCATATGAGTTCAATGAAAAGTTGCAGAATGCTCTGTCTTTCAATCTGCTCATCGCGACACCAAACCGTTAGCTCATACACGTCAGGGTGGCCGGGTTTACCCTAGGAATGCCTTTTTTTTCTCTCTCCAACTTGTCCGATCGATGTGGGCCACACCCTAGCAATGAAATCACTTAAGTGCTCAAGTTGCTCAAAGTTGTCAATATTCAGCATCGCATTTCTCAACACCCATTAATCATAAGAATGAGCCATCTGATCCTACAGGGTCATGTTATGGCACTCTAAAAAAATCCTCTCACCATTTAGGTAGAATCAGATCCAATTTCTCATGGCGACACTTTATCGGTTGCGACAAAAAGCGTCAGATGAGTTCAATGAAAAGTCACACAATGCCCCATCTTTCAATCCGCTCATCGCGATACCAAACCGTTAGCTCATACACATCGAGGTGGCTGGGTTTACACTAAGAATTCCTTTGTTTTTCTCTCCAACTTGTCCGATCGTTGCGGGCCACACCCTAGCAGCAAAATCGCTTAAGTGCTCAAGTTGCTCAAAGCTGTCAATATTTGGCATCACGTTTCTTGGCGCCCGTTAATCATAAGAATGATCCGTCTAATCCTGGGGTCATGTTATGGCTCTCTACAAAATTCTCTCTCGGTTTAGGTGGACTCGGATCCAATTTCTCATGGTGACACTTTCTCAGTTGCAACAACAAGCATCATATGAGTTCAATGAAAAGTTGCAAAATGCCCCATCTTTCAATCTGCTCGTCGCGACACCGAACCGTTAGCTTGTATGCATTGGGGTGGACAGGTTTACACTAGAAGTGCCTTTGTTTTTCTCTCCAACTCATCTGATCAATGCAGGCCACACCCTACCGGCCATCTCATTTAAGTTTTCAAAGTGCAAAAAGTTGCCAAACTTTGGCGATGCGTTTATCGACGCCCATGAGATATATGAATGAGTCATTTGATCCTATGGGATTGTGGTATGACACTCTATTAGGCTATGCATTAGATTAATAGACCTAAATGCTCTTAAGTATTATTAATTGTTGGGAGTCAATTAAACTAGCTCTATTAGGGTATGCATTAGATGAATAGAAGTGTATGGGGTATGCAATTTTTTTAGAATGGGTATCGGAACAATGGTGTCTTACATTGTCTAATTTTGGTTCTTTCCATGTTTCCCTTATATATTCTTATTTCGACTATAACTATTGAATTTGTGTTGATCCCTATAAGCTTGTGTCTTGGATTACAAACACATATTTAGGTTCAAAGCTTAAGTAACAATAAACTTTGTGCAATTATTCATTTAATCATTTGTACTGCAATTATGGATAACCATGATAAATGATTTGCATTAACCAAAAAGCTACAAATCCATCTATCAAATATATCCAATACAGACAAATAGGCTTGCCAAAAGTCATATGGACATAGAATGTCACGTATTCATTAAACAAAACATATGTTCAAAATTTCTATAAAGGCATACAACATGATATCCAATAAATTCAAATAGGAGCTTTCCAAAAGCCATATGGACATAGAATATCACATATTCATAATACAAAACATATGTTCAAAATTGCCATATAGGCATACAACATGGTATCCAATAAAGTCAAATAGGAGCTTGCCAAAAGCCATATGGACATAGAATGTCACATATTCGTAATACAAAACATATGTTCAAAATTTCCATCTACGCATACAACATAGGACCCTATTCTACTCATTTCCCTCTAGGGGAAGGAAACAGACCACGAGATATCTTTTCCTGTCAAGAGGATGGAGATGTATATGATGTAGGTGTCTTTCGAGTATGCCCACTCGACCTCGTCTCTTGAATTTTTTGTAACTCCACCTGATACAATGAAAAGAATGATGTTAGCATATATAAAAATTGAATTTTAGAATGACATATAATATAATAGTCACTTACCGCATACAAATAATCATGATGTTCATCCACAACAAGTGGACGTTCATGATTTGGAGTGACAAGCCCCTCCTGTAAGCATCACAATATAAATTAAACTAAATACAAGTGTCGTTATAATTTTCAATAACATATTATCAAGACAGCAAATGTAATGCTAAATTTACTAAATTTACAAATATGTCTGATACTTTTGTCAAAGTAGTTGAACTTGCTACTGCTACAACAACACCGCGCTCCATTGACGTGAGAACAACAGGAGGAGTCTCTGATGTCAACATCTGAAAATTAAACAAAGTATATTGATTAATCGCCAAAACTATCTATATTATTTAATAACAACATTAAAGATAAATTTCTTACCTGGGTGAAAGATTGTCGATTAAATACACTGAGAGGTGTTGATGTTGAAGCTCTAGCATCAAACTATTTGACATCCAACATGAGTAATTAGAAAACCATTCACATAAGGTTCAACTATCTACATATAATAATTATATTTCTTCACTCGTTGTATACCCGTGGAGTCGACGAAGTCGTGAAAAAGGGTGCCGCAGGAATGTTGCTAGTATTGTGAACACTTTGACCCTAATTTTTTATCATAATAATTTAATAATTTTGATATATTCTTAAATTTCCATATAAGATTTAATAAAAAGAATGAAATAAACTTGTAATGAAATTCACCTAGGTATCAATGCCAAATGTTTCGTTCAACAAGGATTATGTCATGACAATATTCTCTTTAGCAATCTCCACTCGTGCATGTGCATTCTTAGAACTATTAGGATCATAAGTGCAAAGAGAACCACAAGATTGACAAAAATGAGTTGGAAATTGATTCCTAGAAGAATTACCATCATCACTCACATCACCCTCTACTAGAGGCCTAGCATACTATATATGGGTCTGAGTGAGTGAGCTAATGGAGTCTAGAGTTTTGACCTCAATACTCTCCTTCACAATGGAAGGAATAATAAAATGCTCCACCATAGGTTTGGCCAAGGGTCTTGGTGGGAGATTTGGGTTACACTGTGCACCCTCTCTATCATGTGAGGAACCCCACCTCTACCTTGGAAATCTAGAAAATCAAAATAGTTTGGGATCTCATTAAGGACAAACTCACAGTACAGTTTTCTCAAAAAAGTATTGGGGTACCTCATGATTATTGCATGGGAGCTGATCAAATACCATCCACCACCTTTCCTAAAAATTGTTCTTAATCCCTTCATGATGACACCAATGAATAGGGAATCTCCTACATCCAAGGTGTAAAGGTTGATTCGTTTGGGGGTCCATAAAAAGAACACACAAGTCAAATTTATTATTTTTGTTTTTCTTCATTGCATCATATGATAATTTGTCAGCATAAAATTGCTTTTGTTCTTCCTTCTTACTAGACCAAAAATTTATTTGCCCACTCACGGATTGTATGTGAGATACAATAGATTTCAAAGAACTGGAAAGGTTTGTCCTATGGGAGTTTGTTCCAGTGGGATCTTTTAGCCTTGTGATTAAACCTTCAAGCTCTTTTTGGCTATTTTCTGTTTGACCTAATAGGTTTTCTTGTGTACTTATGGGATGTCTAGGGATTGTAGGAGATTATTGATGTGCTTCTTCTTCAATATGGTCTTCATGAGGAGGTGATTGAGTGTTTTCAACATTTTCTTGTCTAATCTCATTTCTTGATAATGAAAAGAAATTTAAATCAAGAAACCTAGTTTAATCATCAAATTAATAAAAAAATGACAATAAGAAAAAAAAATACATACCTCTTCAAGCTCTTTGATGGCATGACAAAATTTTGATGAGAGTTGGACAACTTAGTACCCAATATCAAGCTTCTAGAAAGGGCGAGCGCATGAAAATGGCACCCCAAATCACCAAAACACGGGTTTGGGAGTGCAGAATGCGGACTTGTGTTTTTTTAAGGTTTCAAAAGGCAATATGGCGCACTCCCTATAGGCTTGGTGTGCCAAGCCTAAGGCTTGACACACCAAGCCTATAGGGCGCGCGCCTTATGATAATTGTTTCTTGAAGTGTGGTACCTTTTTGGTACCACAACTTTGTTGCATACACCCACAAAGTAACTCCCAAATATATGAATGCCACCATTCATAATATGTTTGTGCAATGTGTCAACATCCTCTTAAGGAGGATACATTAATATTCTGTTAGGTCCCGAAGACAACTGAGAGGGGGGTGGGGAATCAGTTGTCTAATAAATTCAAACCAAAAACAACTTAACCAAACTTAATGCTTAATACTGGTAAACCAAACTTAATGCCAGTAGACAACTTATTAGTTAATTGTAGTACCGGTAAAGATTAATGCATGAAATAGAAAGACAATAACATCCACAACACATAACACCAATATTTGTACGTGGAAACCCTATAAGGGGAAAACCACAGTGGGAAACCTTACCCACAATCAGATGATACTACTATAGATAGTATGTGTATACAGTAGGGGGTCTGCACATGTAGAAAGGCCAAGCGCCTAGAGCTCATTGCTCAAACACAAATGGGAGTCACACTGACTACAATTGGATGGTTAAATCCAATAATGATGTACAGCTCAAAATAACATCTTCAAATGTTGGATTCAGTACCGGTGTAGTTCTGATCTATTTTCACAAAAACCTTCCTTCAACCTTCAAATGATGTCTACATGTATTGCTCTGTTTATTCTTGCATATACCTTAATACCAAATCTTTTCCCAATTGCATGTCGATCTTACATTTATACCAAAACCTAGGACCAAAATGTATAGGTCAGCTTTACAAAAGATATTACAATAAAACAATTTACAAGTAAATCAATAACCAATGCAATATCCAATTCAACATGTCGGCTTAATGCATTTACAACAATAATAAATCGTCTCCATAGCATGCCGTGCTGATATGGAATAGATAAGCCTGTCGGTGTTTATCTTGGACCTATTTGCCGGTAACAACAAATATGTAAACATGAATATACCAATGAACAAATATCCAAGATAAAGTGTCCAAATGATGTCTTTGACATAACCAAGTGTTTTCCATGTCATTCCAAGTGCCGGTGAACAATTTATTCTGCCGGTGAATAAGATACCAGTGACTGTGCATAAGTCACTTGCTTGCTGGTGAACATTGCCAATTCTCCAAGTGCTAGTAGGCTAACCAGAGTTAATAAGTGTTGACATCAATGACAAAACCATATCAACATATCCAAAATACCAACATATTCCTTAATAAAGGAAAATAAAAGAAATAACTTGTCCTCACACATGTTTTAGAGGACAAATTATGTGTAGGGATTGCAAAAGATTATCCCAAATTAAATACAAATAAACCTAAGCCAAGTAAATATTAAATATTCTAACACCTCCCTTAAGATTTACTTTGGGAGTTTACATCAAACCCTTCAATGGGTTCCAATCCAATATTTTTACAATGAAATTGGAACTTTTCTTTACAAAGTGGATTTGTTAGAATATCTGCAACTTGATCTTTGCCCTTGTAATATAGAAGGGAAACTTGCTTGTCTTCAATTTGTTCTCTAATAAAGTGTGTTGGAGAGCAATAAGTTTGGCTTTTGCATGGAAGATATGATTCTTAGCCAAGGCAATGACACTTTGATTGTCACAATACAAAGGTGTTGGATCTTGTTGAGGTAGCCCCAAATACTCAAGAAATATTCTAAGTCATAAGGCTTCTTTAGAGGCATTAGTGGATCCTTTATATTCAGCTTTGGTGGATCCAAGTGAATTAGACTGTTGTTTCTTACTATTCAAAAATAGCACCTAAACCAACAAATAAAAAATATCCACAAGTAGATTTCCCATCATTGGGATCTCCCCCTAGATCTGAATCAGTAAATCCTTTTAAAGTAAAATCATAATTTGCATCATAAAATAAACCAACATCAAGAGTTCCTTTAATATATCTCAAAATTCTTTTTGCAACTTTAAAGTGAGTTTGTTGAGGTTTAGACATAAATCTACAAACTAAACCCACACTATAAGCAATATCTGGTCTAGTAAGAGTTAAATATTTTAAACTTCCAACTAGTTGTCTATATAAAGTAGCATCAACTAACAAAGTTTGCATATCAAGCATTAACTTTGTGCCTAATTCACATGGAGTAGAAACATGATTATAATCCTTCATTTTAAACTTGTCTAAAAGATCTTGAGCATATTTACTTTGAGATAGAAAAATACCATTACTTGTTTGCCAAATTTGCATTGCAAAAAAATAATGTAAAATTCCTAAATCAATCATTTGAAATTTTTGATTAAGTTGAAACTTAATTTTAGAAATCAAATTATTGGAAGTTGAAGTTAGAATTAAATCATCTACATATAAAATAATAATCACAATGTCATTTTCGTTATGTTTAATATTGGAGTTGAGGAAAAATCAACTCTATAGCTCCCAAAGATCACCTACAAGCAAACCTATCATAGAAAGAGAGAAGCAAAAAAGCTATGGAGGTCATAATTCAGAGATCCAAAAATGAGGAGTCATATTCATTGTGCAACAAGAATGCAATTCAATAATTATAGTTGTTATGAAAATACAAAGAGAGAATCCTTATAAGAGGATACTCAAAACCCTAAAGGTGAAAACCCTAAAGAATTATAAGATTCCTAAGTTTAGTTTAAGCATAGAGTATAATAGACTAATAATTAAATAAATAATTATTAGCTAATAAAAGATAACTCCAACACTCCCCCTTAAGATGAACTTAGGGAGTAGCTAAAAAACAACTAAGGACTAAAAAACCATGTAAAAAATGCAGGAAAGCAACAATGGGTCCCGACAACTAGGCCTGATGAGGTATTGGGTACAATAAAATCTTTGTAAAGTGGAGGAAAAGGAGAAAACCCTGTGGAAACAAAAATCCTCTCCAAGAAGAGATGAAAGCTCAAGTAAAGGACTAAGACGCCTCCAAACAAGAGTTCCAAAAGATAGGAACAAAAAGAAGAGAGTGATGAACACCACTGAAGCATGGAATAGTTCAAACACTGTCAAAGAGTAACTGTTGATCTAAAGAACCTCCACTAAAATAGAAAATGACCAGGTAGAGAATATTGTAATGTACATGAGTGCCCTCAAATGACACTACTCGAATCAAATGGCAAACAAAGGCAAACAACTGAACTCGAAGATACAAATGACATGAAATACCAAAGCCTAAAGAGATGATCAATCAAACCAAGGAAGCATTAGAACAAGAGGACAAACCTCTCGATAATGCTCTAAAGGGAGAGGGACATGTACACTGAAAAGAACGACCAACAAGAACTGCATGACAAAGAACCAGGAACACCAAAGGTGCATAAAAGTACATAGTGTCGTGGAAGGAACAATCACTTGACACACATCATGAGGCTAATGTCATGAAAGGAACACTCACATGATAAAGGTAGATGGCAAACAAAGGCAAACATCAACCCCCCAATGACACTTTATAATTTAGTGCATGTACAATAAGGCACAAGATGTGCAAGATCCCAAGTATACAATGTATAGTGGCACTTTATCTCAGTGCGTTTGCATAAAGTAAATGCTTACAAAAAAATGTCTACAATGATTAGAAGAGACACAAGGCTTAAAATGCAGAAAGAACAACCAAAGACAAGACATCCTACTCAAAGAAAGAGATCCCAAAACCTGAAACATCCAAGATATTCACTAGAGTGTTGAAAAAAAAAACTAAATAAAAATCTAGAAAGAAAACTCATATGAATGGAAAGTGCACAAAACAAGCTTTCCAAGGATATAAAGTTTTCCAAAAATGGAGTTTGGATGCTCAAGTTATGTCTCGCGGAGTGCAAAAAGGAACCTCTGGCTTTGACAAAAAAAAAAAAAAACACCATCAAAAAAGAAAAATCAAAAGTTCAAACCTCCAAATCTAAAGAGAGCTCGGAAAGAGCTTTTTGACGATATAAGATTTGTCGAAAAACGCCTCTGTATGCCCAAGTTATGGCCAAAAGAAAAAAAACCCTCTTTTAGGGCATTCCATATTGGAGTAGAGGAAAAATCAACTCTACAACTCCCAAAGATCACTTGCATGCAAACCTGTCACAAAAGGAGAGAAGCAAAAAAGCTATGGAGGCCAGAATTCAAAGATCTAGAAAAGAGGAGTCATATTGATTGTGCAATAAGAATGCAATTCAATAATTATAGTTGTTATGAAAATACAAAGAGAGAATCCTTATAAAAGAATACTCAAAACCCTAAAGGTGAAAAACCTAAAGAATTATAAGATTCCTAAGTTTAGCTTAAGCATGGAGTATAATAGACTAATAATTAAATAAATATTTATTAGCTAATAAAAGATAACTCCAACACTGCCCCTTAAGATGAACTTAGGGAGTAGCTAAAAAACAACTAAGGACTAAAAAGACATAAAAAATGAAGGAAAGCAAAAATGGGTCCTGACAACTAGGCCTGATGAGGTACCCAAGTACAATAAAATCTCTGTAAAGTAGAAAAAAAGGAGAAAACCTTGTGGGAACAAAAATCCTCTCTAAGAAGAGATCAAAGCTCAAGTGAAGGACTAAGAAGCCTCCAAACAAGAGTGTTCCAGAAGATAGGAACAAAAAGAAGAGAATGAAGAACACCACTGAAGCATGAGATAGCTGGAAACACTGTCGAAGAGTAACTGCTGATCTGAAGAACCTCCACTAAAAGAGAACATGACTAGGTAGAGAAGACTGTAATCTACATGAGTGCCCTCAAATAACACTACTCAAATCAGATGGAAAACAAAGGCAAACAACTAAACTCGAAGATACAGATGGAATGAAACACCATAGCCTGAAGAGCTGATCAATCGAACCAAAGAAGCATTAAAACCAACAGGACAAACCTCCCCATAATGCTGAAAAGGGAGAGAGATAGGTACACTAAAAATAACGGCCAACAAGAACTGCATGACGAAGAACCAAGAACATCAAAGGTGCAGAGAAAGTACATAGTGTCATGGAAGGAACACTCAGTTGACACACATCATGAGGATAATGTCGTGGAAGGAACACTCACGTGACAAAGGTAGATGAAAAACATCAACCCCCCAATGGCACTTTATAAGTAGTGCATGTACAATGAGGCACAAGATGTGCAAGATCCCAAGTATACAATGCATGATGACACTTTTTCTTAGTGCATTTGCATGAATAAAATGTTACAATGATCATAAGAGAAAAAATTGGAAACATAAAGAACAACAAAAGACAAGACATCCTACTCAAAGAAAGAGACCCTAGGACCTGAAACATCCAAGATATTCACCAGAGTGCTAAAAAGCAAAAAACTAAATAAAATATACCTGGACCAGAATCTGGAAATAAAACTCATATGAATGGAAAGAACACAAAACAAGTTTTCCAACGATATACATTTTTCAAAAAATGGAGTTCGGATGCTCAAGTTATGTCTCCCAGAGTGCAAAAAGGAACCTTTGGCTTTGAAAACAAAAAACCCCTATGAAAAACAAGGCCCAAAATATCTCATGAAGAGAACAAGGGCATGCAGATCTGGAGCTCTGATACCATATTGGAGTTGAGAAAAATTCAACTCTACAACTCCCAAAGATCACCTACATGCAAACCTGTCATAGAAAGAGAGAAGCAAACAAGCTATGGAGGTGAGAATTCAGAGATCCAGAAAAGAGGAGTCATATTGATTGTGCTACAAGAATGCAATTCAATGATTATAGTTGTTATGAAAATACAAAGAGATAATCCTTATAAGAGGATACTCGAAACCCTAAAGGTGAAAACCCTAAAGGTGAAAACCCTAAAGAATTATAAGATTCTTAAGTTTAGCTTAAGCATAGAGTATAATAGATTAATAATTAAATAAATAATTATTAGTTAATAAAAGATAAGTCCAACACTTAATATATACATTTGGATCTGTACGTTAGGAATCTGGAAATCATCACAAACAATTCAAAATACTAATCATAGCTCAATCATGAAAACTCATTGTAATGATATATCCTAAACACATCCAATAGAGACATAAAGATAAAACATTCAAAAAGATTATGCAAACTAGATGTAAATCCAAATGTTTCCTTCATGCGGCTCCATTGTTCTTCTTTCCTCTTCAAATAGTTTGGTTGTGGATCTCACCTACAAGTGCACATACATGATTGAAAGCAAGTAGGTAAGAAAATTGCTCAAAAGTACTCGAAGCGTGATTGATTAGAAATTCGATAATCTGATTAGGGGTTTGATTGAAGAAATTCATCCAATTTATAGAGAAATTGGAGAAAAAGATCAAATTAGCATGATAAAGATTCAAATGGAAATTCAAATCAAGAATAGCAAAATTATGACATGTGTATGACAAATTGCTATGCAAGGATTTATGACAATTTATGACAAATTTCTATGCAAGGATTTATGACAATTTATGACAAATTGCTATGCAAGGATTGATTGATTGTCAATTATGACAAATTATGACAAATTTCTATGTCATTTCCATGAATTTAGGAGAGAAATAGGAGAGAATTGAAATTAGGAATTAGAAAATTAGGAAATTAGAGAATTAAGAATGTAGGAATTAAGAAATTGATAGAAATTAGAAATTAGGTAAATTAATTAATAATTTGTCATTTATTAATTAATTCACAAAAAGAGGAATAATTAGCCAATTAAATGAACATTTAATTGTGACAAGAAAACTTAGGATAAATAAATAATTTATTAATCCTAAAGGAAGAAATGACAAACCAGGTTAAATGATGAAATCACGAAACCCTAGAAGATGAATTAGCAATGCGAGAATGACAATTAGGTCTTGATTGAAGATAATTGATATCGATCATGATTTTAAATTGATAAATGACCAATGTGATAAATGATTTGATTGATAAAATGTGCCAATTGATGAGGAACAATGACAAATTGATCCAAATTGACATAATTGAGACAAACAACGATTGATGAAAAATCGATCGCAAAATGACAAGATCGAACAAGAATCGATGACAAAATAGATTGCAAAATGACAATATTGAAAATGACCACAATCGATGACAAATCGATCGCAAAATGACAAGATCGAACATGACAAATCGATCGTTAAAACGACAAGATTGAAAATGATAAGGTTTGATGATAAATTGATCACCAGATGACAAGATTGGTAAGAGGACAAAACCCTAATTAGGATTGACGATGTCCAAAATGATGACAAATGAGCACGCACATTGATGCGATAGGATAAGATCGATTAAAATCATGATTGGAGAGTGTTGTCGACAAGACCAAATTTGAGAGCGAGATGAATGAAGAATGTAGAAGAACAACTCGATGCTCGCAAATGATAAAGACCAAGTGTGTAACATAGGAGAAAATGTTAATGCGACGCAAAAACCTAAAATGAGGCAATGCGCAAATGTTAAAGTATGACTCCGCAAGCGTTGACCATTTTTAGGTGTCTACATTTTGCCCCTCTTTGAGACAATGCAATTTTAAGCGTTGTTTCAAAGAACAATAATGAAAATGCCCCACACAATGACAATGACATATGCATGCCCCCTCGAGGAATTGGCCGGAAACATGCAGAAAAGAGGCCAATTGATCGATAAAAATGATAGAAAATGATAGGAGCAAACAGACTGACAATTAGAGATCGGATGCATGAAGGACAAGAAATTTATGGTGCAAAAGACTGTGACCAACATAAGATGGAGAGGGTGCACGTCCATCTATGCACTGACAAAGATCTATAAAAGGGACCAAGAAAGTGAAAAGAGCTCATTTGCACTAGCCAAAGAGGAGAATTTGTTGCTCTGGACAAGGACACTTGCAGATAGATGGCGAACATTCCAATGGCAGATCACCTCAGAGAATGTGTACACACATTCAGACGACTGGACGATGCAGGAGCAACAATATGTATCTCAAAAACCCATATTTTCAATTTCATGAATTTTGATCACTTGCGGGACATTGCGGGGCCCATAGGGGATGCAGAAAAGGACTCATGCGCTTGTGTAGGGCGAATCCTATGCTTGTGTAGGGTCTTCTGTGCTTGTGTAGGGAGACACAGGTGCAGGTTACATGATAGAGGCACAGGTTCCTTGACACAGGCGCAATTGTGCATTGGGAACTCAATTTTGGGCCAAAACAGCATGCAAATGATCCGAAAAGGGGGGATAAGGGTAGGATAGGTCAGATTAGATGAAAAACACCCTGATTTGGACATGAAAATGAGGAAATGCAACCCATAGGAGCAAACCCTAATACTAGCAAAATGTGCCCCAATTGTGATGCAGAGTCGACAGTATCCGTTGATCACACGGGAGAACCGACCTGACTGCTTCATGCTACGACATAGACTCAGGAGCACGGACAAAGATACATTAGCAGGACTGGGAATATATTATGTCACGTTCATGCCCGAGATTAGGGTAAACACAGGACTGCTGACCGCATTGGCAGAGCGATGGCATTCAAAGACTTCCTCTTTCCATCTGGCGACTGGAGAGGCGGCGGTGAGACTGGAGGATGTATGGCATATCCTCCGCATTCTGATTCAGGGAGAGATGATAGAGTATGACCCAGTGACAGGGAGAGACGCATTGTGCAGATTATTTGAATGTGATGCAGATGATCTGGATATCGTGGAGAGGGAGATTGGCTGGGAGACTATGGCATTAGAGTATGATCGACGATATGTGGTGATAGCATGTCTACTAGCAGGAGACAAACAAGGACATGAATTCCCTATTGGATGGGGAAGAGTGCTAGAGCAGATGGCGACAGAGGGGACGGTGTACACATGGGGACCATGTGTACTAGCTATGCTATATTTTCAGTTGCATCAGATAGCATATCAGGGAGTTCAGACTTTGAGCTGTGGAGTCACATTGTTGCAGGTATGGGCATTTGAGCACATAGCCATATGTCGATTGATTATAGAGAGACAGGTAGTACCACATCGACCATATGTGTACTGCTATGGGGGAGCACTGAGATAGGGTCCTTTTGGATACATATTATATTGGTGACATGAGCTTGACAGACTAAGAGAGTTCATATGGAGGCCATATCGTGATTGTCCGGGATGGTCAGATGACAGTGAGGAGCTACCTTATTGTAGATAGGAGAGGTACCTGATTGGGCGACCAGTGAATCGCCAGAGAGTGATTGAGTTGTACCTGCCAGAGAGAGTGAGATGATAGTTTGGAGAGAGGCAAGATGTACCTAGGAGGACTGCACACTTTGCCCGATCTCACAGAGAGACGAGTCAGTGGGGGAGTATGATTCAGCCACACATAGCATATACGGACTTCTCACAGCTACAGCAGAGACAGTGGGATTGGAGATCAGATGTGGCAGACACTGGGACAACAGAGGAGTATGAGAGATGGTTTGCACGACGCCGGCCAGTGCCATTGACAGATCCGGATATTCCAGTGCCGAGGAGATAGGAGGACTTCCCACTCATAGGAGAGGAGGAGGGAGATGATGAGGATGAGGAGGATGAGGATGGTAACGAGGATGAGGAGGATGATGAGAATGGAGATGAGGATGATGGGGATGACGAGGATGAGCTAGATTCAGGTGAGCATGAGGCATTGCAGGATATACCCATAGAGCCGAAGACAGCTAGGACAAAAGAGATGGAGATGTGTAGGGCTACCATAGCGAGTCAGCAGGATCACATTGCAACTTTAGAGAGAGAGCATGATCAGTTCAGAGCAGAGATAGCTAGACTCACAGCGGATCAAGATACAACAATTGCTCAGGAACATCGAGAGGAACAGAGAGTCACTGAGTATATTGGGTCGATTCAGGATGCCAGTGCACGGGAGATGGCACAGATGCTGGTAGAGATCAGAGAGGAGATACGCCATTGGAGGACACTATATGAGAGTGCAATTCCACCAAAGCAGAGAGCACCTTCCTATCGGGCACGATCGAGGACAGAGAGCAGGGCATGCTCTCGGAGGTCATTGAGTAGCATGGGGGTGAGTGGACCTATGAGACCACCACAGCCAGGAATAGGAGGGACATCATCCGCAAGACATGGCAGGGATGAGGAGGACAGAGGGAGCACCCAGTGACAGAGGCACGTGCTCCTTACGACATATAGTGGACATTATGTAGTTTGACATTTTGTAGTCAGCGTGCGGGCTATACTTAGGATAGACAGTCCAATTTTTGTACTCCGATATTATTTTGACATATGATATGATATGCATCGATATGATGGGATGCAATATGTTATGACTGATGTTATTTTCTATGTATGGGTGACTTATGTAGTGTTTATGTACCAGTATGGAACATGTATGGATGTATTTTTTTATGTGTTTTTGATGCATTTATAATATGGAATGGATAAAAGACTTGATATGATGCTTAATGTAATGCAAATGTACTAACTAATGAATGCAGGATGCAGCATGTATGTTTGGGGAAATCGGAGCACTAGACCGAAATGACTATCCGAACTGATGGAAGAAATGTTAGTAAGAAGGAAATGAAACAGAGGACAATTAGAGACGAAGAAAAACTTGCTTTCAGTAATGCACTTTGTAGGTGAGAACCTTTATTTTAATGTAGCAAAACGGATGCGTAGCATCATGGCATGGAAGGCCAGAGCTGAAATGCAACCCTTTTTGCAAAAGACAGACACATCATAGACAAACAACAATCACAACAAAAAAGAAAGGGACCGTGAACCATCCCGGTCACTCTAAATCACTTAGTGACATCATCGAGCAACATAGGAACATGACCGAAGCCAAAGATAAATCAATAAAAAGATAAGATGCACAAATCCCAACAAATCAAACAAAACATCTTGATCTTCATTGTCAAAAGTTGAAAGTGCTGATAGGACGATCATGCTGTCTGGTTTCAGGACATGCGGTACCTCGTCTAAGACAGGACACAGTCTAGTTTCAAGTATACCACACCCTGTATAAGACCCATGATATTAGCCAAGGACGAATGATAGTGATGCTGATGTTCGATTGTTATGACAATTGTGATCAGTTTGAATGTCTGGTTTGATTGAAAAAGTTCATCTATTTATGCATGATTTCATTAAAGCACAGTGTTGATTGCGAGTTTGTTGGATGTATGCTCAGTGATTTGTCTTATGCACAAAAAGGATCAGTTATTGCAAAATGCTTGTTTTTGGATTTTAATGTTTTGAAATTTTTTTGTTCATTTTTTCAGGACTTTATTTGATTTTTTTGGATTATTTCAGGATGTTATTCAATTTTTTTTGATTTTTTTTTTTCAGGACATTTTAAAATGTTTTTGAGATTTTTTTCAGGACATTTTTCAATGTTTATGAGATTTTTTTCAGGACATTTTTAAATGTTTATGAGATTTTTTTTCAAGACATTTTTAAATGTTTATGAGATTTTTTTAAGGACATTTTTCAATGTTTAAGTTCCAGTGATCGATCATGACAAGGGGAACACACCCAATGCGCATCTAAAAGACATGCACAGACTGGGACCAAAACATATGTACAAGCAACCAGAATATGCAAGACAATGATGTTGACCAATAACAGGCCTGGAATAGAACATTGGGTCAAGACAAAGATAGACGTGAGAAACCGACCGAGAGAAAGCATAGCTTAGAGGTCATGATAGATGATAGAGCAACAATCTCATGTTACACATGGCGCCTGTTTGCCAATTTTCACCAAGGTACTTGCCCCAAGCGCCTGTTTGCCAAGTTTTCACTAGAGGGCGAATCATTTTTCTTTACTTTTTTTTTGCTCTCTTTTTTTCTTTTTTTCTTTTTTACTTTTTTGTGTATTTTTTCAGGATCATATTTGAAGAAGTGCTGATAGAAAATTATGCCCAGTACTTGCGAAGATGCATGCTGTTGACAGGATCAGATAGAGGTTCACCTTCTGGGGTAGCAAGCTGATATGCCCCCAAGCCATATGCTGCAGTTACTATGAAAGGCCCAACCCAATTAGGTTCAAACTTGCCTTTGATGATATCAGTAGACTGTGCATTCTTAGGGTTTGTCTTTAAAACCAAATCTCCCACTTCGAAGTGTCGCCCTTTGACCTTCTTATTATAAGAGCGACGAGGACGGTTTTGATATGCTTGCAAATGTGTCAGAGTTGTCTAATGTTTTTCATCTAACATCTCAAGCTGATGCAACCAAGAGACTCTGTGTGTCTCATCATCAATCAGATGTTGCAAGGAAACACGCAAGGAAGGAATCTCCACTTCCAAGGGTAAAATAGCTTCTGCACCATACACCAAGAAATAAGGTGTTGCGCCAGTAGGTGTGCGGATAGAAGTGTGATAGGCCCATAGTGCTGGATTCAACTGTACATGCCAATCTCGACCAGTGTCATTGACAACCTTCTTCAAGATCTTGATAATGGTTTTATTTGATGCTTCGGCTTGACCATTTCCCTGTGGATAGTATGGATTGGAGAAATGGTGTTGGATATGAAACTTTTCATAGAGTTCCTTGACATCTTTATTCTTAAAGGGACGACTATTATCTGTGACTATGGCAAGGGAAACCCCATACTGGCATATGATATAATTCAGCAAGAATTTTGAAATTTGGACACCTGTGATATAGGTCATGGGGATAGCCTCGATCCATTTTATGAAATACTCTGTGGTTGTAATGATGAACTTATGTCCATTTGCAGATGTCGAGTGAATCTTGCCAATAAGATTCAATCCCCATTGAGAAAAGGGCCACGGAGATATGACAGAATGAAGTTCTTGGGCTGGTCCATGAATGTAGTTTCCATGAATCTGGCATTTGTAGCACTTCTTAACAAAATCATGAACATCTTTTTCCAGAGTGGGCCAATAATACCCAGCACGAATCAAATTTTTGGCTAAACTTAGACCATTGAAATGGCCCCCACATATACCATCGTGAACCTCATGTAAAGCTGTTTGTGCTTCGTCAGAATCCAAACATCTGAGGAGGGTATGGTCAAAGGAACGTCGGTAAAGGGTGTTGGCGATGATGACATATTTGGCTGTTTGTTGGATAAAGGCTCGGCGTTGGTTAGCAGAAAGGTTAGGTGGTAAAATTTGGGATTTTAAATATTGATAGACATCATTGTACCATGGGGAGTTGGGACCAACAAGAATGCACATCACATCTGCTGTCGGAATGTCAAAAGAAGGAACCAACAATTGTTCGACTAAAAATTCACATTTGTCCATATTGTGGGGCATATTCAACATGGAAGCAATCGTAGCCATCGCATCTGCCGACTTATTTTGCATTCTTGGAACTTGACTGAAATGGATAGCCGTGAATTTAGTTTTGAAGAAATCTACCATATGCTTATAGGGAATAAGTTTTTCATCTTTTGTTTCGTAGTCATCATTCACTTGTCGGATGACTAATTGAGAATCTCCATAGACTTGCAAATGCGTGATGTTCCAGTGGACTGCTACTCGGAGTCCTGTAACCAGTGCTTCATACTCTGCAATGTTATTGGTACAGTGGAAAGTTATTCTGTAGGACTTTGGAATAGCATCACCTTGAGGGGTGACAAACAGAATGCTGGCTCCGGACCCGAACTTGGTATGAGACCCATCAAAGTATAACTTCCATTCATTAGAGGACGTGAGAGAAAAGACTGATTCATCTGGAAAATTGGTCAACATGGGATGATCATCAGAAATAGGAGCCTCTGCAAGTTGATCTGCTATGACTTGTCCTTTTATCGCCTTTCGCTCCATATACTCAATGTCAAATTCACTGAGAATCATGACCCACTTTGCTAGGCGACCCGTCAAAGCTGCTCGGCTAAGCAAGTATTTTAGGGGATCAATTTTTGCAGCCAACAATGTTTGGTGGCTTAACATATAATGTCGGAGCTTCTGCGTTGCAAATACCACTGCTAAGCATGCCCTTTCAATAGTTGAATAATTTAGCTCATAGCCTACCAGTGTCCGGCTGATATAGTAAATAGCTCGCTCTTTGCCATTCTCATCCTGTTGGGCCAAGAGAACTCCTAATGCCGTTTCAGTTGCAGAAATATACAATATGAATGGCTTTCCATCTATCGGAGGCATCAGAATAGGCGGCAACAACAAATAGTCTTTGAGAGCTTGAAAGGCTGATTGACATTGCTCAGTCCATTTGAAAGCGACACCTTTGTGCAGTAGATGTTGGAATGGATGACATTTGTTGGCCAACTGAGCTATGAAGCGACAGATTGACTAGAGTTTTCCTTGCAAACTTCTTAATTGCCAGAGGTTTGAAGGTGGAAGCATATCCATTATTGCTTTAACCTTAGCAGGGTCGACCTCAATGCCTCTGTGAGAAACAATATACCCTAGTAATTTGCTAGCTGTGACACCAAAGACACACTTCTTTGGATTGAGTCTGAGCTTGTATGTCTCCATTCGGTCAAAGATCGGGCCCAGGATGGCTAGATGACTATCTCTGGTGATAGATTTACATAACAAGTCATCAACATAGTCCTCCATCAAAGTGTGCATGAAATCATGAAAAATTGTCGTCATTGCTCTTTGATATGTTGTGCCTCCATTTTTAAGACTGAAGGGCATCACATTCCAACAGTAGGTACCCCAAGCATAGGTGAATGCTATCTTATGCTGATCTTCAGGAGCAATGCGAATTTGGTTATAGCCAGAGAAACCATCCATCAATGAGAGCATCTCATATCCAACAGTCATGTCCACTATGATGTCTATGTTTGGCAATGGAAAATCATCCTTAGGGAATGCTTTATTGAGATCCCTAAAATCTGTGTAGATTCTAATGCCCCCAGTTACTTTGCTAACTGGTACTAAATTTGAAATCCAGTCCGCATAATCAATGGGTCTAATGAAGCCCACATCTAGTAATTTTTTTAGTTCCACCTTGACCAAAAGAGCCACCTGGGGATGCATCTTTCTAAGTTTCTATTTGACAGGCTTGGCATCAGCTTTTAGTGGCAAATGATGAAGAACCAATTCTGGATCGAGGCCAGGCATATCTGCATAGGACCATGCAAAGCTGATCTTCTTCTCAAGAAAGAAATTGACAAACTCTATTTTTTCCTGTTGTGATAGAGAAGCAGCAAAATGAATGACCTTAGGGTTGTCAGGTGTACCCAAATTGATTTCCTCGGTCATTTCCACAAGCAATGTTGATTTGTCCTGACTTGATAGGGGTATGTCCACTCTTCCACCCTTGGGCGCCTCAGAGAGGTTTTCACCCGCAGGTACGTCTTTTATTTTGACTTTTGTATGATCAGAGAGTGCCTTACGGTTTTCACTCAGAGATCTATTCTTTTGATTTTTTATTATTTCTTTTCTTTTTTCATTTTGATGACTGGAAGAGGGAGTTGACTCCCCAAAATATGCCGTGGAATCCAAGTCAATAGCAAATCCTTCCTTATGATCACCTTGTGGTATGCCTTCCCGTAGTCCAAGGAATTCTGCAATTGCTTCGTCATTTTGAAAACAGTCCAATGTGAGCGGTTCTTGTTGGTCATGTTGGATAAGCTGGGGATAGATGAGGGGCATGTCATCATCGGTTGTAAGGAGAGAGAGGGCTGATATGGTAAAGATATGAACATCTGTGGTATCACTATCCGAACTGCTTGTATCGGATTTGGAGCTTGGATCCCAGAATGATTCTATCCAAGCATGGGGACATGTTTTAGGAAGAGGAGTTATTTCATGTTTGTCTTCCATAGGCAAATTATCAGGGTCAATGAAAATATTGTCGAGGGCATAGGAGCTAGAAGAAAAAGAACTCCACTCCCATTCATTGGAATCAATTTCGGGTCGGGTATCCTCAGGTGTTATTTCATCGTCAGAATCACGCCCTTTTCTACACGTGGGCACTTTGGTAGATGTAGATCCAATTTGCAATGGTACAAAACCTAACCCTAAAGTTGGAGGTCGCCTCTTGGGTATGACAAGTTCTAGCCTTCCATTGTTGTTCAGGCCTAAGCCACTGCAACCATCATATCCTTTCTTTTGCAGCATAGTAAATCCTTTGCCGTATCATTCCACTGGCAATTTGACAGGTGGGGTCTCAGTTGGATCCTTATAAAGCCAATCTATGACATCATCATCTACAATTTCTTTGTCAAGTTCACCCCATCTTGTAAATGTAGTAGGAGGCTGATATTGAATAATGACCTTAGGTTCCTTTTGCAATAAATGTGGTTTGCCATATGATTTTGGAGATATTGGTAAATTACCGATGAGGAATGTTTGATCCATTGAATATTCTCCACACCCTTGGTCTTGTATCTTCAATTTTCCTTTAACAGCATCTAACAATTCATTAGGATCTACATAGCTATGTGACTTGGCCTCTCTATTGACTGGGACTTGCTGCTGAGGGGTATCCTTTAGAGTAGCACAAAATTGAAATGGATTAGGATCTCTCAGAATTGTTATCTCAGTTCCATTGTAAAGATATTTTAAACATTGATGATAGGTGGATGGAACTGCTTTCATCGCATGGATCCATGGACGGCCAAGGATCATATTATAAGGGAGATCAAGGTCTAGGACCTATAGGAAAGTGTTTTCTGTCACTGGACCAACTCTGATAGGAAATGTAATTATCCCTTTGGATGGGCGCTCAACATCATCATATGCTTTGATTGTTATTCTTTTGGAAGCATCAATGTCATTTTCTGCATATCCAAGGCCAATGACCACTCTCAAGGTGCAAATATTAAGACCCGCTTCGCCATCTATCAAGACTCATCGGATTTTGCAGTTATGAACAAAGACTTCAAGGTGTAAAGGATCATTGTGAGGGAGCTTATCAGGTGAGATATCATTGTCAGAAAATGCGACATTTTGGGAAACAACTAGATGTCCAATCCGAGCTTGAAACTGGTCAACATCAATATCTGTCGAGATAGTGGACTCAATTAAAGCTTTATCCAGGACTGCACGATGCATGGGGGACATTTTTAATAGCTCAAGGATTGATATTTGTGCAGGTGTCTTTCCTAGATGATCCAAAAGATTATAATGACTTGCAGGAGTTGGCTTGGGAGGAGCTGCAGGAGCTCCTTTCAGGACTATTTTGGATCGATGAGTGGTGACTGCGCAAGAAGGATCTTGTCCCTTTATTCTCAGGGTGGAAACATACTCATTTGATGCACAAAAACAATTAATGACATTGTTATAACCAGTATTTGCATAATTTGCTTTTTGGGCAGAGTTGGAAGAAGACGCTTTACCCTTGTCATGATCAAGCAAAGGAGTTTTGAAAATAGTATGATCTATGTTAGAAGTTGCATGGGGTGGATCCACCTCAATTACTCCTTGCTCTAATAAATCTTGAATCATATGTTTCAATTGAAAACATGATGCAGTTTTATGCCCTTTGGACCGATGATACTCACAGTATGCATTATCATTCCACCAATGCGGTTTTACTGCTGGTTCTGCCTTGATTTCTGGTAGCTTAATAAATTTTGCTTGTATCAATTGTCTCATTACTGATTCAATAGACTCTCCCAATGGTATAAATTGTCGAGGAGGCCCATCCCTTGATCGGAAAGGTTTGCGTTGCTGGTTTTGTTGTTGGCCTTGTTGTTGATTATATTGTTGAGTATGCTGTTGTTGAGCATGCTGTTGGTATTGCAGCTGTTGAGTAACATTGCTCATTGGTGCTTGATTTTGTTCCATAGTTTACATATTAGGAACACTCAATTTATTGATTGTGAATGGGGGTTGATTTGCATTCACCGCTCTTGCATCAACAACTCCATCATTAGTGACATTCTTGTTCTTATACCAAAATCTGTTTCTATCCCCCAAATAATTGGTGTTGTCACTGTCTTTATTGAGCTTGATAATTCCTTTATCTACAAGAGCCGTTTCAATGCTCATTCCTTTCTTAATGAGTTTCTCTATAGTACTGAGACTTTTCAATTTTAGCTCATACATCATTTCTGGGACCAAATTCTGGATAAATAGATTCACTTGTTGTTCTCTGGGTATATCGAGAGAAGAACGACTATACAAGCTTCGCCATCGTTGCAAGAAAGTCACTAATGATTCACCTTGCTTTTGCTTGGTGTTGCATAAGTCTGACATGGTCACGTCACTGTCGATGTTGAACGCGAAATGAGATAAAAACTTTTGAACCAATTCAGACCAAGTTTTTATATTTCCTGGTAGATTCGAATACCAATCCATGGCTTGTCCTGTGAGACTTCGTGCAAATAATCGCATTAAATAGGTGTCCTCATAGCTCACTTCAGTTCATGCCGCGAAAAATGCACGAATGTGATCTTTTGGATTGCCATTCCCTTTATATTTCTCAAAGTTAGGTGCCTCAAAATGCTTAGGGAATGGAGGCAAGTATACACTCTTGTCAAATGGATTAGGACATAAATCTTGATCTGTATACAACTTCTTTGTTCCTTTAGTTTCTAATGCATCAACTTTTTGTTGCAACTTCTCAAGTTGTTGCGCAATTGTATCAGATTTTAGAGGTCCATCATTAATCCCGGTTGGTATTCTTTGTCGATACATCACATTTCTGATCAGTTGTTGATACTTTGAAATGGCCGTTTTTGGTGTCTTCGGCATATAAAGTTCTTGGTACATCTCTTGTTGTTGCGGTTGTGCTATGCCTTGATATCGACCTTGTTGTTGTGCTTCTTGTAGCCTAGGTTGATATTGCAATTGAGTAGGTTGTTGCTATTGCATAGGCACCAATTGCGGTTGTGAAGTAGGATAGCTTGTTTGCCTTGGCACATGTTGGTGTTGAGGCTGACGGATCGGAATTTGTTGACTTTGTGCCAATTGTTGTCGTGGTGTATATCCCATCATTTGTAAAAAACTTTGTTTAGGTGGTTTTCGTTGCTTCTCCTTAGGATGGGGTATAGCACTTGCATTAACTTGCTGTGTTGTTTGTCCAATCCATTGTAATGGTTGCAAGTTTGCATTAACTTGTAAAGGTGCCGAAGGCGCTGCAATTTGTTGTCGAATGCAAAATTGTTGTTGTTGCACATTGCTAGTTTGCACATTCGATTGTACCTTTTGTGTATTACTCAATTGTTTCAACAATTGTTGTTGATGCAAACCACTATCCGTAGCTCTTCGTGTTGCCATTATCGAAGGATCTATCGCAATAGTGTTCGGCAAAGATATTGAACTTAACAGGACATAAGAACTTTGTTGCATCGTGGAATTGTTTTGGGCATTGGTGATATCAGGCATCCCAGTTGTGAAGATTTCTTGCATCTTATATTTTGATCCAATTTTATGCATGTAAGGAACCACTTCTTGTTGAGGGACAGCTGTCAATATTGGTGCGGCCTTCATTTGATCTTGTGTTACAGGTGTTGTGTTGAATAGTGGATTATTTATTGTCTCAAATGGTGACTTCTGAGGAATGGTCACTGTCAATGCCTTTGAAGCATGTTTACTCATCAATGTAGGTTGAGTTGCTTGTCGTGTATTTTCTTCATTTGGATGCAGAGAGAAACTTAACAACTCACCACTTTGTTGTTCTTGCACATTGATTTGGTCACTTGAAGAGGTCACATTACTCATCATGTTAAGATACTTTTGTGGAAACATCTTAAAGACCTTGTTCAAGAACTTATCCATATTTTTTGTTATCTTTGGATCTTGAAGGAACATGTCAACATCATCAAAAGCATCAGAATCGGATGAAGAATCTGGTTGGACATTTGGATTCATTTCTTGTTGAATGCCTTGATCTGAACCAAATCCTTGTGAGAGGGTTTGTTCTTCATATAATGTTTGAGTTTGAATGTCATGTTGCAGGTGTGGTTGATTCCAATTGAAAGGTGCACTTCCTCTTGGAGTTGGTGGAACACTCCCATGTCTTGGTTTCATAGGTACAAACACTGGTTCATATAATGGAGGTGGTCCAAGTTGAACCGTTCCATATGGTGGTAGAGATGTGTTTGATGAACCTTCAATTTGTACTGTTTGACTAGTTTGAAACTGCGAATTTGCTATGTTGTCCATGGGTTGATACATTGGTTTGCCCATCTTTTTAGATTTTGATCTTGTCTCAATAGGCATGTCCCTTATGCAAATGCAATATTTTTGGAATTTTCAAAGATAATGTATGATATGCAACTAAGTACAAACTTAAATAGATGAAAATGCAATCTATGTTTTTGGTTGTTTTTGAAGATTTTGACAAACTTATGAATGCAAATCTAAGAGAGGACCCTTGGGAAATTGGAATGATGTCTAGACCTCAAAGGACAAAAAGGATTAAGTGACAAAGGACAAGATGACAATGTCTCCCCTATATGCTTGGATACTAAGCTAGGTTTGACGAAATGACATGGATGACAAAAGGACAAAAGATTTAATAAGGTCTAGACTTCCTAACAATGACTTAGGGTTTATCGAAGATTTGGATTACTCAAGTATGACAAAACCTAGTTTTGAGACTATATGCAAAAGGACAATTACTATGCAAGTGACCCTAATATGACATGATAATGACCTAAACTTAATGAAGAGACCTAGGGTATGCAAATATGAATGTATGACAATGGTATGACTTTAATGCAAGCGGACACATGCAAATGGATGACCCTTATTGATATGCAAAGGAGTATGACTTAGGTGAAACCTAACCTTGGTACTTGACAATGAACTTTGCAAAATGCAACCTAGGATGAACCTAAATGTAAGTGACATGAATGTTGAGACAAGATTTTGAACAATGTTTGCTAACCATGTTCGAAGATGAGTTTTGAATCTTGTTGAACTTTTGTTGGATGAATGTCTCTTGTGTTTAACCTTATGTTGGATCAATTTGTTTTGCTCTTGAAATGAGATACAATTCAACTTTTGACAAGCAAAGAATACAAGATATTGCAACTTAGACTCAAGACAATCATGCTCATTCCCACATTTCTTATGGTAGGCAAGCACATTAGGTACTTGAGAGGTAGACTCATTATAGGATTCAAGGAGAATACATAGATGCTTGACCCCACGGGCTCCCCTCCACGACACTCACTTCTCAGGGCAGCCAAGCATCAGTCCCCATGGAAATCTCCCCATGGCAAACTTAGTATCTCTTCCAAGTATCCAAACTTGTCCTTCTCAAGAAACTAGAAGGGTTTTTGGCCTCTAAAAACAAGGTGTTTAGTCAAGGTTTCTGTTAAGCGTTACTCCTTGATGTCACGCAAGCATGATTGAGACATTAAGCCCATCAAGATACCAAACAAATGTAGTTGCGCAAGCACGATTTAGACCAAGAGGCCCTACTTAGATGTTGATATGAGAAAGAGTTCAAGGGTCATCACTTCCCAAGTAACTGCAATTCCCACGTAACCCTTCCTTCAAAGCTTTCGCTCATCAGGTATTTTTTTATAGTGAGTTAGAATGCCAAGGTATTCTAGCCATACTCACTTTGGGTCATTCCCTTCTCACGATTATCACTTGCTTGCAAAAGCAAATGGTCGGGAAGGTAGGCCCTCTAAAGGTGACAAACAATCAAAGACACGAGCATGGTATCGAAGATCTGGATTTCTGATCACCCTAAGAAGGATGAGAGCATACTCTCCTACTCCAATGTCACACTCAACAATCAAAGCAAAACCATATTCATTCCAACCTATTTAGAAATCACTAGGTGCCTAAAACATTAATAACAAACACCAAGTTTAGTTGTTTCTCCAAGGCAACCTGCAAAACAGAAGTTAGAAGTTTGAGATGTTTATTCTTTGACTATCGATTCTACATAAAACATGTTAGTAGTTTAATTTGTTGTCTTTTCCATGCATATGCCAAGATGCTGCACAGATAATTAGTACCAAAAACCAAAACACAGAAAATAGAATGCAAAAACAAGACAATTTTCAAGTAAAACACTACATTTTTACCTCTGTTCTAGACTTTACACAGGTGCAAAAGTCATAAAACAGGCGCATAAGTCATGACACAGGCACAGAATGTCTTCAACACAGGCGCAAGTTGCTTGACACAGGTGCAGGTTGTCTTACACAGGCGCATAAGTCTCCAGAAAGCCCTGCACTGCCCTGTTTTTGGGTTTTTTGACCTGTAAATCAACTCAAAAGCACTCAAAGACACAGTAAAGGGGTTAGATGGTTAGTGTTCATGTCGGGTTCACCAATTAATGTACGTTAGGAATCTGGAAATCATCACAAACAATTCAAAATACTAATCATAGCTCAATCACGAAAACTCATTGTAATGATATATCCTAAACACATCCAATAGAGACATAAAGATAAAACATTCAAAAAGATTATGCAAACCAGATGTAAATCCAAATGTTTCCTTCATGCAGCTCCATTGTTCTTCTTTCCTCTTCAAATAGTTTGGTTGTGGATCTCACCTACAAGTGTACATACATGATTGAAAGCAAGTAGGTAACAAAATTGCTCAAAAGTACTCAAAGCGTGATTGATTAGAAATTCGATAATCTGATTAGGGGTTTGATTGAAGAAATTCATCCAATTTATAGAGAAATTGGAGAAAAAGATCAAATTAGCATGATAATGATTCAAATGGAAATTCAAATCAAGAATAGCAAAATTATGACATGTGTATGACAAATTGCTATGCAAGGATTTATGACAATTTTATGACAAATTTCTATGCAAGGATTTATGACAATTTATGACAAATTGCTATGCAAGGATTGATTGATTGTCAATTATGACAAATTATGACAAATTTCTATGTCATTTCCATGAATTTAGGAGAGAAATAGGAGAGAATTGAAATTGGGAATTAGAAAATTAGGAAATTAGAGAATTAAGAATTTAGGAATTAAGAAATTGATAGAAATTAGAAATTAGGTAAATTAATTAATAATTTGTCATTTATTAATTAATTCACAAAAAGAGGAATAATTAGCCAATTAAATGAACATTTAATTGTGACAAGAAAACTTAGGATAAATAAATAATTTATTAATCCTAAAGGAAGAAATGACAAACCAGGTTAAATGATGAAATCACGAAACCCTAGAAGATGAATTAGCAATGCGAGAATGACAATTAGGTCTTGATTGAAGATAATTGATATCGATCATGATTTTAAATTGATAAATGACCAATGCGATAAATGATTTGATTGAGAAAATGTGCCAATTGACGAGGAACAATGACAAATTGATCCAAATTAACATAATTGAGACAAACAATGATCGATGACAAATCGATCACAAAATGACAAGATCGAACAAGAATCGATGACAAAATAGATTGCAAAATGACAATATTGAAAATGACCACGATCGATGACAAATCGATCGCAAAATGACAAGATCGAACATGACAACGATCAATGACAAATCGATCGTTAAAATGACAAGATTGAAAATGATAAGGTTTGATGATAAATTGATCGCCAGATGACAAGATTGGTAAGAGGACAAAACCCTAATTAGGATTGACGATGTCCAAAATGATGACAAATGAGCACGCACATTGATGCGATAGGATAAGATCGATTAAAATCATGACTGGAGAGTGTTGTCGACAAGACCAAATTTGAGAGTGAGACGAATAAAGAATGTAGAAGAACGACTTGATGCTCGCAAATGATAAAGACCAAGTGCGTAACATAGGAGAAAATGTAATGCGATGCAAAAACCTAAAATGAGGCAATGCGTAAATGTTAAAGTATGACTCCGCAAGCGTTGACCATTTTTAGGTGTCTACAGTATCATTTTTGCTTCTAATGAAACCTTGAGAAAGAAAGAATGCATGTATCTTAGTATATCATTCTCTAGGAGATTGTTTCAAACCATAAATTGATTTCTTTAACTTGCAAACTAAATGTTCATTACCTTAACAAAACCAGGAGGTTGAGACACATAAATTTCCTCATGTAAATCACCATTTAGAAAAAACAATTTTAACATCCATTTATGAATAGGCCAATTCATATTAGAAGCTAAAGCAAGAAAAAGTTTAATAGTAGGCATTTTAGCAACGTGAGCAAAAGTTTCATTATGATCTAAGCCTTCAATTTGAGAAAAACCTCTAGCAACTAATCTAGCTTTAAACTTAGTAACTTCATTATTTGCATTTAACTTGGTTTTATATAACCACTTACAAGAAACAAGATTTTCACCTTGAGGTAAAGGAACTAAATCCCAAGTTTGATTAGCAAGCAAAATATCACATTCTTCTTGCATAGCTTTTTGCCAATTTGGTTGATTTTTAGCTTGCTCAAAAGAATTAGGATCATTTAAATTCATAATAGTAGACATCAAATCATAATTGCAATAATTTATTCTTCTAGCCTTAAATTTATCCATTCTAGCTAAATAATCATCACTTTCTTGAATCAAAGTCTTAAACCATTTAGGCTTCCTTTTAGAAGTAATAGAATCATCACTAGAAGAAGAATCATTAGGAGTAGAATTATCCTTATCATCATCACTATCACTTTTAGAAATAGATGAATTAGGAGCAGGGTTGAGAGAATGAGTAGAATTTAGAGAAGGAGGTTTTTCCTCCACAACCACAACCTTACTTTCAACAAATTCAGTATCCCGCACATTAGAACAATCATGAATACCATTTTTAGCAATACAAACATCTCTAGCAACTTTAACTTTGTTAGTGATAGAATTGTAAACTCTATATGCTTTAGAATGTTCATCATAACCAACAAATATATAAGAAGATTTCGAATCTAATTTATGCCTCTTTTGTTTAGGCTTATGAACATAAGCAATGGAACCAAAAATCCTTAAATGCTTTAAATTGGGCTTTCTACCAAACCAGTAGCACAAGCCATAGATTCAACCCAAAATTTATAATGCATATTCTTAGCATGCAATAAACATCTAGCCATTTCAACAATGGTTCTATGCTTCCTTTCCACTACACCATTTTGTTGAGGTGTATAGGGAATAGTAAGTTCATGTTTAATACCAAAAGATTTCAAATAACCAGTAAATGCATTATTAACATATTCCTTACCATTATCAGTTCTAAGGATTTTAACCTTAAAACTAAATTACCTTTCAACAAACATATGAAATTCAATAAAAACATCAAGAACTTGATCCTTACTATGAAGGAAATAGATCCGAGTTCTCCTAGAAAAATCATCAACAATGTAAGTGCATACCTTGATCCTTAGATGGAGGTATTCTCTATGGGTCCCAAAAGGTCACTATGAATGAGTGCAATTTATGATTTGCCCTCCATGATTGACCATGAGGAAAGGGCTCCCTATGCATCTTACCACTCATGCATCTCGTGGACACTATTTTAGAAGGAACAATGCTACGCAATCCATCTATCATATTTGCTTTTTGCATCAAGACAATATTATTAGAATTTATGTGGCCAAGTCTTTCATGCCAAACATTAAAATCAATGGTAGTAAGCAAATAATACTTTGAATGAGCAAACTCATAAAATTTGAATAAGTTATCATTGTCCATTTTAGCATTAGCAATAACTTGGTTATGCTTTGAATCAATGATATAATGCATATCCTTATAGAATTCAATTTTATAATCTTGACAAAGCTTAGCAACAGAAAAAAAATTCGATTTTAATTCAGGAACATAAAGAACATCATGTTATTTACCATTAGGAACATTGACATCACCAATCGCTTCTACTTTACAAGTATAATTGTTAGCACGTTGAACATGAATATTTGAAGTATCGGGATGCATAGAATAAAAAATTTCTGTATGAGAAGTAACATGTTGAGATGCACCATAATCAATAATCCACTCAAGAGGCTTTGAAACATTGTAACTACAAGTGAATGCATTATGAGATGAATTACCATTTTGATTACCTTTCTTATAATTAGGTTTATGTTGTTTATTATTTTGATTATTTTGGTTCATTGGCTTTTTACCATTTTGTTTCTTAAAACAATTATTAGTCACATGACCATGCTTACCACAATACGTACAATAGGGCCTCTTAGAATAATTATTCTTTTGATTATTTTTAGAATTGTTATTATATGATTTAGATTGAAATTTATTATTAGAATAATGATTATTATAATTATAATTATTATTGGATTTATAATGATTATTGTGATTTTTATTTTTAGACGTAAAAGCATGTTCACTACTTTTAAGAGTACCAAACTAAATTAATTTAACTTCCTCTTGACGTAATAAATTACAAAAAATATCATAAGTTAATTGAGTAGCTAAACTAGGAATAGCAAGCCGAGTATGAATATTAGTAATAAATTGCTGAAATTGACGAGGAAGACATTTTTTAAGAATACAATGAATTAAATGTATATTAGCTAGTTTAACTCCTAAACCAGTTAATTGACTATTAATAGAATCAAAATTTAATAAGAATTCATCCATGGATTTAAAATCTGTATACCTAACATCTTCGAGTTGATCTTGAAGCTGAATTTTTCGGGATTCATTTGAGCTATCATATTTTTTTTAAAAATTTCCCAAGCTTCATATGCTTTTGTACAATTTCCAATTAGAACATACAAATCAAGAACCATTGAAATTCCAATCAAACCAATTGCTTCCTCATCTTGAGCCTTCCACCTATCTTGGTTGGCTTGAGGAGAAGTTGTAGTGGGCTCTAAACTTTTATCAGTTGCAACATCCAAAAGGTGTTTGAAACGAAAAATAAATGAAATATGTGTTTTCCATGAATGATAATTGGAGCTATTTAATTTGATTTCCAGAATTAAAGTAGACATGATAGCAAAATAATGGTTAGTAATTTTTTTAAATCCCCTTTAATAAAAAATGAAAAATAACATCTTTGATTAAAATTAACCAAATTTGATTTGTAAAAAACAAATTATTTATCATAAACTATTATTTTTTAATCCTTAATAATAAATTTCAATTATTAAAAAAAACAACTTTAATCTTATTTAAACAAAATTTATATTAAAAAAAATAAATCTTAATAATAAAATAATTTTTTTTAATATTATTAAAAAAACTTTATTTATTATAAACTTTTAAATAAATCTTAATGTAAAAGAAATTAGACTTCTATATTAAATAGAGTAAAGTTGCTTTATTTTAAATAACTTAAATAAGTATATTAAGAAATGTAAATTAAATTATAGTATCTGAAGTTTATAAATAAAACAACAGAAAGTTCATAATTTTGATACATATTGAAACTTTTATTTAAACAACGTTATGAAAGGAAGACACGATAAACAAGGACAAGACATGGAAGAAAACTAATATATATAAAAATTTAATGTGAAGTTGATTGGAAAAAGTGCAAAAATAGAATTATGCAAAGATAAAGAAAGACACATAGGCGTTTACGACATAGTTATTGCAGAGAAAAAGGGTTTTTTTTTTTTTTTTAATGTAAATGCGTTATGTTCTGGGAACAGAAATGTAGGTAGAGGCACAATCAAACAATTTGGTAAGATATATAACGGTGTATAATGATGCAGAAACGTTAGCAAGAAGATAAGAGTGCAGGAGCAATAACGCAGGATAGCAATGAAAAGATTCTGGAGTTAACAAAACACAATGCACATAGAATCGCACAGAGAAATATAAAGCATTCGAAAGTATGTCTCTCTAATTTAAAAATTAATACGATTTTAGTGAAAAAAAAATGAGTATAATAAACTTTAAAAAAAAGTTTTAATTGAATTGGATTTGAATACGATTCAAAGGACAAAGATCATAGTTTCAAATTTATACTGTTTAAGTTTTATTTCGATTTAGATATAATTATTTTCAATAGATTTAAATAAAAAGATGTAAGATTAAATACAAGAGCCTTTATTAATCTGTAGGAAATGTTAGAAAAAAATTAAAAATATTTCTGTGAATCAAATAAATAGAGAATGTCTTGGTGGCAAGCCTTCCAAAACAAGTTATACAAAATGGGCTTTGCGGCAAGCCTTGCAGAACTAAAACTCAAACCAGAAACAAGACTTTGGCAGCCTTCCAAAACTTAAAAAAAAATTAAACTAGAATATAAATGGATTAGACTTGCATGCAAACTTGTTAACAAGTTTGAAAAAAATAATTTATAACTTAAACTAAAACTTGCACAACAAAATGTTAAAGAGAAAACTTCTTCTCTTCTCTCAAAGAGGGCCTCCAAGAAAGGTGAGCTCCAAAAAAAAAATGGCAACCTTCATCAACTTCCACTTAAACGAGGATTAGTAGCCTGCTTTGATGTCATGAAAGGAAATATAAGAGCAAGAAAATGAAAAATAAATCCAAGTAAGTATGTTAATTGAAGTAATGTTACCAAAGTAGAGAGCAAATTGAGAGCAATCACCCAAAACTTGAAGAGGAGACGAGATTTTGAAAGGGGAAAAAAAAAAGAAAAACTACTTATGTATTATGAATGAAGGCAAAGCCTAAACAAAAGAGAGAGAGAGAGGGAGATAAAGCAAGAAGCTCATTACAATGATATCCAAAGTGAAGAATGAAAGGAGAAGCATCTCTTAAATAAAGATGAGAAGAGGAGATACAAAGTAACTCCCAAATCTATGAATTCCACCATACATAATATGTGTGTGCAATGTGTCAACATCCTCTTAAGGAGGATAAACTAATATTCCTTAATAAAGGAAAATAAAAGGAATGACTTGTCCTCACACATGTACTAGAGGACAAATTTATTGGCATTTGATTGAACCGGTAAATGATTGATTGGTGAATGTGATGAAAAGATTGAGATTTATGTTTGATGACTAAGTCTTGTGTTGTCATTGATGGCACCAATGTTTTTGTAGTCATCTAAGTCTTGGAAGTCAACCGGTAAAGTATAACCGTTACCAATGACGGTTTACCGGTGGACCGACAAATAGGTTCTTAACCGGTAAACAAAGATAGAGTTGCATTCATGCAACTGGTACATGCAATTGATGAAGAGTTGAATGATGCAGTTTTATAGGAGTGATGGAGACAGGTATTTGGAGCTATGTTCATGACTGCATTGGCAGATTCAACAGGACAAGCAAGATTTGATGTACAAAATAGGTATTTTGATGAACACTAAACTGATAATGATAAAGTCACTTAAATTGGTAAAAAAGAATAGGTTTTGATTTGTTATGTCAGTGGTTGACATAAGTTTGGCATGCAATGTTAGTTTGTCTAGATTCATTGAATCTAGGAAATTGTTCCAAGGTTGTAGCCGACTAAATTGATGTCTATTAAAAGTGTGATGAGTTATGAGATAGACATGCGTATGTTGATGAGATCGAAGGTGAATATGGCGAAGTTGATTATGCAGTGATAAGTGAAGTTTTGTATTGATGTGTTGTTGAATTTTTAAGGATCTAAAGAGGATCTTATCAGACACAGAGGTGTTATATGAAGATCATTTGAACTGTTGTTATCCTAACAGTTACAATAGCAAAATCCCTTAACCGGGTATGTCCTAACAGGCCTTACATTGTAAATCCCTTAACTGGGTAGCTCTATATCAGAGTCTTAAATCCTCTTGTGAGGTTGATCCTAATAGGTCAAAGCTCCTAACATGGCTCATCATTTAAATCCCTTAACCGGGTGACTCCTAACCAGGTCTGCTCCCAACAGGGCATATTTGTAAGACCTTAACCGTTCAAGATTTCTATTTTGTAGATAGTGAATCTTTTGGGTATTAACTCCCACCGTGGTTTTTCCCTTTTGGGTTTCCATGTATAAATCTCTTTTGTTATGTGGAATGTGTTTTATTAGGCATTAGCTTATGTGATGATATTTCTCTTATGCTTGTTAAGTTTTAAGTTGTGTAAGTTGGTGATCAGATTCATATTGTTTTTGCTTGCACTGATTCACCCCCGTCTCAGTGCCTTATAGTTTTATCAATTGGTATTAGAGATAAACTTCTTTGAGGTTAACCACTTGAGAAGGATTCCTAAGGAAAACATGGGGGATATGAGTCATAGAGAGATGTCTAACAAACTTGCAGAAATTGATAAATCCCTAGAAACATTGAGAGACAAGTATATAGCTTCACTTGCTAAAAGAAGAGAGCTAATCAAACAACTATTGGAGGTTTTTGAGAGCAGTTCTTCTGATGAATCAAACATAGGTGCATTGGTTGATGAGGTGGAGAAACTGAATGATGAGAAGACTAACTTGAAGAGAGAGCTAGAAGCCCTAACCATCTGGATGAGTCAGGAACTTGAAGCAAGGAGGGTAGCAGAAGACAAGATCAAAGAGAAAGATCATGAGATCTTCAAGATAAATCAGAAAAATGGTACTCTATATGCACATTGGCATGAGGAAAAAGAAGAAAAAGAAGAGATAAAGGCAAAACTAGATATGGCAATGTCTCTTAGAGAGACTCTTATGAAAAGGAATGAAGACCTTACACAAGAACTTGCTGATGCTAATGAGAAGCTTGCTAAGTTTAATGAAAGTTCTACCATGCTTGATGAACATATCCAATCTCAAAGGATGAACGGTAATATAATTGGATTGGGTTACAATACATTTGAGAAAGGTGAATCTTCTGGTACTAAGGACAACATGCTTGAAGGTAAATTTGTGCCTAAGATTCATAAACCCATTGGTAAGAAATCCTATAAGCCTATTTGTTTCAACTGTCATAAACCGGGACATATTGGTAATGTTTGTAGAAGCAGATCTGATGTTACTAATGGTTATAGACCTAATACATATCAAGGATACAAGCCTAGAACCTAAAATGGTAATTGTTACATTTGCAACATGCATGGACATAGAGTTGTTGAGTGCAGGTATGGAGCAAATAAACTTACACCTCACATAAGTCAGAGGTCTAGTGGTGGTTGGCAAAGAACCTTTAATGACCAGAGAAGTCCCAACTAGCAGAGACCCTATGCTAACCGGTCTAGTCGCTATGAGATGGAAAAGGCGATGAATGTGGTTTGCACAATCTATCATAACTACGGTCATGTAGCTATGAAATGTAGAAGAAGGACTGGTAGAGGAAATACTAGACCTTGGAGAGCATCTGGTATGGCTTGTTATCATTGTCATAAACTGGGACATATTGCAAAGTTTTGCAGAGCTAAGGTGAACCAATTGATGAATCAATCTGCTGACTGAAAAGGGAAGATGAAAGTTGATGTGGAGGAGACCAAAGCTAAAATTAACAAAATATGGAAAAATAAAGATGATGAGAAAAATGAAGTCAAATCATTTGAAGATCCTATTTCTTCACCTAATGTGGAGAACCATTCACCGACAAACTAAGCTGTTAAAAAGCTTAGGGGGAGCTTAATGTTAGATCTATTTTAGAACCCCCTGAAGGACTATAAGGTATGTTAAATCTACATAATTTGATGCATTATGATATTTTGAAGTGATTTTTCGATCAAACCGGTAGGTTTGATGTGTTATGAGAATCGATAGTGTGTTAAAAGATATTTTAGAGTTTTACCGGTAGTGACATTTAATGTGGTAGATAATGGGCAAATAAAAGGATCTTTTTGAATGTTATTTGTCATATTGGATTCTTGTGAGCACATGGAGAGACAATAGAGAAGATCATAGTTTGTGCTTGTAGCATTGACAGAGATTTGAAGTGATTTGGTGTGATTTGAGATTGACAATCGATGAGAAAGCTTTGTTGGTGTTTGGAACCCTAGTGCAGAAGCGGCAAAAGGTATTTACCCAGAAATCTTATTATCCACTTATCTTTTTGAATCATTGAAGATGGACACCCCACGTCTATTTGATGTTACTGATAGACCCCATCCTAATTTCATGAGGCACCCGTTTAAGTCTGAGGCAATTGATCCTGTCAGAGCCCTACCTAGAGTTCCTTATTGTGTCTTACATGTTGAAGATGTTAGATCATTTTATCATTGTAAATTGGAGGATCTTGGTATTGCTGTTATTTTTTATCAGTATGAAGCATTGTGTGATAAGAACATAGTGATAAAAGATCAGTTCAAAAGGGTTACCGAGAAAGGGTTTCACCATGCCTTGAATTTCATTAATGATTTTGATGATGAATTTGTGAGATATGTGCTTAGCAAAATTCATGACCAGTTTATGTGGCTTGATCAACCACATAAAATTTCTAAGGAAGCTATTCACGTAGTCACCAGATTTTGTGCCACTGGATTTTGTGCCACTGGTGAGGTTCCTGTACTCAGATCCATTCCTAAGAATGATGTAGAAAATTTAATAGGTTCTAAATGAGATGGAAGAGCCATGACGGTGAATAATATCAATGATTTGACAGTAAAGTATGCTTCTATGGTTATCGATTACCAGATCTATTACTCTAGTAGGATGAACAACATCCCTGTTGCTGCTATTCACACTGCCCACTAGATGATAAAGAGGATGTTGATTATGACTTTTTGGAGGAGTTGAGGAGTCATCTTATGCTGAACCTGGAATCCATCAAGAAGGATAAAAGATTAAGGGTCAAATTTGGTCAATAATTCTTGGTTTATTCTTTTGCTTTCAGAATTATTTCCTCAGTATTGGTGATATCCAATGGATAGATGGCACTCGAGCATTGTTACAAATGAAGAATAGCATAGGAATGCTTGGTAATAGTTTTGACAAGATTGCATGGGGATATTTTAAGGACTTTCCAAAGAAAATGAATGCAAAGGAAAGGATATCGATAGAGGTTGTCAACTAGTATGAAAACACAATTTGCTTTATGGTTGATACAGATACTTGCATGATGGAGGCAACTGTGCCCCAGACTACATAGGTTATTCCCATGGGATATGAAGTTGACAAGGATCTTATATGCTGATCATTTGCTTTCCTAATTGGTAGATACAACAACAGAATGTTTTGGCACTTACAAGGAGAAACCCCTTCAAGTGTATTTAGAACTTAATAGATCGGTTATTGCAAAGAAAGTTAGAAAATAAGTTGAAGCATTTATAGAGAAAGAAGGATTCACAAAGGATGCTATTGCTGAAGCAGGATAAAATCATGCTGCTCAACATACTAGAATATCAAGTGCACCAACCGGTACCCCCACTGGTGTAAAGATAAGAGTTGGAAAGGAGAAAGCTACAGAGAAAGAAAAACCAACAGCTATTAAGAAGGATAAACCAGTAGCAACAAAGAAGGCAAAACCATCAAAGATTTAGTTTCGAAGAAAAGGTAAGACTGTTGAACCACCCGCTACACCGGTTTAGACTGGTAAAAGGAAAAAGCACCAAGCACATAAGTCGGTAGATGTTGATGAAGAAGAGACTGAGTCCGAAGGAGAAAAGAAAGCCCTAAGGTCTAGTGGCAAAATGTCAAAGGGTGTTGGTACTCCAACTGTGAAATCTTCAAAGAAACCAGTAACCAAGTTCACACCTCTTGAAAGTTTAATAATAAACATTAAAGAGTATGGTGTACTGACTAGTGTGAAGAAAATCTATGATAAGTTTAGTGAGGATGAACAAAGGTAGATAGAAGATGCAATTGTTTACATGATGAATAAATACAACAAGGCCCTAATTGAATTGCAAGGGAAAATTCCAAATTCATTGTATAATATAATTGATGCTAGATGGCAGGCAACCATGAAACAAGATAGAGAATAAATTGAATATTTTCTGAAAATTTTTGCAACCTGAAGCTACTGAGGAAGAGCTAGATGAAATTTTTGCTAAGGCAAAATCATCTTTTAGGTCGAAGAAAAGGTTGACAAGAATGTTAATCGGTGAGATCAATCAGTCCATGAGGAGATTGAACAAATTTTGAAGAAGGTATTGGGTCTAATTCCAAATGAAGAGGAAGAAGTTAAGGAAGATGAACCAGAGAGGTTTGAGGCTGAAGATCTTCCGAAAGGTGTTAAAATAATTGATTTCAAGCCTAATGAAATTGTGCTAGATGATCAACCGGTGAACACACAAACTGAACCTATGAATCTCCCTGATGATGATGATACCGGTAACAATGATGATGCTGATGCTACTAATAATGTAAATGTACATGATGTTGATGTTGAAATGTCTGAGAAACATGAACAAGAATAGGGACAAGAAGAAAAGAAAGATGAAGAAGAAAAGAAGGATGAGGAGCCACCGGTAGTAACTCAAACTATTGATACAGAACTCCCACCGGTACAAGAAATTGAAAAGGATAAGGAAAGTGAAAAGAAAGAGGAAAAGAAGATAGAAGAAAAAGAAAAGGAAGAGGAAGAGGAGAAAACTAAAGAAAAAGAGGAAACAGGGGAGAAGAAGTTAGAGAAGACTAAACCTAAAGTGACACCTTTGTCACTTGATTCTAAAAATTAAATTGTCGATGATGAAGATGATGATGCTATAAGCATCAAAGGACCACTAGACATGAACAATTTGAGCTCAACTGAGTTTATGGAGATTTCAATTGCCATGCAATCCTAGGCCAAGAAGAAGAGGATGAAAGAACAACAAAAGGAGGCAGAGACAATAAGAAATGTTGTTGATATTTTGTTAAGTCTCCTACCAGAGACTGATATAGATAATTTTGTTACTCCTATTGACAAGCTTGGTCAACTTGTTTCTGATGTCAAAGAACAAATGAAATCTTTTGAGGATGCAACTTATATCAGTGTTGAGAAGGATTACAAGAAGAAGAGAACAAAACACTTAATGACTGAAATTGATAAAGGGAAAGTTTCTCTTACTATCAATAAGGACTATTGGAAAGAAGGACTTGAAACCGTAGGTAAAATACTCTCAACTGTTTCAAAATTTTCATTGTTTTGTGCTGATTTGAAGAAGAAGAAGGAGGAAGCTAAGAAAGAACTTGAAGTTCTTAGTGAGTCATTCAAGCTCCTCAATGACTTTGCTATCAAATTTGGACAATTGGTTGTTGAACTTTAGCACAAGCTGAAAGCTTATGAAAATGAACAGGTTAAGAGGATCATATACACAATTGATACCAAAGGTTGAAATCTTGCAAAGATCTTAAAAAGAAATTGAAGCCTTCGTTGCAATATCGGAGATGAGTACCATAGATGCCATGGAGGAGTTTGCTAGACAGATAAAGACACATGTGCAGATAACCAAAACTATTTTGGAGACTTGGCATAATGATCTGATGCAGTTGAAATCACATTTTAGTGATGTTTTTTCTAAAATTACATTGTAAAAACATTTTGAACTCCTACATCTATATATATTCTATGTAATTTTGATGTAAATGTATTTATCTTTCATGGTTTTAGTTCTTTGTTTGGTATTGTTGTCAAAGGGGGAGTAATAGTAAAGGGGGAGTAGTAGTTTACATTTTTTTTTAATAGCATGCAATTGCTAAGGGGTAGTATATGTCATGAAGTCAATTTTTGTATTGCACACTTAGTTGACAATTTTTTTCCCCTAAGTGTTGCCATCAATGCCAAAGGGGGAGAATGTTGGCATTTGATTGAACCGATAAAGGATTGACTGGTGAATGTGATGAAGAGATTGAGATTCATGTTTGATGACTAAGTCTTGTGCTATCATTGATGGCACCAATGTTTTTGTAATCATATAATTCTTGGAAGCCAACTGGTAAGGTATAATCGGTACTGATGACAGTTTACTAGTGAACCGGCAAATAGGTTCTTAACCGGTAAACAAAGACATAGTTGCATTCATGCAACTGGTACATGTAATTGATGAGGAGTTGAATGATGCAATTTTATAGGAGTGATGGAGACAGGTATTTGGAGCTATGTTCATGACTACATTGGTAGATTCAACCGGACAAGTGAGATTTGATGTACAAAATAGGTATTATGATGAACACTAAACCGGTAGTGATAAAGTCACTTAAATTGGTAAAAAAGAATAGGTTTTGATTTTTTATATCGGTGGATGACATAAGTTTGGCATGCAATGTTAGTTTGTCTAGATTCATTGAACCTAGGAAATTGTTCCAAGATTGTAGCTGACTAAGTTGATGTCCATTAAAAGTGTGATGAGTTATGAGATAGACATGCGTATGTTGATGAGATCGAAGGTGAATAAGGCAAAGTTGATTATGCGGTGATAAGTGAAGCTTTGTATTGATGTGTTGTTGAAGTTTTGAGGATCTGAAGAGGATCTTATCAGACATAGAGGTGTTATATGAAGATCATTTGAACTACTGTTATCCTAACAATTACAATAGAAAAATCCCTTAACCGGGTAGGTCCTAACAGGCCTTACATTGTAAATCCCTTAACCGGGTAGCTCTATATCAGAGTCTTAAATCCTCTTGCGAGGTTGATCCTAATAGGTCAAAGATCCTAACATGGCTCATCATTTAAATCCCTTAACCGGGTGACTCCTAACCGGGTCTGCTCCTAACAAGGAATATTTGTAAGACCTTAACCGGTCAAGATTTCTATTCTGCAGATAGTGAATCTTGTGGGTATTAACTCCCATTGTGGTTTTTTCCTTTTGGGTTTCCATGTATAAATCTCTTATGTTATGTGGAATTTATTTTATTGGACATTAGCTTATGTGGTCATATTCCTCTTATGCTTGTTAAGTTTTAAGTTGTCTAAGTTGGTGATTAGATTCATATTGTTTTTTGTTGCACTGATTCACCCCCCTCTCAGTGCCTTATAAGTTTATCAAAATTATATGTAGGGATTTTAAAGGAATATCCCAAATTAAATACAAATAAACCTAAGCCAAGTAAAGATTAAATATTCTAACACAAACATACTCGAAGGATGGTATTTCATATGCTGGTACCATGAGCTATTCCACTATAAACTCGAAGTGAGTTCTATTGTTGGGCATATGCAGGGGAGATCCTACTATTGCCCTTGCATTAGGTGCCTTGTTTTGCATTCTTGGAATTTGCTGAAATGTTACATTGGTGAAATGCTACTTGTATTCTTCCACCAATTATTTGTAAGGTGTTAGCTTGTCATCTTTCATATTATAATCATCATTCACTTGATTGATGACAAGTTGTGTCTCCATAGACTTGTAACTCGATTGTCATCCATTGCACAACAATACGAAGTCCTATGACTAGGGATTCATATTCAACTGTATTATTGGTACATGGAAAGCTGATTTAGAATGATTTTGGAATGGAATCTCCTTGAGGAGTGATGAAGAGAATTCCTGATCTTGCTCCATGATTTTTTTAGGACCCGTCAAAATACAATTTCCAATTTGTGGATGCTGAAATGAAAACAATGATTCATTTGGAAAGTCTATTACTAATGGATGGTTGTCTTGTATGGGTGCCTCTGCCAGTTGATTTCCTATGATATGCCCTTTGATGGCCTTTTGGTCAAAATACTCTGTGTTGAATTCACTCAACATCATGACCCACTTGGTTAGTCTTCTAGTTAATGCTGCTCTATTCAATAGGTACTTGAGTGGATCAAAGTATGCAATGAGCTAGACCTTATAACTCAACATGTAGTGTATGAGCTTATGGGATGCAAAGATCATCGCTAAACATGTTCGTTGTACAGGTGTATAGTTGAGTTCATATCCTATGAGTGTTCTAGTGATATAGTAGACAACTCTCTCTTTTCCTTGCTCATCATATTGTGTTAGGAGAGCACCCAAAGAAGAATTCATTGTAGATATGTAAAATAGTAATGGTTTTCCATGTATCGGTGGAACCAAGACTGGTGTTGATAAAATATATTCTCTTAATGCTTGAAATGCCTCTTGGCATTGTTATGCCCATTTGAATGTTACACCTTTCTTGGTGCAGGAGCACCCAAGACAAGATTGGACACCATGAGGCCATAATGAACATTTATGAGATATTAAGTCTATAAGGTTATAATTACCATTCTATATTTTAAACATGGTTAATAATTCCATTTGGAGTCATCAAACTCATGTAATGAGTCATTTTGTAATAAGTTGTCAAAATTGCCATGTTGGGCAAATAATGTCAAAATGAGTAATGTAATGGGGTTCAATGGGTAGAATAGGTTTTTAATGATCATTTTAAGTTTCATAAGGTCTTGTGTGACCATATTAATATAATAAATCTGATTAGAAAGTGTCAAGATGCAGAAAGATTAAAAACTTGTCAATTGACAACTAAAAGTGTCAATTTGACAATAAATTAAAGTTGTAAACACCCAAAAGTGGTTGTATGGGTGGTTAAGAGTTGGTTTTCAGTTTCCATGAAGGGAAGAGGTTTAAATATGTTTGTAATGATCCAAAATAAGGAGTTAGAGGGTCGGATTTGCTGGGCATTGTAAGAGTTTGGAGTTTGGTAATAAAAATACAAGGTTTTCCTTGCAATTTTGGTCTAAAATCTGCACTTTATTGGTCTGAAACTCTTCTTCTTTGTTTCATTTTTGATTAGAAATGGATTTGAAAATGTAGAGGAGTGTTTTTAATATCATTTTATACTATTATTGAAGGTTTTACATTCAAATCTGATATACTTCTATTTGCTGTCCTAAAATCTGCTGTAGGTGATTGTTTTTGGGAAGTTTTGAGAGTCACAATCCAAATGTGACCCATTCCACTTTATGTGGTGGTTATTTCTTATGGAATGGGTCACAAATATTGTATTATATGTGTCTCTAACCTTACATGTGCAGGGAATAATGTGGAGACGAAGTGTTGATACCCTAGGCTAAGAGATTGAGTAAGGAAAATCATGAAAATAGAGGCATGAGTATAGCAGCAGAAGATCTACCTTAAGGAGGTAGTGTTTTTATGTGAAAAAGTGTTAGAGGATGGTAAATACATGGTTAATAATAAGTTTCAAGATCTAGAAGTGAGTTTTAGGGTTTGAACAAGGAGGTTCTAGTTTTCTAGGCATAAAAAGGAGGGTTTAGTATCTAACCTATCAAATCAATGTTTATTGTCTTTAAACCTAGAAAATATATGGTTTTGGAACATTTTTCAAGAATTTTTTTTGGTTTGGAGTTGTGGTCATACTATTTGTTGGTACTTGCTTTGAAAAAGAGGGCTAATTGGGCCTAGTTGGTGTGTAGCAGGGTGCTTGTCTGAGTATTTCGTCCAAAAGATAAATAGTTTATTTTCACATATGTTGTGTAACTTGAAAAAGGGTATCCAGATATATAATTTATATTTCAAGTGTTTTGGGATTATTTTGAGTAAAGGTTAGAATACCCGTTGAACAGGGCTACTAGGGAATTGGCCTATTTAGGGACCCGGGTAAGGGTTTCTGAGTTAACCAGTTGATAGGGTAAGTGAAGCCTATTGGGTAAAGTGGAATAGGGTATGTAGAGACCCTAGGATGTGTTGGAACAAGTTGGCAAGTTTGAGAGTTCTATTTGGGCATCTTGGTGAAGCCTAGTGAAGGAAGGTGAAACAAGAAGACTTGAGTTTTTGAAGAAGCAAGAATGAGAAGCTGTAATGTTATTGTGGGAGGGTCAATGATGCTCTGCATCATTTCTTCAAGAGGTGTTGCAATGGTTGGCACTTGTCTGCCAATTTTTCAATGAAGCACCTTATAGATGGTAATATCCCTTGTAAAATTCTCAATTATTTAAGTGTGGAGGGTGATGAAATTCTAGGATAACCTTCACCTTTTCAGGATGTATTTCAATGCCACTGTTTGATACAATGAACCCCAAGAGTTTACCAGATGTTACTCCAAACACATACATTTTTGGATTAATTCATACATTGTACTACTCAAGCTTGTGAAAGATCTTGGCTAAGACATCAAGATGATCATTCCTAGTTTTTGATTTAGCCAACAAGTCATTCACATAATCTTCCATGATGTTATGTATCATGTCATGAAATAGGGAGGTCATTGCTCTTTGATAAGTAGCACCGACATTCTTGAGGCCAAAGGACATCACATTCCAACAATATTCTCCCCAAGGACAAGTTAAAGCTATTTTATGTTGGTCTTCTGGTGCAATCCTAATCTGATTATAACCAAAAAATCCGTCCATGAGTGATAGCATTTAATTTCCTTCTATCAGATCTACAATCATATCTATGTTAGGGAGTGGGAAATCATCCTTGGGACAAACTTTGTTGAGGTCCCTGAAGTCTGTATAGATTCTTATACCTCCAGTGGGTTTAGTCACTGGTACTAAGTTTAAGAGCCATTGTGGATAGTCTATGGGTCTGATGAAACCCACATCTAACAATTTTCGTAGCTCAACTTTGACTAACATGGCTATTTGAGGATGCATATTTCTCAGCTTCTGCTTGTATGGTTTCACTCTCGGTAGAAATGACAAATGATGGAAGACCAATTCAGGGTGATGCAAAGTTGATTGGTTGCTGTGTGAAGAATTGAATAAATCTTTCTTTCTCTATAGGGTTTAGAGACAATTAGGTGTATCTTATGTACAATTTCAACATCTCTAGTGTTGATATCTTCAGTTTCTTCTACCAGCAATGTCGATTCTTCTTTATCTATAGGGAGAATATTCAGTTTGTTTGTAGTTTCATTTTCTGTTCCATCCAAGTCTTCTAGTTTAGAAGAGGAGCTTTCTTCTCCAAAGTATGCAATTTTCTCCAGATCGATAGCAAAACCGACTTTGTGATCATCATAGGGAAGGTCATCCCTACAACCCAAGAATTCAGCTACAACCTCATCATTTTGGAGCTAAACCAAATGTGGTGGTTCTTTCTACCCCCAGTCTATCAAGTGAGGATACATGAGACAAAGATCTATTTCTTCATTGGGAGGTGAAGTTGCTAATATCATGCAAATTTTATTGTTAAACACATATTTGACTGTTTTTTGATCAATTTGCTTTTCCTCATATTCAATGCCATCATCCACAGGTGGTTGATTATCATAAGCTCTAAATGATGAATATGTCCTACAACTATGGAGAGATAAGAACTCATATTCATGTGAATCTGTTATACTCTTGATATATGTTTCTCTATCTGATCCATCTTCATCAATTTCCTCAATTGGATAAAGAGGAGTTCCAACAATGTTAATGATGAATGAGAGAGTTTAATGACTTGTAGACCCTTCTTCTATGATAGAGGCCTCATTTATAGCTCAAATGAGAGATAAGGGTAGTATGGAATTACCATCTCTAGTTGGTGCTATTCTTGTTTTCCTTGATGTACTAGTTAATATTGATAATGTAGAAGCATTATTTGAATCCTCTTCTGGTACGATTCCTATTTCTATCACTACATTGAAATGAGGTGTTGGTGTAATTCTAGTTTTTGTTACTGTATTGATATGTGATGTTGATGCAAATGCAATCAATGAAGTTTTATTATGATTTGGTGGTTCAAGATCCTCATCTTCATGTGTGAGTGATGTCGTAGTTGGCAAATTTTGGATGATTGGAGTATCGGGTCTCGATGTTGTTCTTTTTCTTGTTAGGCTAGTATATCTCAAGCCCCAATTCTTTGGATTTTACGATGGTAATATGGGTTCTATAATGCCTTGAGCATGTGCCCCCAATCCTATTGTGCCATCATAACCATGTCTTTGTAACATCTTGAAACCATTGCCATATCATTCCAAAGGAAGTTTGATATTTGCACTATCATTTTCCTCTTCATACAATCATCAATTGACATCTTCTTCTAGGGATTCTTCATCGAGTTCTCCCCATCTTATGAAGGAACTAGAGCTTGAAAATTGAATAATTTCTTTCCCTTTATTTTGTTTGTCGGATTTGGTAATGCTCTCCCAAAAGATCTAGGAGACAATTGTCCTGCTGATAATGTTCTGGAACAAGAATATTCACCACACCCTTCTTCCTTGATTTGGAGAGGTGGTGTTGTGGGCGTGCAAGATAATGAAACTAGTGTATCTATAATTTTTAAATATTCCATCTGTATAGTGAGGGGAGCAGCTTGATTAATGGGGACTTGATTATCTGTGCTTTCTCTTAAGTAGTTTCAATGTTGAAAAGGATTTGGATCACCATGTATTGTAATCTCAATGCTGTTATAAGGGAGTTTAACACACTGGTGGAAGTTGATGATACTACCTACATGGCATGAATCCATGGGCAACCTAGTAATATGTTATACCCTAATTCTTGGTCCAACACTTGGAATGTGATGTTTCTGGTAGCATGACCTACTTGAATAGGTAAGGTGACTACACCCTTGGAGGGGTGTTCTTCATCATCATAAGCCTTAATGTTGATTCTTTTAGTAGGATCAATCTGATGTTGTGAGTAACCTAGAGCCTTGATTAGGTTTAGAGTGCATATGTTAAGTCCAGCTCCACCATCTATTAAAACTCTTTTGACTTTCTTTCTATGTTCAAATAATTCTAAGTTGAGATGATCATTGGGCATGGATCTATCTGATGGTACATCCTGTTCTATGAATGCTACCTTGGAAGCTGCCAAATTTACATCCATGGATTGGAATGCATTTTCATATATGTCACGGGAAATGACATATTGCCTTGTGAGATGGTAAGATGTGAAGCAACTCAAACAATGAAATTTGGGCCGAGGTCTTCTTCAATTGATCAACCATATTATAGTTGCTTATTGGTGGAGAGAGATTATATGGTACCCCTTGCAATGTGACCTTAGATCTTTAGGTGATAAATACAAAATCATGACTCCTTGGATTAACTATAATTGTGGCCACTATCTCATCTCCTACACTGATTGCAATCATATGCCACATTAGTATAATTTGTAGTGTTATTCTGTGTCCCTGAGCTAGAAACTTTCCCTTTATCATGCTTAACAAAAGGGTCCTTGAATATGGTATTATCTGTGTTGGTTGATCCTTTGTTAGCATCTATAGTAATATCCCCTTGATCAATAAGGTCTTGTATCAAGTTCTTAATCTTATTAAGACTTGTTTTCTTATGTCCTTTAGCATGATGGTACTCACAAAAGTCATTATCATTTTACCAAGTAGGGTTTAATGGACCTGGTTCATATGGTCTAACCTCTGGAAGAGTTATGAAATTAATTTGTATCAAATTTTTAAGAGCTGACTCAATTGGTTCTCCAAGGGGTGTATAATTCCTTGAGGTGCACTGATCCTTGGAGGTCTTTGATTGCTAGATCGCACTGCATTGGCATTTGATGATATTGTATTGTTGCCGTGAGGTTTATTTCTATTGGAAGTAAAGAAATCAACTAGTCCTTGAAGAGACACCACTGGTTGAGCTTTGTTGACAATACGAGCATCTACAACTCTGTCACTTGTGACATTCTTGTTTTTGGACCAAAACTTTAGTTTTTCAATGTTTAAGTTGTTGATTGGTCTATTGTCTTTGTGATGCTTCAATATCCCTTGATCTACTAAGCCTTTTTCATACTTTAGACTTTTTTCTATGATTTCTTTGAAGGTGCTTAAACATTGCATTTGCAATGGATATTTAACTTGATGGATGAGGTTTTCAGTGAAGATGTCCACTTGTTCAACTTTTGGTATGAGTGAGACATCTATGGTATAAGGCTCTCCATCTTTGTAAGAATGAAGAAAATGTTTCACCTTCCCTTTTTTTGGTGGAACATAAATCCATTAAAGTAACTAGATTGTCTATATTGTGTGAAACATTTGTTATAAACAACTCAACCAACTTACCCCATGAAGCGATCTTGGGTGGAAAGTGTGAGAACCACTCTAATGTTGTTCTTCTAAGAATTTTAGGAAAGAGATACATCAGATATGTGCCTTCATGAGCTACTTCAATCCATGATGTGAAAAGTTTTCTTACATGATCTTGGGGGTCTCCTTTTCCTCTATACTTGTCAAACTTTGGAGTTTCAAAATGTTGTGAAAAAGGTGGCATATACAAAGTCCTATCAAAAGGATAAGGATGAAGATATTCCATGGTATATCTCTTCTTATCATTCACTATTTGCATATTAATCATTTGCCTTTGGATATTTTGTACTTGCCAAGCCAAGTTCTCTGTTTGGGTCAAAGGTGCACTGACCCTATAGGTATTTCCTACAAAAGGAATGGTGTTTGAGTATATTGGAGCTTGTCAAAATGTTGACTAACCATGTAACTATGTGCCATGAGTTACACTAGGTGGTGTAAAATATGCAAATTGAGTATTGACATTTGGCTGGCTTGGTCCATACATCCTTGCTAAGCCTTGACTCAAATTCTGACCACTATAGGTAGATCCAACTGCAATGGATATGGAAGGTTGAGAAGTACTTGTGGGAATAACATTTTGAGCTACTGTTGTTTGAGCTTGTGTTGAGGTATTCAAAATACTTGATGTTGTTTGCGATGTCACATTAGGAGTAGCTTGAGATGTTGAAGACATGGCTCCTGATTGAAGATTTTGAGTTGAATCCATCGTGGCTTGATTTGTACCTTGGGTTGAACTAGAAGACACTCCTTGAGTTTGTGTAACATTTGGTGCTTGAGTTGCATTTTGAGTTAGAGTCACCCCTGGTGGAAATATCATTGAAATGTCAACATTTGGAGGTAACTTGGCCCCATTTTGGATTAACAAACAGAGATATCAATCTCTTTCATTATTGATAAGTGCATTTAAAACCATGAGGACTTGTGGATATTGTTGAGCTACCTCCAATTCTTCTTGTGTCAAATTATGTTGGATCTCATCTATTGAAGGCATTTTGTTTATGTTTATCGATAATGTTGCAGGTCTTCTAGCCTATGTGTGTTGATATGTTGATAAATCCATGTTCCATGTTAGATTGACCAAGGGGTCACTGTTTGGATCCATTTTAGCTCTTTGTGACCTTGTTATGGGAATAAAGAGATCTCTAAAGTGATCTTATGACTCGGTATGGCTCACCTAAAATGAAAATGGTGGACTTGAATGAATGCAAGACTATTCAAGGACTAGTTATGTATGCAAGCTAAACTAATATGATGACACTCTATTAAGAATTTTGACGAGGAACTTGGTCTTGTTTTTCAAGCTTTTCGCACCTTTGTTGGGAAATTTGTTGTGCATCTCGCACTTCAATCCGTACTGATTTTTAAATTTAATTATTAATGACTAATTTGACTCGTGAATACTAAGGATGAGTTGTTTTCAACTCCCAAGCATGGGTATCAAAACCATCAATAAATTATAGTTGATCATTGTTTGGCCCTAGATCTGGTTGTTCAAACGAGAATTCACCATCACTTGGCAAACCCATGCCAATTATATGATCTTAAGACTTTCTATTGGTGATGGACTTAAATGAAGACTATGCAAGGGTTAATTGGAAATTAAGTTGGTAGACATGGACTCTAATTAAATCTATTGGAATATGCAAGACTAAATTGGATCCTAAGAGGGACCTAAATGGCGACAATGCAAAGCCTATTTGAATGCAATTTTTGACAAAGATTGGATCTATTTCTAAGTGTGAAGTGAGGACTTGTGCAAAGACTTGTATAATATGAGAAAGTGAATTGAGACTATGCATGGACTATGCAAATACTATGCAATGAGACCTAAAATCACAAGAGATAACATGTTTTCTTCATCTTTTTGAAAGTGGTAATCTTGTTTGATAAGTTGAACTTGACGAACTTGTTTGAGTTGAGATTGTGTTTGATTGTATCTTTTGACATATGATCTTCTTGAAAAATGATTAAAATACATCAGCAAATAAGAAGACACTTTGTTTGTCCATAACCTAAACAAAACAGAGAATGTTTGGTAGGATCTTTTCAAATCCCCTTTGTTTTGTAGGATCTTTTCAAATCCCCATGTTTTCGATAGATTTTTGGCAAGATGAAAAACATATCAAGAAAGCTCTTCTGATGTCAAAACTTCATTCATGATACCATAGCCCACATCCTGATACTCCTTTAGCTCAAACAACCCTTTCACACCCTAGGGTGTGCTTGTTTTTTTGCCTAATTCTAGAAGTTGAACCAAAGAGAATTGCTTCTCAACTGGATAATTTTCTTGGGAGATGTATGGTGAGTGTCTTGGGGGTGGATTCTTCCCTACCCTTGCATTATGATATTATAAATGTTTGGATAACTGACTTGGTTTGGCTTCTATGCTTAAGGTTCATAGATAGGGTTCCATTCAGTGTGTCAAAGATAAACTCTCTTAGGAGGCCCGCCAACCTTTAGAACAAAGGCTTTCCATATCACAAGAATACTGGGGGAAAGCTATCAATGAAAAACTACCATTGGACATTATTTTCATCACATCCACATTTGATTATAGTGGGTTGTATTAATTGTCTTTAGTCATTGCCCACTTAGGTTGTTCCCCTCTCACCGACCTTATGAACTTCTCAGGAAGGCATGTCTGCTAAAGGTTTTATCCTAACTGCAAAAAAGAAGGAAAGCATAAAGAGTGAGTCTAGATTTTTGATCAACCAGTTAAGGGGAGAGCATATGTCTATCACTTTAAAAACATGGTAGACAAAGTTGTTCTTTTTGAACCATCATTGCAATGTGATCTAATTGCTACTTGGAGATATTGCTCCAATAGTCATGGTGTTCTTTTTAACCCAGATAGAAATTGTGAATGTTCTTTTTAAGCCCAAACATTGCAATAATAAGCCATTTGCAAGATAAAAAGAAATTTAATCTAACTCCTTGGACCTACAGCAAAGCATTAGCACCTGTGAAACCTTTTGGAAAATGTTAGTCAATATTGTGGCCTCACAAGCTAGATTTTCCTTTGGGTTACAAAAGTTTTGCTTTTTGTCTATGATTGATGTTATGAAAAGTACAACATTAGCAAAAATAGAATGCCAAAACTACTTGAGAAAATAAATAACATAAAGCCTCTGAAGACATTCAACTAATGCGAATTGGTTTTTGATCGAATGCGAATTACTCTATTGGCGAATGCAAATTTCTATCTGCGCTAGTGTGGTTCATTGTCTGAGTGAATGCGATGTCTTTTCTAGTTGACTGCAAATTAATAACAAATAGGATTTCAAAAGATAAAGAGAAATCTGCAAAACAAAGGATTAATCCAAAATGATATTTTGTGACCTAGATTTCATCAAATATGTCATATTTCTCTAGGTATTTATGCACAATGTTATGGTATTTGAATAGAGCAGTTTTGTTTAGTAGGTTTTGGATCCTTCTTTTTGCTTTGAGTATTCATTGATGAGTGCTTTTTTGTCTTTTGTGTTATGACCTTCTTCTTGCACCAAAGATCTTGAATGTTACCTTGCGTGTGATGAGATCTGATGCATCTTTCATAGAAAAATCATAGTTTCCAAATTTACAAAATATTTATGGGTTAGAAGTGCAAGCAAATTAAAAACATAAATGACAAATGAAACTAAGAATGCAATTAATCCCTGTGAATGTGAATCATCTTCACAATGAATGCAAATTTCTGCTCTGTCGAATGCGAATCAATGTGTAGTTGAATGCGAATTACTGTGGTCGAACACGCATTCCCATCTACTTGAATGCATAGCACTTAGTGTGTCCATACAGAACCTACAAAAAGCATAAAAATCATGCCAACAGGTTAAAAAGTTGTTTCTTCACGTCGGGTTCACTAGTGTTTTCCATGCTTAAAATCATCATGCTGAATAGGAAATAAGGATAATCATGAAATACTTAATTATTAAATCACTCCTAAAGATAAATCAATGAAATGAATGCATAAATGAAAGGATTAAACAAATGAAAACTCCCTCAAATTCATTGTAGCTTCCATTGTCCTTCTCATCTTTGTGGTATGGTGGATCTCAGATATTGCACTGATAACCTAAAAGTGGCACAAAGATTAAAAGTTCATGATTGTTGAGAAAGGAGAAATGATCTCGAATTTATAATTTTTTGGGATAAATTGGGTGAGATATTGAATTGAAGTGTTGATTGATAGTTGAATTGATTTGATTGATCAGTCAACTCATTTTGATTTATTTGTTAAGTGGATTGATTGAAGAGATAAATCAATTGATTGACTAGATGACTCAATTGATTGACTACTGACTAGTCAACTAGATAGATTGGCTAGTTAACTGAATTGATTGAGGAGAAGACTGAATTGATTGATTAGTCAGAAAAATGTGATTGAGAGTTAAGAGTGGAGATTGAAGAGTTAACTGATTTGATCAATCAGTCACGATTTTCTACATGTGTTGTAGGACATTGAGATGAAATTCAATTTCATGTTTATTTGGATTTGAATTTTGATTTTTAAATGGCGAAATTGAAATGCACATTAATTTGAAATTTGATGAAATTAGAATTTGGGAGAAATGAAATTAAATTGAAATTTGAATTTGGGGATTTGGAGAATCAATTAATTAATTAATTGAATAATTTAAATGAAAATATTTAATCATTATAAATGGAATTAATTAAATAATAAAAATCATTTAATTTAAGAATTAAATCATAATTAATTAAATAATTAATATTTAAGAAAGGGGATAAATGATGAATGATTAATGAATGTAAATTGAATAATTAGTAATGTAAATTATGATAATTAAGTCAGTTGAGAATAATTAATTATATTAATTAAATAATTACTTAATTAATAAGACAAATAATTAGTAATGATCGATGAGACATTTTTAGGCGTCTACATTATCTTGTGGTTTATCTAACTTTGCGTTTGTGAAGATAATACATTGCATGATAACGAAGGAACTGTGGGATAAGTTGCACAACATCTATGAAAGAGATGACAAAGTCAATCAAGCAAATCTTTAGAGCTACTAGGGTTAGTTTGAAAGTGAAGATGAAGGAAGAAGAGAATGTTGTTGCATTCCTACTTTGGTTTGATGTAAGTGTCAATACTATTAGAGGACTTGGTGAAGAAATGAAAGAAGCTATGATTGTGAAAAAGACACTCAAATCCCTTCCCTCTAGGCTTGATTCAAAATATTTTCAATAAAAGAATATAAATATTTGAACATTTTGACCATGGATGAGCTACATGAAATTAGAACTACGTATGAGATGAGGATTGTAAATGATAAATATTGAAGGAATAAGGCAACATTAAAGGAATATAAGAAGGTTGAAGGATTTGATTTCAATGATGACTTAGATCTCGAAGAAACTAAATTTGTAAGAAATTTGTACATATGTTTTAGGAAATATAAAGGTAAGTTACCTTTAAAATATTTTAATTATGGTGAAGTTGGTCATTTTATAGCTAAGTGTCCATATAGAGTGAGAAATGATTAAGAAAAAGAAACTCAAAAGAAATATAAGAAGTCTATGTTCAAGAAGAAGAATTTTCAAAAGAATAGGCAAAAATTCTACTCTAATGAAGATAGCTACTCTTTTGATCAAGATGATCAATGTCCCTTCGAGAATGAAGGTGAAAAAGAAAAGGTCCTATTCATGTCAATGGAAACTCCAAAAGGTTTTGCAAAAAATGTGAATTTTGAATGAAGATGATGTTGTGGATCTTGTGGAAGAGCTATAATGTACTAACAAATATATCAAAAGAATGAAGAAGATTATGAAGGATATGAAAGCCAAATATAAATCATCACAAAATATTAAAAGAGAATAGAATGATATCATTGGGATATGTCATGATAGATAGATTAAGAGAGAGAGAGAGAGAGAGAGAGAGAGAGAGAGAGAGAGAGAGAGAGAGAGAGAGAGAGAGAGAGAGAGATGTTTGAATACAATGAATCCAAGAACACTGAGAGGGGGGGTGTGAATTAGTGTTCTACCGGTAATATAAGATTTTACCTTATTATAACATTATAACATACACATTTAAACTGGTAAATGAAAAAAACATATAACATGAAGTAAATAAACCAGCCACATGAACTAACACACTGAATTTTATATGTGGAAAACCTCAAAGAGGAAAAACCACAGTGGGAATTGTGACCCACAATATCAATTCACTGGCTGTATGAAAGATATTACATAGCATGGGGGCCTACACATGCAGGAAGGCACACTGCCTAGAGCACACTACTCAACACAAAAGAGTCTCACTGACTACAAGCTTCTGCTGAAATAAAAAAGTAATGATGAACTCACAAAATGCATCTGTAATGCCAAAAAGAGTTCCGGTTATAGATTTGTTTTGTACTGGTTTATAAACCTCAAACCCTTTTACCGGTATCTCCTTTCCTCCAAGAATTATTTACAAACCATCTACTGATCATTGCATGATATAATGTTTGCATACAAATGACTTACATACATATCCTTCGCATCACACTATTCTACTGTCTTGTCATATATCAAAATGACCTAATAAACTGACTTATATACCCTTACAAACAATAATCCTTATGTCAACTTACAATTCATTAAAAAAGTTATTCAATGTTGGCTCTACATTACAAAATGATTTTATAGATAAAACCTTTCGGATCCCAAATTGATGTTGGCTTCAATGCTGGATGCTAGTGCCGGTGTCAGTGCCGGTAATGACCCTGATTACTCCAATGTTGGTATCTGTCGGTATATGCCTTCTACAGAATCTTGTTACCATCAATGACAACATATGAATCCAATGAGGGTCAATTGCTAACAATCTCCCCCCTTGGCATTGATGGCAACACTCATGTGAAAAATGGATTCCCTAGTAGTTCAGCTGAAACTGAAACATGCTCCCACTAAACAATATACTCTCTGTCTGATATCCTCCCCCTAGGATTGTGTACATTTTTTCACATACATATACTCCCCCTTTGGCATCAATGCAAAAGAAATCTGTGCAAAAGATGAATAATTATAGATTACATTACCAGCGCTTGACCAATTTCAATATTTCCAGATAAGCTTTCTCTAGTAACTATATATGGGTATCTCAGCCGGTTTTGAATGTTTCAAATATGGATATTAGTCCACTCAGTAATTGTGCAAGTGATTATTTCTTAGTCACTTCTTTCAGTGTGGGCTTCACAAGCATATCCATGCATTCCCTCTTGTGTACACCAAGTGAATCCAATCTCGGACTTACCAAACCTCTAAGACTCCTTTCTCTCCGAATGATCCTATCCCTTTCCCTTTCTAAAGAAAAAAATTGGTTCTCCAAAGTCAAAATTTGTCCATCAATGGATGTTGTAAGTGAATTTAGTCCATCAAAAGAATTAGCAATATTAGCAATCTTTTCTTGTAACTCCTTTATCCTCTTATCTACACATAGACTCTATAGATGTTAGTACAATGCTTCAAAGAATTTTCAATAAGTATAAGTTTCTCTTCAATCTTCCTCTTCTCTGTCTCAATAATCTGGTCAAAAGCGGCTCTCTTAGCCAAAGTAAATCTTTCAAGTTCTTGCCGGTCGGAAATTTGCTGCAATGATTGAAAGTTTTTGGATATGTGTTCTGTCAATGCCTTAAGCTTGCCGGAAGGGATCGCTTCATTTTCAACATTACAACAGATCCTGTATATGTTAGTACAATGTTTCAAATAATTTTCAATAAGCATAAGTTTCTCTTCAATATTCCTCTTCTCTATCTCAATAATCTGGTCAAAAGTGGCTCTCTTAGCCAAAGTAAATCTTTCAAGTGCTTGCCAGTCAGAAATCTGCTGCAATGATTGAAAGGGCTTGCTTCATTTTCGATCATACAATCAAGAATCAATCTTTAAAAAACTGTTATTGACTGATCTATTATTCCTTTGTCCGCAGATCCCTCCTTTATTAGCTTTTGAGTAGCCATCATCATTAGCTCTGTGGGACTCATCTCTATGAATGATTTCTTCTCAACTTGAGAAGTGTCAATTGCCAAATGTTTTGCTAAGGAATCAACTACCGGTTTAGTACTGGGTGTTATATTAGTCTCCTTTTCCTTATCTTTCTTCTCCTTATCCTCTCCTAGTGTATCCCTTATCTCATCCTCTTTTGCACCGGTGGCTTTGCCACTTGGTGCATTAGCTGTCACTAACAGTGGATTATTATCCACAACATTATCTGTAATCTGTACATTATCTATATTACCTTTCTCATACTGTACAAATGTTGTCTCTACTGGTTCACTCAAAATTTGATTTGAACTCCCCAAAATTTCTTTTCCTTTGGATCTGTCTGGAATGGTGGGAGCTGTTGCCTTAGCAAATTCTTCTTGAGAAGTAAGGAAATCAAGATTATTTTAGAAGAATTTAGCCCAACCATCTCTGGTCTCATTTATTATTTCATTGACTCTGCCCATCATTAAGTTTATTTGTCAAGGTTTTGCTGCTAAAGATTGTTCTTTTTGCAAATTCTATACATCTTTTCATTTCCTCATTATTTATAGAACCACAAACGCCTAAAAGTTCAACTTCATTTATCTCTCTATCCCTCTTAACTACATCTAATCTTCTTGCATCTAACTCATTATTCAATGATAAAGGAATTTCCTTCAAAATCTCTACCAAAGCTTTCTTATATATGTCTATATGTAACAAAATTGCTTCTTCTATATCATTTTCATCAAAATGCTCATATAACTTTGACACATTCTTCAAAATTCTATCTTTAGTTACCTCATCTATTAAATCAACACAAGTCATATTTCTAGATTAGTTGCTTCATCACTCTTTTTCTTCTTGTCACTAGGGGTTGCAGGAGAAGATGGAGTGGGCTTGCTCTTCTGAGTATCTTTCTTTGCCAAAGGTGCAGATGTTGTTGGTTCTTTGATTGCCACCTTTCTTACTAGCTTCCTCCTTGGTTCCACCTTCTTTTCTTCTACTGGAGGCTTGTCAGCTTTCTTCCTTTGTACCCTTCTAAATGCAAGAGGTTGATTATCCTCAACATCAAAATCAAAAGTGATAGGAGATGAAATTTTCTGGCCTCTTTACCTCAAGATCACTACCCGTTGCTGGTTGATCTACCAGTTTAGATCCAAAACCTAGTTTTGTATCTATCCCATGAATTACATTTTGAACAAATCTAGACATTTTGTCTATTTTCTTTTCCCTCCTTTTCTTGTTGAAACCAATTTTAACTTCAAGAGTCTTCTCCTCTGTAGTACCAAAGTGTTTAGCCTTATCATCCAAAGGACCATCAATCAACATTTTTGCATACAGTTCCAGAATACTATCTTCAACTTCATAACCCAATTCAGTGACCCATATTATTATAGGTTCCACCGCTTCCATGAGTGTTTCATCTACTTTTACAATGAAGCAGATTTCAGTGGAGTATTTCTCCATAATGTGTTTGAAGATTCTTTCCCTTAGTCTCATGTTCTCTTGGAAGGTTTTAAAGAAGCCCCATAACTCCTTATCCCTATTGCTGCCAAGATTGATGATTGCATCTTTGATTTGCATGCCTACTGGTATGTCATGAGCCCAAATTTTCTTTCCCAAACCTGGTATCTCATTCATGAAGTACAACATCAAGCAGACAATAAGGTTTCCAAACTAAAATGTTCCTTTCTTAACACCTTTGATTTTTACAAGATTTATCATTGATTGACTTCTTAACCATTCACACAAATCATACTTTCCATTATTCTTTATCATCTGATATACAACATTGATACAGGAACTGGCAACGAAGTTCAATCGACTTGATTGTGTTACCTTGTAGCTGATGATCATGCTGGCAAATTTCACATCTGTATCTTTAATGGTGCTGACTCTCATCAATCTTCCATCATGGTTTGTGTCGGTGAGATTTTCAACCTCAGTGTTGGAGATCTTCTTCCTTGGTTCCTGTTTGACTTTGGGTAAGCCAGTGACCACCTGAATTTCTTCTCTAGTGATCATGTGAGGTCAGTCCAACCAGATGAATTCATTATGGACCCTGCTCAGAACATATCTGATCACTTCATCCTTGAATTTTGATATATACAGGATTTCGATTAACCCTAGGTCTTCAATGATTTGATATTCTAGCTTGATTGTTCTAGAGCTGCCCAATATCATAAATTGATACATTCCCTTGATTTCCTCAATGCCTAAATCTTCCAAGGTGTAGTGAATGTAAGCCCTAACATCTTCCACATAAACTACGTCATCGAGAACCCTAAAAAATGCCAGTGACTGCCATCGGGAACCTCAGTGTTGGAGATCTTCTTCCTTGGTTCCTGTTTGACTTTGGGTAAGCTAGTGACCACCTGGATTTCTTCTCTAGTGATCATGTGAGGTCAGTCCAACTAGATGAATTTATTATGGACCCTGCTCAGAACATATCTGATCATTTCGTCCTTGAATTCTGATATATACAGGATTCCGATTAACCCTAGGTCTTCAATGATTTGATATTCTGGCTTGATTGTTCTAGAGCTGCCCAATATCATAAATTGATACATTCCCTTGATTTCCTCAATGCTTAAATCCTCCAAGGTGCAGTGAATGTAAGCCCTGACATCTTCCACATAAACTGTGCCATCGGGAACCCTAAAAAATGCACCGATAGAGTCTTCCTTCATTGCAATTTGAGGAACTTCCTTAAAAATAGGTCTAAGCCTATCCTTAACCTCAACAATAGTGGGATTCCCAATGAAAGTAGGAGAAGATGATGATCCAGATGCCATTTCAAAGAAATACCTGGATAACAATTGTTGGTTGAAAGACCTTGATCACTTCTCAGATAACCGCTAGAAATCTCTCAAAATGACTTTGCTCACTTTTGATCACCTATAATTTGTCTTTGCTTTTCTCTGGTTTGCTTGAGTGTTGGGTTAGTGAAAATGAGTCCATTTTACCTTTTTATTAGCGAGTAAACCCTAATCCTTCACTGTCATAAATGCTTAGCGGTGCACCCTATTGGATGTCGGTTTCATAGTTTTATGCCAGATAAACCTCAATCAATGATCAATACCACTCTTTAGATCTCTTTCCAGATCTCTTACGGGGAATATGCAAGATTTGCAATGAATTTGCTAACCCCTAAGGCGTATGCTTAGTTACTGGTTGAATTGCCTTCTAGTGCAGGAATGCTTTGTTCTATAGTTGGAGTACCTGGTGTAGTTACCAGTGTAGTTGCATCTCCACTTGGTTCTTCAAACTTTCTGACCCATCTCTTCATGTGATCTTGTTGTAATTCATCTACCTTCTACTTTCCTTTCTCATTTTCTTTGTCATTGTTAACCGGTTTAGTCTTGCTTCTGCAGTACTTAGCAATATGACCTATTTTGTTGCATGCATAACATGTAACATTGTTCTTTTGAATTGCTTTTCCATATCCGGTGTTATTCCTTGATCTGCATTGATTAGCCAAATGTCCAAACTTTCCACATGCATGACACTTAACATTTATTCTGCAATCTTTTGAGTTATGATCATATTTCTTGCAATTTGTGCATTGGCCGAGAACTGAATTATAGTTTTGATTTGCTCTATTTATACATTGTTTAGCCATATGCCCAAATTTATTACAAACAAAGCATCTACCATTGAATTTGTAAGCATTATATTTCCTTATCGGTTTCCTCTGGTCTGATGAGTTTTGCATACCAGTTGTCTGATCTTCATTTGTAGTATCAGAGCTTTCTCCTTGTACAAATCCAAGTCCTCTAGAACCATCACTCTACCTTTGTCTTTTCAATAAATCATCCAACTGTGCAACACTAATCTTGAATTTTAATTTATACTCACTTGCAGTAGTCAGATCATCTTACAAAGTTATTATTTTTCTCTCTAGCTCTTGTTCATTATTTTGAGATTGTACCAAATCAGTTCTCAATATATCATTCTCAGGAGCCAATTTGCCACAGTCTTCAAATTTATTCTTAAGAGATATAGCAAGATTTTCTTCCTTCTTTTTTCTATCCTCAATTTCTTTAGACATCCTCATAGCCAGGTCTTGTATTTCATTCTTCATGAGCATGTTTTGTTGACTCAGCTTTTGACATTGTTCCTTAAGTGCATTTTTCTCTTCATTATCCTGGTTTTGCAAAAGTTCCTTCCTCCTAGCTTGAGATGATGATAAAATTTCTTGTAGAATAAGAATGAATTCATTAGTAGAATTCAATTCATCTTGCAACTTTAAGTTCTTCAACCTTTCAGTATCATAATCCTCAAGTGCCATCTCAAGTTGCTTCTCCATAGCCATGTTCTATTATTCCGGTTTCTGGATCTTCCTCAAGATGTTAAACTTCTTCTGAGGCACCAGGCTCTAATACCAATTGTTGGAATACAATGAATCCAAGAATACTGAGAGGGGGGGTGAATTAGTGTTCTACCGGTAATATAAGATTTTACCTTATTATAATATACACATATAAACTGGTAAATGAAGAAACATATAACATGAAGCAAATAAACCAGCCACATGAATGAACACCATAACACATTGAATTTAATACATGGAAAACCTCAAAGAGGAAAAACCATGGTGGGATTTGTGACCCACAATATCAATTAATTGGCCATATGAAAGATATTACATAGCATGGGGGCCTACACATGCAGGAAGGCACACTACCTAGAGCACACTGCTCAACACAAAAGAGTCTAATTGACTACAAGCTTCTGCTGAAATAAAACAGTAATGATGAACTCATAAAATGCATCTATAATGCCAAAAAGAGTTTCTGTTATAGCTCTGTTCTATACTAGTTCATAAACCTCAAACCCTTTTACCAGTGCCTCCTTTCCTCCAAGAATGCTTTACAAACCATTTGTTGTTTTCCATTTTGAAAACTTTTGTTTCTTCTCTTTAAAAGTGAAAGCTACTACCTTTGTGCTGCAATGGAAGAGAAAAACAAAAAGTTTGAAATAAAGACAACAATATGAGGTTCCAAATGAGGAAACCTCCTACACTTTAAGCCTTTAAAATCTTGGGCAGGTGAACCCTTTTAAGACTATTTTCTTACAAAAATAGTAAAAGGTTTACAAAAAGCTAGTGTAAATTCCTATAAACTTTCCTTTCTGACTGGTACAACTAAAACATAAATGGAAAGTTGATTTGATCTTTTGAAAAGGATAAAAAAATACACCCAAAAAACAAATAGGTAAACCAATGCCTTATCTGGGCAATAGAGTCATCTACAAAAGAAACTTGTACACAAATCACAAGTTCCTGATCTATTAAATCTGAATATGCCTGACATATACAGAGTCCTAATCTTAACCAGACCTAATCATCAAATAGATGCCAAAAATACTGATATTAATGACTTTGTTCTAAGTATATTTATATTTTCCTCCTTGAGAAAAAGACTAAAAACAACTCCATTAGATGCCTAGCAAATCATTCAAATAAACAATCCTTGATTATCTAAACAGAATAAACACTAGTACAATGACATAGAGACAATACAAGTTTGAGTTTAAATTCTCTAGATTGTATATTTCATTCCTCTATTAAAAGGTTACAAGTACATCATATCTAACTCAAAACTGCTAGGAAAATGGTTTGTATTAATTTTGCCAGAGTTTTGCTACAAAATTGGCATCCCTTTTCTAGGTAGCCTTGGTATCCTTTTATAGAAATCAGGATGCAACAAGCTTTGGACTACCTCGAAGAAAACTCTTACCCTAACTATCATTTACTCCAAAAGTTACATTGATGTACCATTGTAGTTGAGGGAGAAACCTAACATTCTTTCTGGGATGCATGCTTCATTAATTCACTTGGCATTCATTTGGAAAATGGCCGAAAAGGTAAGTTCCTATTACCCAAAATCAGTTACAACCACCAACAACTTCATAATGCTAGTGTATTATCTCATGCTAGAGCATTGATGGGTTTTACCTAAGAAAACACATAGCCACGCACCATTATGTTCTCTGCAAATCTCCCTGGATATCTCTCACCAACTTTTCACTTCAAAACAATGTCAGATGGAATTGCACACCTTAGCCATTAATTCTTTTAAATTTTGGCCCCAACAGACCAGGAAGGCCTTCCTTCTCAACACTTTTCCTTTAGTTACTATGTTGTGGCTTTTAAAGTTTGGACATGTTTCCATTGTGGTATAGCGACAACCATCCGATCATGGAAAACTAACACGCCCTTTAACTTTCCCGAGTAACTCACTCCAAACAGGCCCCACCACTTGGTCTCTGATCTGTTCAAATATTAACCGCTACCATTAGTTGTCCACCATAACCGCTCGCCCTAACTACTAGCATTAACCGCTTTTGGGCCCGCCACTAGTAGCTTGTCGCCATGTTGCAAGGAATAAACCATCATGCACCTTCGTGTTGTGGTATAGTGACAACCATTGATATGCATTAGACTTGCCCAATCATTAACCATTCTAACCTTCAAACAAGGACCCGTATCTATTTCACTCATCTGCAGACCCTTGCCATGTGTCACCTCTGGATTGCCTTTGGATACACCTACTCACCACTTGGACCTGCCACTAGACTTGGGCCTACCTTATTTCTTCTTCTACGCTCTGCCATGTGGCAGATCCTGATTCGTTCTGAGCCCACCTGGATGACCACCTCAACTGCCACCTCACCAGTCGCTATGTCACAGGGGATAACCATCGAGCATCTTCATCTCGTGGTATAGAAACAACCATTGATCTTCCCTAAACCTACTCGATCCATAATACCTGAGCCGCTCACCTTCTCCGCATGTGCTTTGTCTCCAAGTCATGCAGATAACTAGCGAGCTTCTTTCCATCGCAGTATAGCGACTGCTGTTAGATCTCTCACATCACCATCCAATCTTCCTTGATCTGCCCAACCGTTAACCTTGGCTGATCTTCTCCCCTCTACCATGTGTTGCCACATGACACCCCCTGATTCACTTATGAGATCTGCTTGGGCACCACCTGTCTGTTGGGCCCACCACGTGTCATCCTCTGGTTCACCACCTGATCCACCTGAGTATGGCCTCATCCACCACCTCAGCACTACCAGACCCACCATTTCACTTTGGTTTATTCGGCATTAGTCTTTTGGCCAAACTTCCTCCCTCGGTGAACCTTTCACATGTCTCATCAAACCTACAGTTTCATCGACACCTTTTTTTTATCGGCAAGACCAATTTGGATATCTTCGATGCACCTATGTTGATGGAACTGAGCCTTTGGTGAAACCTTTTAGAGATTCATCATGGTCAAGGTCTACTCGATAAGTCACCTACCATCTGTTCTTCCATGTGACACCACGTGGCACCTTATGATTTACTCAAAGTCCACCTCGATGCCACCTAACCTGCCACCTCATCAGTCGCCAAGTTATGGCGATTAACAGTCGAACACTTTCACATGGTGGTATAGCGATGGCCATCTGATCGTCTGCAACCTTCTTGCCTATTAATTTGCCCTTTTATTGCAAAATTTGGCTGCTTTGAGACACGTGCACACGCGGGGGGCCCACCAATGCTAAAATGCTCTTTGTCAAATGCCCATAAGATTTGACACTAAGGATATATGCGGCCTTGCTTTTAAATGTGACAAATTTCCTCCACGTAGCCAATGTGGGATAAATGTTCTACGCCTGAGCCTTTCCATTGGGTCATCAAGATAACATGAAACCACTCCACACCTATGCTTGCTCATCGGGGTAAGTCTTTCTGATAAGGAAAAAATTCAAAAACTACCACAAACAACCTCAAATTCACCAAATTTTTATGATTCCCAATAGTGGCTTTGACTGGGGATGGTTGATCTCTAGATCAACACAAGAATTTAGAAAAAACTTTGGAACATAGACCAACAAAACCCTAATGAAATAAAATCTAAAATATGTATAACCTACAACTACTTTGCATGGAGTGAAACAAATCAAGAGAAGTAATATTTGAAGAATTGTCCATGCACTGGAAATTCCCGTACTTCACCATTCATTCTTTGCAAGAAGTATGAATCCTTTCCATTGATATCATAAACAATTAAAGGGCCTATCCACAATGATTCAAATTTCTTGTGCTTGCCTTTGTCTTAGTCTTTTGAATTCCACTGCAACACCATGTCACCAATCTGGAACATTCTTGCACTAGTCCTTTGATCAAAAAGGTACTTTGATTGTAATTGAAGTTTCATATTCCTTTTATGGGCTACAATCCTCATTTCCTCTAGCTCTACTAACTGAATCATTCTTTCTTCCATGGGCTCAAACATTTCTAGTTTTTCAATTTGCAAAAAATGGTAAACTGGAAGCAAATTATTCATAGGTAATCTGGATTTCACTCCATAAACTTTCTCATAAGGGGATGTACCAGTGGCCCTTTTAACAGTCACCCTGTCAGCCCATAAAGCTAACCTGAGCTTTTGATCCCAGGACCTTTTATTTTCCTCTAGGATCTTCTTGATGATGTTGAGGAGACTTTTATTACTCGATTTTGCCTTGCCATTTCTTTGTGGGTGGTATTGTGAAGAGTATTACATAATAATCCCATAATTAGCACATAACTCTGCAAACTCCTCAGACCTGAAGCACATAGTGTTGTCCATGACTATTTTAGCTAGCACACCAAACTTTGTCACTATATTATCCATCAAAAAATTAATGAATACCTTACTAGTGGCTTGTTTGGTAGGTATGGCTTCAATCCACTTGGTGAAATAGTCTGTAGCCGCTAGGATCCATCTGTGACCCCTGCCTGATTTTTCTATTATCTCTCTAATAAAATCAATACCCCATTGAACAAAAGGGGCTTCAACTGTAACAAAATTCAAAGGCAAAGCACCAGCATACTTTAGTTTAGAAGAAATCCTTTGACAAGGATCAAATTTTTGAACATATTTATGAGCATCCTTGAACAAAGTTGGCCAATAATACCCTGCTCTGATTATCCTACTAGTAGTAGTCTTAGTTGAATAGTGGCCTCCACACACCCCATTGTGAATCTCTTTTAGAACCTTCTCAGCTTGGAATTCATCCAGGAAAAGTAGTAGCATCCCATCACTATTCCTCCAATACAGGTCTCCCTGAATAAGAACATATTTTTGTGATTTTAACTTTAATGTTCTCATCTAGTTGTGTGTCATACTTTCTGAACATGAGGCATTATTTTGTTGGCTTGATGATGATTATCATGTATTCATCACTTGTTGTCATTGATGAAACACTCTCACACACATATGATTACATCGACTACCAGTGTAACTTCATTGATTTACACTGTTAACCGATATGTTTAAGGTCTATCTCTAACCGGTACTCTGTGTCAACCGGTATGTGCCTAAGAGATAACCTGTGGTTACATTAAGTCGACATCAAAATGAAGATGAAGATGAAGATGAAGATGAAGATGAAGATGAAGATGAGGATGAAGATGAAGATGAAGATCAAGCAGAAGATCCTAGGACAACAGTTCACATATTTTGTTCCAACCGGTATTGACTGTTCTAACTGGTATCCATTTTTGTGATGAGTTACCAGCACCATTTTTTTGGTGGTCATTTTTTTGATGAGCTATGTTTAATTGTATAGATACACTGCACCTAGGAAATTGTGTTCCTATGGCCAACATAAGATTTGTATGTCTATTTAAAGACATCTTAGTGAATCATTTAAAAGAGAGAGAATTGATATAGAAGAGGAGATTTATGTGAATACTGATATGCATAAAGAGTGAAATCTTTTTTTGAAGAGCGATAAATGTTAAGATGAAGAGAAATGTTGAATGTACTTAGAATGATCTGATCAAGAAAGTCTTGTGCTACTCAGAATAGATCAAACTTTTCTTGTTGTTTTCTAATCATTACAACATAATCAAATCCCCTAATAGAGTAAGCTCTAACAAGCTTCATTGTGCAAATCCTTTTACAAGGTGATCAATTAGTTTGGATTCTCAAATCCTCCAGCAAGGTTACTCTTAACAGGGTAGTACTCTTAACAGGGTATAAGCTTCTAATCAAGCTTGGGATCTCTAACAAGATTCGCTCCTAACATAGCACTTTGTAAGACCTTAACCAGTTAGTTATCTATTACTGCAGATAGTTAACTTGTGAGTTCCATCTCACCGTAGTTTTTACCTATTTGGGTTTTCCATGTATAAACACTTGTGTTATGGTGGATGTTCTACTTTATGTGGATGTTGTTATTTCATTTTGGATAGCATGTATTTTGTTTAAATGCTTGGTTAAGTTCATCTACCAGTTAGTGTTTGACATTGTGTTTGTTTTGGTGTCACTGGTTCACCCCCCCTCTTAGTGCTTTTCAAGTCCATCAATTGGTATTAGAGCCTAACTTCTTTGAAGCCTAAACTCTTATAAGGGAATCTTGAAACTACCATGGGGGACAAGAGCTACTTTGAGATGGTTAGAGAGCTAGAAGCTAGCGGAAATGAAATTGAATCCCTTAGGGGCAAATTGAAAGTTTCTCAAATCAAAAGGAGAGAGCTATCTGAAAAAATGCTGGAAATATTTGATAATAGTTCTTCAGATAAAGCCAACATTGAAGCTTTAGTTGATGAAGTTGAAAAGGTGAATGGTGAAAAACTGAATCTAAGAAGAGAGCTAGAAGGTCTCACTATCCACATGAGTCAGGAATTGGAAGCCAGAAGAGCTGCTGAAGATCTTATCAAGGTAAGAGATCAAGAGATCATAAAGATCAAATGGGAAAAATACACTATACATGAGGACTTGATTGCTGAAACAGAAGAAAAAGAGAACCTAAAGCTAGATCTTGAGTTGGCATCGTCTCTGAAAGAGAACGTGTTTAAGCATAATGAAGATCTTGTCAAAAAGATTACTAAAGCCAATGAGAAATTAGAGAAGTTTGTCAAAAGTTCTACCATGCTGGAAGAACAAATTCAATCACAGAGAATGAAGGGTGATATCTCTGGACTTGGTTTTCATACAACTGAAAAAGGTGAATCCTCCAGTGCAAAGAACAAAACTGCTCCTAAAGTCAATAAGACTATTAGTAAGAAGGCTTTTAAACCTGTTTGATTTGTTTGTCACAAGCTTGGTCATACTGCAAATTTTTGTAGAAACAAACCTAACAGAAATGCAAATTACAATACTAATGCTAGGTATGTGTCTAGAAAGTTTGAAGGTCATTGCTACACATGTGGAATGTATGGGCATAAACATATTGAGTGCAGATATAGATCAAACAATCCTGTACCACACATGCATCCTAGACCAAATGGTGACCAGATAAGGAATTTTGATAACCGGGCAAACTAAAACTGGCAAAGATCCTATGGCAACCGATTTAGTCCATTCAAAATGGAAAAGGCAACAAATGTTGTTTGCACCTTTTGTAATGACTTTGGTCATGTGGTTATGAACTGCAGAAGAAGAACAAGAAGAGGAAATGTAGGACCTTGGAGATCATCTGGTATGGTTTGTTACCACTGCAACAAACTGGGGCACTTAGCAAAGTTTTGCAGATCAAGAAATAACAGACTGGTCAACTCCTTTAAGGATCAGAAAGGCAAACAAAAAGTTGATATCGAGGAAACCAGAGAAGAGATGAAACAAATTTGGAAAAAGAAAGGTGATGACTCACCTAGAGAATAAACTGTTCCTTCACCTAGTGAAGAGAACCCAACATTGGTGACTTAAGCCTATCTAACACGGCTTAGGGGAGCTTAAAGGTAAAACATCTCCGAATCCCTTATAAAATGAGTGGGAAATAATTTTTGAATTATAAATTTTTGATGACTTTTTGTTAACGTGTTATCAATCGGTATTTCACTTAAGTGGTAAATAAAAATTAGGGTTTGTAACCTAAAGTGCGAGAATTTATTATAGTTGGTAAAGAGGATAAAAACAAGTTTTACTTTATCATTTTTACCCTAACTCTTTTGAAAAAGAATTTAAAGCAATTGCAGAGCAGAACAAGATTGTCTTGTTGTCAATTGGAAAATTATTTCGCATTTAGAGAAGTCAAGTTGAATCGAAAGTTGCAGAGAGACGAACAGGTGTGCATTTGAACATTTCAACCGAGAAATAGAGCGACGTGCAAGATACAAGGTATTTATTTGTATACTGCTTTGAAACTTGTTTAACTAGAATGGAATCTACTTCTAAGACTATAGAGAGGTTGATGATCACTGCTGAGCCCGAGGAAGCTCTAAAGGTAGATGAAATTATGTCTTATAATGTATTATCACAAGTCCCAAGCAGTGTTGTGGTCAAAGGTGACTTGTCCAACTATATAGATTGCAAGATAGAAGATTTTGGAACTCTACACATCTATACTCAACTAAAATCACTTTGTGGTAAGAGCGGAAAGATTGAAATCAAATATGCTAGGGTTTTGGAAAAAAGGGTTTCATTATGCTGCATATTTTCTTGAATATTTTAAGAATGAACACATAAGAATCATCTTGAGTTGAGTCCATGGAGAGAATATGTATTTGGAAAGGACCCATACAATAAACAAGGAGGCTATTAGGGTTGTAACAGGTTATTGCTCAATCGGTGAAATTCCTGTGTTAAGAAGAATTTCAAAGGACACTATCTTCAAGCTAACCAGTTCAATATTTGATAAGCGTGCTTTCTCTATCAACAATATTAGAAACCCTGCGGTGAAACTTGCACCAATGGTGATAGGCTATCAGATATTCTATTCTAGTAGACTTAACAGTGTTCCATCTACAACAATTCACATAGCACATAGAATGATTGTTGATAATGCAGACTATGATATTTGTGGAGCCATCAGAGACCAATTATTTCAAAATTTGAAATCCATCAAGAAGGACAATACACAAAAGTTCAAATATGGTCAGCTATTAGTTGGGTTATTTTTCTATTTTTCAGAACTTCCTACCGGGTATTGGAGATATTGAATGGTCCAAGGAATGACTGGTCAATGCACAGATCAAGAAAAACATTAAGGTTGTGAAGAATACTTTTTCAGCTGCCGTGAACAAGTATTTTAATGGATTTCAGAAAAATATGAGCATGAGAATGCGGTTACCTGAAGATGTGGTAAATCACTTTGCAAAAGACATAATCTTCACAGTTACCACTGACTTTTGCTTGATGCAAACAATTGAACCTATAGAGGAAGAGATGGAAGATATGAGCTATGAGGTTAATCATGATTTACTGGTCAGCTATGCTAATACCCTGTTAGCATCACCTAAAGATAAAAAGAAGGCGAAATTGGACATTGTGGTAGTACAAGTTGTACCAATTGAAACCGGTACTGCACCTGTAGCTAAAGTGAAAGGAAAGCAAAATAAGTTTGATGAAAAATATCCTGTGAAAAATACCACAAGGGTGACTTGGAGTGTCCTACCCAAGAAGGAACTAGCACCTAAAGTATATGTAAAGAAGGAGAATGCACCAAAGAAGAGAAATCAAAAACTAATTTTGCAACCAGAGTGTGAAGGTACAAATTCTGAAGAAGAACCAAAGAAGGAAAAAGCAACCGACAGAACACCTAAGAAGGTAAAGGTAGTACCAAAGGCAACTACACCTATAGATATTTCTACCTACAAACCTGACACAGTCTTTGAGAGGACAATTAAGTCATTAGGAAGAAATATGTTTGATAATGCCAAAGAACATTTTGATTCTTTCACTGAAGATGAGCATAAACAAGTAATCCAACAAATAATTACTTATTTGGGTCATTACAATAGATTTCCACATGATTTGGAGAAAGATATTTCAATCTCTTTGTATAATACTTTGTTAGATAAATGGGAGGAAGCAATTGAATTCGAAAAGAAGATTTCTGATGAAATATTTGTACAGTATTTTCCCAATCTATCAGTGGATGGAATTAGTGCTCTAATTGAGCAATACAAAGTATATTTTGATTTTAAAGTGAGAAGATTGAAGCTTCTTAATGCAAAAAGATCAGTTGTTGAGTCTAAGACACATTAGCTAGCCTGTGTAATTAAAAAGAGGGAAGAAGTCATCCAATCTAGCAATAAGGATGATACTACAGATGATCTTCCTCGACCAGAAATGGATGAAAAGGAAATTGTTCAAGTTGATGTAGTCTATCTAGCCAGGAAGAAGGATGATTCCATTATTATTGTTGATGAAGATGTTCAAGACACAATAGACCTATTTGGAGACATTACTGCACCAGATATGGATCCTCCTACAACCACTGAAGTACAGGTTACATCAGTTGAACAACCAGGAATTAAACTAAAGGGGACAATGAATTGACAATAGAACAACTAGAGAAACCCCAATCTTCACCGGTCATTGAGACTACTGAAAAGGAGTCTACTGAGGAAGCTATTACTTAGCAAACTGAAGATACCATAGAGAAGAACATAGAAAGAGCCATCATTAAGAGTGTACCCCCTGAACCGGCGAAGCAAAAACCACTTGATGATGATGATGAAAATTCTTTAAGTATCTTAGGACCCACTGACATGAACACCTTGAGTGCATCATAAATGATGAAGATTGCTAATGTTATGCAATCTTGAGCACACAAGAAGCGACTAAAAGAGAAAAGGATTGAAGCAGAGACAATCCAAAATGCAGTAGAAATTTTATTTGGTTTACTACCAGAAACAACCATTGCACATCTTCCCACTCCCATCAGCAAACTTGGTCAGTTAGTTGCAGATGCATCTGATCAAATCAAATCACTTCAAGATGCTACTCAAATGTCTACTGAGAAGAGCCACAAGAAGGAATATGGAGATAAACTGGGTAAGAACATTGAAAGTGGCAAAATGGCTTTATCTCATAATGGAAGTCTGTTGAAGAAAGCTATTGAATCTGGAGGGAAGTATCTTGCATCTACCTCCAATGTTACTTTCTTTTTTTCTGGCATTTCTAAGAGTCAAGTTGAAACTGAGTAGGAAATAAAAAGGTTATGCAAGGCATATGTCCCACTCTAGGACTCCATTCATGCCTTTAACCGGTCTATAGATGATTTGCATGACAAACTAAATAGGAATGATAATGAGAAGGCTAAGAGATTCCGATCTCTAAGAGAGCTCAAGAGTTAGCTCACCTCATAGGTCAACATTCTTCAGAGAGCCTACTCTAATGTAGAAGCTATTCTTGCTACTCCTGAAACTTGCACGGTAGATTCAATGGAAGAATTCCATTCCTAATTGATGTTTACATTTGCGTATACTACTAACATACTAGAATCATGGGAAAATGCTTTAGCCTAGATGAAGCAGAGTTTCAATGATATTTTTATGAGACTAGCCAATGCATGAACTTTAAAAAAAAATTGTAATATATGTTGAACACTTTGATACATATTTTCTATATATATGTATATATTTTACTTTATCATTTTGGCATTGTTGTCAAAGGGGGAGTAATAATATGTATGTGTGTTTTTGAAAATTTTGTATTTATGCATGCATTAAGGGGGAGTATTACATTAAAAAGGGGAATATGAGTACATATGTATATATGTTATGTATGCACACTTAGCGGTATTATATTACTCTTAAAAATTTCTAAGTGTTGCCATCAATGCCAAAGGGGGAGATTGTTGGCTTGATGATGATTATCATGTATTCATCACTTGTTGTCATTGATGAAACACTCTCTCACACATATGATTACATTGACTACCGGTGTAACTTCATTGATTTACACTGTTAACCGGTATGTATAAGGTATATCTCTAACCGATACTTTGTGTCAACTGGTATGTGCCTAAGAGATACCTGTGGTTACATTAAGTTAGCATCAAAATGAAGATGAAGATGAAGATCAAGCGGAAGATTCCAAGACAACGGTTCACATATTTTATTCCAACCGGTATTGACTGTTCCAACCGGTATCCATTTTTGTGATGAGTTACCAACACCATTTTTTTTGCGGTCATTTTTGTGATGAGTTATGTTTAATTGTATAGATACACTGCACCTAGGAAATTGTGTTCCTATGGCCGACATAAGATTTGTATGTCTATTTAAAGACATCTTAGTGAATCATTTAAAAGAGAGAGGACTGATATAGAAGAGGAGATTTATGCGAATACTGATATGCATAAAGAGTGAAATATTTTGTTGAAGAGCGATAAGTGTTAAGATGAAGAGCAGTGTTGAATGTACTTAGAATGATCCGATCAAGCAAGTCTTTTACTACTTAGAAAAGATCAAACTTTTCTTGTTGTTTTCTAATCATTACAAGAAAATCAAATCCCCTAATAGGGTAAGCTCTAACAAGCTTCATTGTATAAATCCTCTAACAAGGTGATCCATTAGTTTGGATTCTCAAATTCTCTAGCAAGGTTACTCTTAACAAGGTATAAGATTCTAATCAAGCTTGGGATCTCTAACAAGATTCGCTCCTAGCAGAGAACTTTGTAAGACCTTAACCGGCCAGTTATCTATTACTACAAATAGTTAACTTGTGAGTTCCATCTCACCGTGGTTTTTACCTATTTGGGTTTTCCACATATAAACACTTGTGTTATGGTGGATGTTCTACTTTATGTGGATGTTGTTATTTCATTTTGGATAGCATGTATTTTGTTTAATGGTTGGTTAAGTTCATCTACCAGTTAGTGTTTGATGTTGTGTTTGTTTTGGTGTCACTGATTCACCCCCCTCTCAGTGCTTTTCAAGTCCATCATCTTTAAGAAGTATACCACATCTAAATACCATGACTTCCTCTCGATACTAGTGATCAAGAATTTCTCAATTTCAACATTATTAACATCAACAGTAACCAAATTTGATTCAGCCATCAATTTTGCAAGGCCTAATCCTTTTACTAGTTTGGTGATCTTGATCTCTAAGTCAAACTCTTGTATTCTAGTTATCCATCTGCATCTCTTTCCAGTTACTTCAGACTAAGACAAAATGTCTTTCATAGCTGTATGTGGTACATAGGCTACAATTCGATCATTTATCAAATAAGGCCTAAATGCTTTTACAGCTTTGACTAGAGCATATGCTTGCTTCTCCATGATTTCATACTTTAACTCAATAGCTTGTAAATATTTTCTATGGAAAGCAATTGGATGTTCATATCCTTCTGTTAGGTCCCAGAGACAACTGAGAAGGGGGGGGGGGTGAATCAGTTGTCTAATAAATTTAAACCAAAACCATTTAACCAACTTAATGCTTAATACCAGTAAACCAGTTAAGTATGTCGGTAGACAGTATTAATAGTAAATTTCTATACCGGTAAAGATTAATGCATGAAACATAAACATAAAGTCATCCACAACACATAACACCAATATTTGTACATGGAAACTGTAAGGGGAAAAAGCACAGTGGGAAACCTTACCCACAATTAGATGATACTACTATAGATAGTAAGTTTACATAAATGGGGTCTGTACATGTAGAAAGGCCAACAGCTTAGAGCTCACTGCTCACTCAAAAAATGGGAGTCACACTGACTACATTTGGATGGTTAAATCCAATAAGAATATACTGCACAAAATAGCATCTTCATATGTTGGATTCAGTACCGATGTAATGCTGATATGCTTCTACAAAAACCTAGCTTCACCTTCAAATGATGTCTTCATGTATACCTCTTCTTAATCTCACACATACCTTCTCACAATTCTTCTTCACATTCCACATTCGATCTTACAAATAAGATCTTACATTTATATCATAACCTAAGACCAATTTTAGTAGGTCGGCTCTACAAGATATTACAATAAAAACATTTTACAAATAATATAATATCCAATGCAATAACCGATTGAACATGTCAGCTTAATGCATTTACAACAACAATAAATCATCTCCATAGTGTGCCATACTAATGTGGAAAAGATAAACCTGCCGGTGTAACCCTAGGTAACCCTGGACCTATTTGTCGGTAAAAGCAAATATGCAAATATGAATATACCAATGATTAATTTTTCAAAACAAAGTGTCCACATGATGTCTTCGACATTACCAAGTGTCTTCCATATCATTCCAAGTGCCGGTGAATATTATATCCTACCGGTGAACCATATACTAGTAATTGTGCAATAGTTAGTTGCTTGCCGGTGAATGTTGTTGGATCTCCAAAGTGCTAGTGTTTCAGTAGGTGTTGACATCAATGACAAGACCATACCAAAATACCAACACCTTCATCATCCTTTTGAAGCATAACTACGGCTACTGTGTGATAAGAGGCAACAGAAAATAATGAGAAAGGCTTACTATAATTAGGGGATCTTAGCACCGGTGGTTCCTGAATAGCCTTCTTAATTCTGTCAAAATCCTGTGCAGCTTCTTCATCCCAAGAAAACTTTGCATCTTTTTAAAGTAATTTAATGATAGGCTTAACAATTTCAGCAAAGTTATTTATAAATCTCCTAACAAAATTCACCTTTCCCAAGAAAGACTGAATCCCTTTAACATTCTTTGGTAGAGGTACATTATTTATAGCTTCAATCCTTTTCGAGTCTATTCTAACCCCTTCCTTGGAGACAATATGCCCTAATAATTTTCCTTCAGTCACTGCAAAATGACATTTTTTTGGTTCAAGGATACACCAAACTCTAGAGCCTTGCAAAAAACCTTTTCCAAATGACCGCAATGATCATCTGCCTTCTTTGAGAGACATGTCAAATCATCTTGGTAAACCACCATTATGATTATAATAAACTCCTTAAAAGCTACATCCATTGCTCTCTAAAAAGTAGCTCCGACATTCTTTAGACTAAATGGCATTCTCACATACACATAAGGCCCCCAAGGGGTAGTAAAAGCATTCTTAAATTGCTCAGACTCTTTCACTAGTACCTAATTATAACCTGAGAACCCATCCATCATTGACAATAAAGCACAACTAGTTACCCTTTGTAACATGGCTTCCATATTTGGGGAAGAATAATTATTTTAAAGAGGCAACATTCATTTTCTAAAATCTACACAAAGCCTTATGTCCCCATTCTTCTTTCTAACATGGACCAAATTGGATACCCATAAATAATGTCTTATAGGTTTTATAATCCCCCCTTCCCTTAACTTGGTTAATTCTTGTTGCACTTTGGTCTCCAAAAGGGGTTTAATAGGTCTTTGCTTATGTCGAAAAGGCTTAGCATCAACATGAAGAGGAATTTCATGTTTAAATAAGTCTTGTCTATATGCCTTTAGGTCCTCATAGGACCAAGCAAAAACATGTTTATACCCTTTTAATAAGTTAATAAGGTTGGTTCTAATATGGGGAGATAGGTTATTCCCAATATACACCAACTTAGGGGATGGTTAAGTCCCTAAGTTCACCTCATCCAACTCCTCCAACTTTGTAGATGATGCTTGATGTAAGTGACCATCACTGTAACTGAACATACCTCTAGTTCAACTAGTCCCTTGGGTATTTCATTTGTCTCTAGCTGCACTAGGTCACTTCCAAAAATTGTTTCCTGTCCATCTACTACTTTCACCAATGCATTGCAACCAATATTTTGACCTTCATAGTCATCTATGCATTGTAAAAATCTAAGGATGTCTTCATCATCCTCAAAACTTGCCAATTGTACACATTATCTAGGATGGCTGGTCTGGCTTTTGTATCAATTATTGAAACTCTAGTCAATGTTACATCATCATTCTTTAATGCAACATTAGCTAAAAAATCTGCCATAATGTTCTTAGACCTTTCAATCCAATCAATGGAAAATGCATCAAAGTGTTCAATGACATCCCAAACAACATGCTTATACCTTTTTAACTTGTCATTTTTAGATGCATATCTTTACCTTATCTGAGACACTACAAGTTCAGAGTCTCCATAAACCCTTAACAACTTGATCCCATGTCTTTTAGCAATTTATAAGCCTAATCACAGAGCTTCATACTCAGTTGTGTTGTTTATACATTGGAATGCTAACAGAAAATAATACTTGAAGGTAATACCTGATGGGGAAACAAATAGCACTCCCGCTCCACACCCTTCCTTAGAGAAAGATCCATCAAAGTAAATCTGCCATAGGCCTTCTTGTTGGGATTCTAGCTCAGCAACAATAGGATCAATATTCTTCAATTGAGGCTGAATTGGTTCAATCTTGAAGTTATCAAGATCTACATCAATCATGCAATTAAACATGTTTGGATCTATTTTTTCAATAACCACTGGGGCACATGGTTCTTTGTACAATTTTATAGAATTCCCATTCACTGAAATAGTTTCAAATGATAAATCTAGCTAAAGATGTTATCCAACAACAACAACCCACTATATAGATAGAAGCATGACATAATGGGGCTTGGTGTCTACGACTATTACATCCATTTTATAAGTAGCTTCAGGGAATGCTGCTATTTTTACTTTTACATCTTTCATAGTACCCACAACAAGAAATTCTTTATTATCCATAGAATAACACCTCCCATATGAAGTGTGTACTGACAAACCGAGTTCTTTCATTACCCCATAAGGCATCACATTAGCAGCTGCACTAGAATCTATCATGCAATTTTTTATCAATCTGTTATTTACTAACAATGTGACATAAAAGGGATCTATCTAAGATGGTTCCTGATTAATAGTGGTGCCCACATAAAATTCTGGGACCCCTTTTTCTTGATCCTTCTCATCTTTTTCATTTCCATTTTTAGAAGAAGCATCTACATCTGATATACTTGAAATCAAAGAAAAAGCAGCCTCTCTATGTTCTTTTATTTTCAGCAGCTCTATCAAAGGTACTAAAACTTTCATATGTGTTAAAGCTTGAGTCATATCAAAACCAGTGTTAACATTAGACTCAAAATGAGCTTTAACCTTTTCTTCCTTTTGGTGACTTATTCTCTTGTGACTAGTGGTCTTTGCCTTATTTCCATTTGTATCAGTAATATTAGGTTTCACTGAACTACTTGACTAATCACCTTTAGCCTGACTATCTTTACAAAAGTTTTGTTCTCAGTGGACCTCTTAGAAGAAGTTTCTTTAAAAAATAGAGAACTAGGTATACCTTGACTTCCGTCATCTTTGCTGCTTCTCAGATTATAGTTATGCTTAGCTTTAGCTATTGCAGCCTTACTGAGATTCTTGACTTCCTCCTCACTAGGCCTTCTAAGATGAACCTCTTGATCTTCTATTGTGACTACATTCAAAGTGGGATGCCAATCAATTTTCAATTGCCCTTGGTAGTTTGCATTGCTTCTCGAGACATCATATTCACTTGCTTCATCTTCTGAAGACTCACAATCACTGTCCATAGTATACTCAAACATATTAACTGCAGGTTCATCCTTATTTCTTATGGATTCACTTAGATCTTGAGCCACAACACACTGATAGGGGGAATGTGGCCCATCACATGCCATACACCAAGGGGTATTTTCCACATTATGTACGTTTCCTCCCTTTAAAGGATCAGGGGTGTTCTAATTTTGTGTGCCCTTTGATTTATCTTGCACAGGTTTGCCATCTTTCCATGCAGTGTTATATGGCATATCAAGCAATCTAGCAGGTCTATCTTGCCAGTTGTAGTGAGGCCTCTCAAGTTTACTTACTTTAGCAGTAAGATCCTTGACCGTAGTCATTAATTTCTCTATCTTATCCTTTTCTTTGGAGGATTTATTTTGTTGTGGTTTTTGTTCCTACCACAATCTTCCATTAGTCCTTCTTCCCACTTTACCTGATGCTTTTCTATTACTCTCTACATTTATTGCAATTCTGAAAGCATCCCTTAAGCTATGTGGGTTCTTATATTTGTGAATGTAAGATAGCTTAGGATAAAAGGCATTGTAATAACTGGTTAGACGTACATTCTCATCTAATCTCATACATTGAAGGAGCCTATGCATTGCCTTTTGAAACCGTGTAATGATATCTGTAATAGCCTCAGTATCAGACTTCCTAATATTGTTAAATTCATTGAGTATGAAGCTCACATTTGTTTGATCTCCACATTGCTCTGCAAAGCAATTCTTGAATTCCTCTCAAGAGCTAAAGATGTCTATAGGTAACCCTCTGTACAAATCTCTAGCATCCTCAATCAAAGATTGCACAAACAACTTCATGATGACATCCTCATGTGCAATTTCATAGTCATTAATCATGTCACCCAAAGATTTCAGATGTTCTTGAGCAACGATAGCATTGTTCCCAACAAACTTCTGGATTTTATCCCTCATTTCAATAGGGACATGGTTTGGATAACATGGAATTCCATCAAAATACAACTTCCTATACAACTCAACATTTATCGGTCTCCTTTGAAAATGATTTCCAATAAAGTTATTTCTAGCATTCATCCTTGGGCCTGAACCACCAGCTCTAGGATTTTGATGACTTTGATTATGGGATAGTCCATGACTGGTTTGATTTGCTAGAATTGTACTTGAGGGAATAACAAAATTATTTGGGGCAGCATTTGTTTGCATCATTGGTAGAGTATTCAACAAAGAGGCAAAAGTATGTTGGGACATAGGATTACATTGATCTACAAGTGGGAAAGTTATAGGAGGGACTTTTAAGCAGCGTATCTTTCTTTTGAACTCAACATTAAGTGCTTCTATTTCATCCTTTTCTAACTCCCTTTGTAGGTATTCATTTTCTTTCCTTACCTTTTCTACCTCGATCTCATGCAACATCATTCCCTGGGGTCCTTCTGCACTTCCTAACACTAGACCCGTAGATCTATTCTCCACTACTTTCTGCTTCCCTTTATCAATAATGGGTTTGGTAGGTTGGGGATCATTGTGAACCTCCCTACTAGTTTGTGCTACAACTTTAGGTGCAGAAACAATTTTTGGATCGAGGATTTCTCTAATAATAGGACCTTGCTCTTTAGTCCCAGGTTCTACTTGAGAAAACAACTCAAGCTCTATGATCTGTCTTAATAACATATCTCTTTCAATGAGTTTGGCTTTGGTTTCATTCTACTTTTCATTTTCTTTCTTTTTCTTATGGCAATCAATTGATGCACCCTCTTATTTAGAACCTTAATCTCCTTGGACACTTTATCTTGGTCTGGCAAGGTTTCCTCTGAATCAGACACATTCATCTGGTCCATATCAATCAGACTGATATTTCCTTCCATAGTTTTGGGAATGGAATTGACCCTATTACTTGTACTATGCCTATCTCTCCCAGAAGTGTTGGCATTAGACAATTCTTGGTGAAAGGTTTGGATATCATCATTAGTACCAAACAGGCCAGCATGAAAACCCATAATATCATGGTTAGGGTCATGAGAAGAAGCATTGGACCTTGCATATACAGGACGTTCAGAAGACTTACCCAGTTGATTACTCTTTTGTTTCCATGACTGGTTTGACTAATCAAGAATAACAGTTCCTCTCTAGCCCTTCTTGACTAGTTCAGGTAACCCTTCATGCAACTTCTCTTGAGGGTTTTTCTTTATATAGGACCTAGTGTTCCTTCTCCTATTCATCTTTCTAACCCTTTGAAGTGACTGTGATTTTTCCTAAAAGAACACTGGTGTTTTCCTAACTTAAGAGTCGCCACCCAATATCTTGGGAACAAAATATATTTTAACATAGTGAATCACTTACAAGACACTTGAGAATGAAACCGTTGATCTTTAGAAAACAATAGAATAGTATTCTAAGATGTTAAAAGATGGAAAAAGGATTTCTTTAGAAATATAAGCTCAATAATTTTTAGACTGAAACTAAGGGAACCTAATCTCAACACTTTTATGCAATAAAGACATAGATCTGCAGTATAAGACTTATCTTATTTGACTCTCCCCAACAGAGTTGCCACTTTTGTTGTTCTCCATTTTGAAAACTTTTGTTTCTTCTCTTTAAAAGTGAAAGCTACTGCCTCTGTGTTGCAATGGAAGAGAACAACAAAAAGTTTGAAAAAAAGACAAAAATATGAGGTTCCAAATGAGGAAACCTCCTACACTTTAATCCTTTAAAATCTTGGGCAGGTGAACCCTTTTAAGACTATTTTCTTACAAAAATAGTAAAAGGTTTATAGAAAACCAGTGTAAATTCTTGTAAACTTTCCTTTTTGACTGGTACAACTAAAACATAAATGGAAAGTTGATTTGATCTTTTGAAAAGGATCACAAAATGCACCCAAAAAACCAACAGATAAACTAGTTCCTTATCTGGGTAATAGAGTCATCTACAACAAACTACAACCTGACAAAGAAACTTGTACACAAATCACAAGTTCTTGATCTATTAACTCTGAATATGCTTGACATATATAGAGTCCTAATCTGAACTAGACTTCATCATCAAATCCATGCCAAAAATACTGATATTAATGACTTTGTTCAAAGTATATTTATATTTTCCTCCTTGAGAAAAAAACTAAAAACAACTCCATTAGATGCCTAGAAAATCATTCAAATAAACAATGATTATCTAAATAGAATAAACACCAGTACAATGACATAGAGGCAATACAAGTCTGAGTTTAAATTCTCTGGACTGTATATTTCATTCCTCTGTCAAAAGGTTACAAGTACATCATATCTGACTCAAAACTGCTAAGAAAATGGCCCATATTAATTTTGCCAGAGTTTTGCTACAAAATTTACGTCCCTTTTCTAGGTAGCCTTGGTATCCTTTTATAGAAATCAAGATGCAACAAGCTTCAGACTACCTCGAAGAAAAATCTTACCCTAACTGTCATTTACTCCAAAAGCAACATTGCCATGCCGCTGTAGTTGAGGGAGAAACCTAGCATTCTTTCTGGGATGCGTGCTTCATTAATTCATGGGGCATTCATTTGGAAAATGGCCGAAAAGGTAAGTTCCTATTACCCAAAATCTGTTACAACCACCAACAGCTTCATAATGTCGGTGTATTATCTCCTGCCAGAGCATTGATGGGTTTTACCTAAGAAACCACATAGCCACACACCATCATGTTCTCTGCAAATTTCCCTGGATATCTCTCACCAACTTTTCACTTCAAAACAATGTCAGATGGAAATTGCACACCTTAGCCATTAATTCTTTTAAATTTTGGCACCAACGGACTAGGAAGGCCTTCCTTCTGAGAACTTTTCCTTTAGTTGCTATGTCGTGACTTTTAAAGTTTGGATGTGTTTACATTATGGTATAGCAAAAACCATCCGATCATGGAAAACTAACACACCCTTTAACTTTCCTAAGTAACTCACTTCAAATAGGCCCCACCACTTGGTCTTTGATCCATTGAAAACTTAACCGCTACCATTAGTTATCCGCCGTAACTGCTTGCCCTAAATATTGGCATTAACCGTTGTCTGGGCCCACCGGTAGTGGCTTGTCACCATGTCACAATCAATAACCATCGCACACCTTCGTGTTGCGGTATAATGACAACCATCGATCTACATCGAACCTACCCGATCATTAACCATTCTAATATTCAAAGTGGGCCCCTTATCTATTTCACTCATCTGTAGATCCCTACCATGTGTCACCTTTGGATTGCCTTTGGATCCACCTACTCACTACTTGGACCTACCACTAGACTTGGGCCTACCTTATTTCTTCTTCTATGCTTTGCTAGGTGGCAGATCTTGGTTCATTGTAATCCCACCTGGACGACCACCTCAACTACCACCTCGCCAGTCGCTATGTCACGAGGGATAACCATCGATCATCTTCATCTCACGGTATAGCGATAGTTGTTGATCTTTCCTCAACCTGCTCGATCCTTAATTTCTTATCCGCTCACCTTTTCCGCACGTGCTTTGTCACCAAGTCACAGGGATAACTGGCGAGCGTCTTTCCATTGCAGTATAGCGACCGCCATTAGATCTCTTGCATCATTGTCTAATATTCCTTGATCTGCTCAACTGTTAACCTTGGCTGATCTGCTCCCCTCTACCATGTGTCGCCACATGACACCCCCTAATTCATTTATGAGATCCGCCTAAGCACCACCTATGTGTCAAGCCCACCACATGTCAGCCTCTGGTTCACCACCTGATCCACCTGATTATGGCCTCATCTGCCACCTCAGCGCTACCAGACCACCATTTCACTTTGGTTTGTTTGGAATCAGTCTTTCAACCAAACTTCCTCCCTCGGCGAACCGTTCACATGTCTCATCAAACCTGTAGTTTCATTGACACCCTTTTTTATCGACGGGACCAATTTGGATTTCTTCGATGCACCTATGTAGATGGAATTGAGCTTTTGATGAAACCTTTTAGAGATTCATCATAGTCAAGCTCTGCTCGATAAGTCACCTACCATCTATTTTGCCGTGCGACACCATGTGGCACCTTATGATTTTCTCAGAGTCCACCTCAGCGCCACTTGACCTGCCACCTCACTAGTCGCCAAGTCATGGTGATTAACAGTCGAGCACTTTCACATGGTGGTATAGTGATGGCCATCCGATCATCTACAACCTGCTCGCCTGTTAATTTTCCCTTTTACTACAAAATTTGGTCTCTTTGAGATGCGCGCACATGTGGGGGGCCCACCAACGCTGAACTTCTCTTTGTCAAAAGCCCGTAAGCTTTGACACTAAGGATATATGCGGCCTTGCTTTTAAATGTGATAAATTTCCTCCGTGCGGCCAATGTGGGATAAATGGTCTACACCTAGGCCTTTCCATCGGGTCATCAGGATAACATGAAACCACTCCACGCCTATGCTTGCTCATTAGGGTAAGTCTTGCCGATAAGGCAAAAATTTAAAAACTGCCACAAACAAGCTCAAATTCACCAATTTTTTATGAGTCCGAACACCATCTACTGATCATTGCATAATATAAATTTCACATGCAAATGACTTACATACATGTCCTTTGCATCACACTATTCTACTACCTTGTCCTATATCAAAATGACCTAATAAACTAACTTATATACCCTTTACAAACAATATGCCTTATGTCGGCTTACAATGCATTACAAAAGATATTCAATGTCGACTCTACATTACAAAATGATTTTATAGATAAAACCTTTTGAATCCCAAATTGATGTTGGCTTCAATGAAGTGCTAGATGCTGGTGCCGATGATGACCCTGGTTACTCCAATGCTGGTATCTGCCGATATATGCCTCTAATACCAGTATTTGTCAGTATATGCCTTCTACAAAATCTTGTTGCCATCAATGAAAACATATGAATCTAATGTGTGTCAATTACCACCAAGAGAGAGAGAGAGAGAGAGAGAGAGAGAGAGAGAGAGAATCTTAGAGTAGATGCTTTATCCTTGACATAGGATTTGAAAAAAGAAAATAGTCAATCACGATCAAAATTTGAAAAAAGCACCAAGGTCCCAGATGATATCACAAGTAGTCAAAGTTTACCAGACATCAATACAAGTATTGGATTTGATGAAAGTAAGATTAGTAAGGTGACTGTGCAATCCAAAGGAACATTAATTTGGAAGGAAACAAGATTAATAATGTGGATTGACAAAAAATACAAATTTTTCTCCACATAAATCACCTAATAGTCATTGATCGATTGTCAACACTTTTTTTGAAGATTAATCACGATTACTATCAATTAATCATGACCCAAAATCGTGAAAAATCATGAGGAAAAAAGGCACTAAAAACCATAAGAAAGACACAAAGATAGGCAAATAAACTATTTAAATGCATATGTTTAAGGTTTCAAAAAAAATTTGCTAGGGTTTTTGACCTATCCTTCACACAATATTGCTCATAGGTCAATCAAAACACACATCTAAATCTTCTGCATTTGGAATTCAACTTTCATTTTTTTTGTGTTTGGAAGTTGAGTTGATTGTTCATTGAGCATTGGGACATCTCACAACTTTTACTTCCCTCGCGCCTTCATATCCTACACTATTGCCCAACAATCTGAGAAAAAATGGAGAGGCCTATGGGCAAACATGCAGTTATTTTCTATCGCTTTTGTGTTTGTTTTTAGGTTTTTTAAATTATACAATTTTAGTATAATTTATAATATTATATTTATTAATATATCTTAGAAATTAAGTTATATTAAGATTATTATATTTAATAATATATGTTTAAATTTTGAATAATGTTGGTTGAAAATTTTGTCAACTCGAGAAGAGCTTAAAAAATTGTGGTTTCAACCACAACAACACAAGATTAAATCTCTCCTAATTTTTAATGGAAGGATCCCCCTATGATTCACTACTCTATACTACTAAATTTCTAACTCCTATTCTAACATGGGCGGTACATCATCTTATCCTCTTTTTTCAAGACAAATGTTATTCTTTTCCTCTTTTTTCAGCAAAGAATTTATAACATAGAGCAACAATAATTCTTACAATTTCTTTGTTACAAATTAACTTGGAAAGCAAGAACAATATAATTTAGACAAGAAAAGAAGCAAAGTGTCCATAAAGGTGCAAAATCCTTCGTTTCTTCTCCAGGACTGGAAAGAGTGCTCAAGCTCAAAGTCTTGAATTCACTGTTGTCCTATCAAACTTTTTTATAATTTCTTTTGTAACCCAAAGAGTTAACTAAGAAAATCAAAACAAAGCACGAAGTCTTTATAATTATTCCTAGCTTCACCTTTGACAATGCTTTTGTCGAAGTAGTAATATGAAGCTCAAAGCCTTCAGGTTACTGTTCCTTTTGCAGATAACACAATCAAGCACAAAGTCTTCAAAGTGAAATCTTAATATATATGTACCAACTATTTCTACTTGAAATATCAAAAAGAGGCACAAAGTCTTCACAATGATAATATGATCACCAATTCCTAATTTTAACAACAATAGTCAAGATATGACATAATGTTCACAAGTTAACAATTTCCTCTACACTTTAATAATATTCTCTCAACACACCTTTACTTGATTAAATAAGGCTTATAATGAAAATGACATAAGAACACTCTCACCACAAACACAAATGAATCCAACACAAAGTTTGGATGCTCAAAAATTTCTTCTTATTTCATTAAGTTTGCAAAATCACAAGAGGGACACAAAGTTTCACTATTGCTCTTCACTTTGGCAGAGTTTCGACATCTATATTTAAGATAATAGATGATAATTGCAAAGAAAAACCTCATATTTATAGAAGAGAGGTGTAACATGAAACTAGGAAATAACTATGACTAATTCAAAGAAGAGTCCTAATTGACTTTGGACTCATGCATTGCCTAAGTGCATAAACTAAATACAAAATTGACACTGAAGGTGTCAATGCCTTATTAAAAAATGCATCTACTATGAAAATAACTAAGTGTTATGTGACACTCCATTATGATCTTTCTTCATGAAGTTCTCAAACTTTTTCAAAACAGCTTTCATCTGTTCTTGTTCAGGTCCTTTTGTATGACCTGTGATGACCTTGACCCTGGTGATAGAAACTTCGAGGCTCATGTAGCATTTTTTATTTTTCTTTAGAAGCAAGGCTAGATCATCCAGATTCACTTGGATATCCACCAACTTATCAATAGAGGATAGTGAGAAGCTTGTTTATTGGTCTCTTCATCTACTAGAAAATTGAATTCTTTGATAATGATGTCTTCATGAAAAGGCTTCTGATTTTCATCAAGAAAAGTACAAGGAAGAGCTGATATTTTCTCAATGATGTCCTTTCCTTTATCATTGCATTCCTTTTGTGCTTTTCTCAAATATTTGATATGGACCTCAATTGTGTTCATTTGATGTTCTATAATTTCTCTTTGTTCAATGTACATATCCCTTGAAGGGATTAATCCATTATCAACTAGAACATCCATATGGAAATCTTCTAACTTCAACCAGGAGTCAAATTTCTTCTCATGTGCTTCTAATTCATTGGAAAACAAATTCAAAGTTTTATCAATTTCAACTTTTACCTCCTCCAAATTGTTGACAAGAGTAACTGTTGAACATAAGAGATGTGTTCCTTGACTCGATAGTCTATCCATCCATTCACCAACTGTCCTCCCATGAGAACACCTATCCAACTTGTTTGAAAATTTGTTCATCCACTAAAGAAGTGATCGAATCGACTATCTCTGTTGATTTGGTAATCTTGATTAGGACCTTTGTGAGCTAATCGACTTGTTTCTTCAACTTATCTTTCTTCACTTTCTCCAGGTTGTTGAACATTACCACAAGATTCTCGAATGAGGTTTGAGAATCTTCAATTGTACCTTGATGTGTTTTATTTCCCAAATCAATTCTCTTAATTATATAATCAGTATCCTGTACTTTGTCCAAATCTATGTTAGGAGGAGGAATGGCCATTTCTATATACCTGTCTTTGGATTGGTCTATTCTCAACCTAGAGAAAGTCTTGGATTTCTTTGTAACATTGGTCTTAAATGGTACCAATTGATTGAAATCAAAGTCATTAGGAGAGATGGATTGCTTCTTCCTCTTAGGATCATTGGACACCAGCCATGGTGACAAAGAAGCATCTTCATCTACTCCAATGGTCAACACTTGAGTTGGCAACTCCTGCAACTGTATGTTGGTAGTAACAATAGGTGGAGTTGAGGTGACAACTGGTAGATAGGAAGCATTAGAAATATGAGGAGGAACTTGGGTTTTTGACATAAATTTATCAAAATCTTCCAACATGGAAGATGCGACCTCTTACAAATTCAGAAGGAACACAATATCTAGTTTGTCATGAGGTGTATCAAGGGTTGTTTCACTTGTGGAAGTGGAAGGAATAACATGTATTTTAGGAACTTATGAAGGAATTGACATAGTAGTACTCAAAGGAATTGCATCAGTGACGGGGATGGAACTAGTACCTATGATATCACATGATGAAGGAGGAATACCTTCACGTGTGTCTTGAGACTAGGAAGTAATTGGGATTTTAGGCAATCCCTCCTCATCGAATTCTCCTTCTTCTTTCTCTTGTTCATTTTTTGGCTCATCTTCCTCTTGAATTTTTTCCTCTTCATTAACTTCTTCTTCTCCCTCAACTTCATCAGGAACTTGAGTCTCTTTCGTTGAAGATTCACCTTAAGCTTTACCTTTTCCAATTTTAAATTCAAATTTACGACCCTTAGGACTTAAAGGATCTTGCCTACTTTTGGTCCTTAATTTATAAATTTTTCCTTTGGGACCTACAATACCTTCTTTAAATGACTTAGTTTGGAATGGTTTCATCTGTACACCATGCAGGTTTAACCAAACAATGGTATTATCAAGAAATTTCTGGAACTTGGTCCTTATAGAAGTATTCTCCTTTTTGGACCATTGTATGAGAGGTAAAGGTAATCCAAAAACTTTGTTTCTTTCATATGCATGATCATGGATATCACCATCTTCTTCAAGATCTTCAAGAACATTAGCAAGATCGTAGTTTTCAATTTTTTTATATTGTGAAATGACAGTAATCCATTATGCGGATATCCTCTTCAGTCTTGCAATCTACCCACACATCCTCAATTTGATGGATATGTGTGTAGTTCTTCTTAATTTTATTGTTCATGCCCCTATAGTCAAAGAAATTCCTTTCCTTGAATAATTTCATAGTCACCCTTCTCATTTCTTCCTCCATGGCACATGCCTTGTAGATGAAATTGATAGAATATCTCCCTATAGAGAGATAATTTTAGACCTGTTTTATGAGCTCCAATTGATGATCATTGATGGAAATAATTTGGCAAGCCATCTCCATAAGGATGATCTTATCAGATGGATATCTCAGGAGCATGAATGGTTCTCTATCAAAAAATCCAATTTGGATATATGTGAATGTAGGAAATTGAAGGAAAATGCAACCATACTCACTCACTACCTTCCATGCTTCATTTGACACTCTTTTTTTTTTTTAATCTCCTTGTTAGATAAGCACATGTAATAAGAAAAGAAAGAATCATTTACCCTCTTGAAATGATGTAAAGTCTCTAAGAGAGTTAGCTGAGAAAACTACGTGTAAACAAGAACTTGACTCCTATCACCTGTAGTTGATAAACCTGGAAAATGCCTCATTGAGGCAGCTGCATAGACAAGATAAGAATTCATGCAAAACTTCAAGGTGGTAGGCAACTTGGTCAACTATTCACATAAGGCATTTGCAATTTGTCTTCCCCAGATGATCTTCTAATTTATTCTACCTGATGATATGGATGTATTGATACATAAACTTGTGGTAGGTGTAGACACTAAAAAATGTTTTTTTCATCATGTACTATTTATTCTTCCTAATTAATTAAGTAATTCTTTAATTATTTAATTAACTTAATTATTTTTCTAAACCAACTCAATCATCATTCTTCATCTTATTAATTTTTCAATTTCTATTCTTTAATCAATTCATCACTAACCCCTTTCTCAAATATTAATTAAATATCTATTATTTAATTAATTACGATTAAGTCCCTTAATTAAATAATCTTTATTATTTAATTAATCCTATTTCTAATGTTTAAATAATTTGATTTAATTTATTTAAATTAATTAATTTATTCCTCCAATTCCCCAAATTAGATTTCTCTTAAATTAATATTTCCCCAAATTCAAATTTCAATTAATTTCATCTAATTCTAAATCATCAAATTCACATTTCACCAAATTTGAATTTCAGTTAATTTCATGTGCATTTCAGCATTTGAAAGTCCAAATTCAAATCCAAATTGAAAATGAAAATCAAATTCAATTTCAAAATCCTACAACACATGTGGAAATCATAACTAATTGATCAAATTAGTTGACTAATAAGTTAACCCAGTTAACTTTTCAATCACTCCTTTTCACACCAAATCAACTTTTTCTGACTAATCAATCAATTTAGTCAACTAGCTAGGCTATTTAGTCTACGGGTTAATCAATTGAGTTCACTCTCCAATCAATCCTATTAATAGACCAATATATTAAGTTAACAAATCAATCATGACTAGTTCACTGATCAATCTAAATCAGTTGACTATCAATAAAGACTTGAGTTCAAATCCTCACCCCTTCCATGTTGAAAATCTATATAAACAACATCATTTTCACAAATCAGTGTAGAATCACAATCTTTGAAATAGTTGTCTAATCTATGTAGGAAATCAATGCAATACCTGAGAGCCAATTCAACAACAACTAAGGAGAAGAGCATGTTGAGACATGGACCAGCTAGGACTCAAACCCAGGACCTTCCATACACTGCTGGAGTGCTCTACCATTGAGCTACTGGCCCCTCTTGGACCAGTCCATCATCGGTTCAAGTGTGGCTTATTTCCAACACCAACACCCCCCCCTTAAGCCACACCTCTTGTGTGCTTGGGGCTCTTAGCCTAGACCTGGCTCTGATACCATGTTGAGACATGGACCAGCTAGGACTCAAACCTAGGACCTTCCATACACTGCTGGAGTGCTCTACCACTGAGCTACTGGCCCCTCTTGGACCAGTCCATCGTCAATCCGGGTGTGGCTTATTTCCAACACTAACAGAGCAATGGAAGCTTTATCAAATCAATTGAGGGAGTCTTAATTAGACTCATTTGATTATTATTCAATTGGTTTTGGATTATTTGATTGTTATTTAGGATTAATTCTAAATTAGATTAGAGTTTGTGATTTTCTCTTATAATCTGATTAATTATGATGATTTTAACCTTGAGTACATTTGGTGAACTTGACGTGAAAACATTCTTTCTGATCTGATTTTTTGTTTTTCTAGTTTGCAAGGCCATATAAGAAATTTGATGCACAATTGACAATACAAAAATCCGCAATTGACAATATTGATGCACAATTGACCACATTTTGATTCGCAATTGACCACATCCTGATGCACAATTGCTCTAACTGATGCACAATTGCAGGATTAACCCATATTTCTAATTTTTTGTGTCATTTTAGATTTATAATAATTCGCGAGATTAACTCATCAATATTTTGTAATTCTAGAAAAAAATTCTTTTTTGCATAAAATGTCTCTAACCCCATGGGAAGTAAGGTAACTTTTAAAATTTTAGGTGCCAGGAGGACAAGAAAACATAGAAGACAACAAAGAGCATACCAAAGGCTTCTAGAGGCAGAAAGAAAACTTTGTGAACTTGAAGAAGAGGCAATCGCTCAATACCATAGAAACATTCATCGATTCCTTGCCAAATTTGATTTCTATGATGACATTGAAGTGATGGCTCACGTAATCTAGAGTGATATCATCGCAGAATAAATTCTCTCTTTTGTCTTTTCATTCTATTTAATTTTCTAAATTTTTTCCAGTTTAACTAGTGCACAATTGATCTGTTAGTAATTCGCAATTGCTGTTATAGAAATTTGCAACTACTCAGTAGGTAGTTCACATTTGCTATTAAAATAGTTCACAATTTCTTAGTAAGTAGTTCACAGTTGCATGAGTAGGGTAGAATGTTTTTGTTCAGTCTTTTCTCTGTTCTCTGTCATTAATTACCTCTGTTTCTGCAAACAAAAAGGTCAAAAGTTGAATCTAAAAAAGAAAAAAAATAAAATAGGCTGGATAGCCCACCATGTATCAATTAACATTTTCTACAAGGGTATCTTAGAAACACTTCAGTTTGGTGTAATTAAAATAAACCACAAACCATCTTCTTTTTGCTTCATAATTGCTATGAAGGGTAAAATGAACACCATATTTTTATGAAGCAACATCTCCATTTAGACTAGAAAACTTTGCAATTTGGGGTTAAAAAGAATCTTGTTTTCTTTGTTTATGAGGTGATAGGTATATGATCTCCCCTCTTTTGGGTGATCAAAAAGCCAGACCCACCTCTTTTATGTTTTCTGTCAATTTCAACATTAGGCTAAATCCTTTAGCAAGCCTACCCTCTTGAGAAGCCCATAAGGCCAGTGAGAGGGGAACAACCTAAAGTGGCAACAACTAACACTAAGTATTCCAAACCATTATAAATAAATGTGTTTGCAATGAAAATTGTAAGCAACGAGTGCTGGAATGGCATAGCGACGATTAAATTTACCGGATCTATGCCCACCCGAATGAAAGCTTCATTAAACACCTTAGAACTTAGAAGCCCAAATGAGTTAGTAACCAGACACTTTGTTATCACAGTGCAAGGGTAGGGAAGAATCCTCCCCCAAGACACTCACCATACATCTCCCAATATAACGAGACAATTGAGGAGCGATCCTCTTTGGTTTAATTTCCGGACAAAGGCAAAAAAATGAGTGCACCTTAGGGTGTGACAAGGTTGTTTGAGCTGATGGAGTATCATGATGTGGGTTGTGGTAATATTTATGACCTTTTGACCTTAGGAGAGTCTTCTTGTTGTGCAATCAATTGACCAATTACAATGAAAACAAAACGGGGTTTTAAAAAAGACTCCAACATTCATGGGGATTTGAAAAAGTTCCTTAAACAAGTATTCTTTCTATGTTATTATTCTTGATGTGTCTACTGTGTCTTTGCTACATGATCAAACATTTCAAAGTGCAAACACCAACCAATTTTTCCATACCAACATCAACCAAAAGTTTCTCAATGCAACAATCAATAGTAAAAAATTATAAAGAACAATCAAGTGTTTACATCCAACAAGTTTAACAAATTTTTCCAACATTATGGAAGAAAGTGGCACTTCATGTGATCATAGGTCCTAACACATATAGGGAATGCATAGTTTATGTTTTTTGTCCACATCTTGCATAAATCTTCACAAATTAGGAGAGTCAAAATCCATCATTCACACTCCTCTTAGGATAGAGTCCTTGCATTACACATCTTAGTACCGAAGTCAGTTTGCATAGTCTTCATTCATCATAGTCCTTTTCATTATAGGAGTCTTAATAACATATCCTTTTCATGGGTCTAAAAGGAGACTCTTATTTTCCATTCAAACAACCCAATCTTGGACCAGACAATGATGAATTAGAGATAATTGATGGTTTGGACAACCTTGCTTGGGAAGTAAGAATTGATCTTCCACAATACGAAGAAGTAGAAGCTGTCATAGATAATGAAATCCAGAAATCTATCCACCTTGATACAAAGCTAGCAAAAGAAATCAAGGAACAAAGAGAATAAGAAGAATTTTGACAATTTGTCGAAAAACTTAGGGCAAATGTTCCTCGCCAGCAATCTTAGTAGGGTGTCATCATTTGTAGATTGCATACATAGTTAAGTCATAAGTCTTGCATCCACATAAATCTACCTTTACATTTAGAAGATCATGATAAGTCATAGAGTGTCAAGGTCACATGATAGTAACAAGATCCAAGAAGGCAAAAAATCAGATGGATCCAAACAATGACCCATACTATAACCCAACTTGGAACATGAATACACATGGAAGCTCAAGTTCCCAATCAAGAAATAGGGATTTTATATTGACAAATCCCAATAGATTACCAATAATAGAGGAACTAAAAACATGTTTAACACAAGAGGAGATAGAGAAAGCTCAACAAGACCCTTAAGTCTTAATGTCAATCAATGCCCTTATCAACTACAATAGAGACACACATCTATCTCTCTTAATTCAAAATGGAACAAAGCTACCTCCTGATTTTGACATCACTATGATAATGCCAATAGGAGTAACATTGAGCCTAAATACTACACAGATGTCCAATACATCTACAGCAACAACTTCTACATGAAGTGTTTCTCCAAGAACACAAACGGCTCCAACTTGGTTAAACACAACACAAGCAGCTATGAGTTCTACACCAATTTTAGAGGTTACTTCGACAAGGTTCCAATCAATGCCCATATTCAACTCACAAGCCAGTGGTACTCCACAAGCAACTACATCAGTATCAACAAGATTTGCAACTAGTAGCCAAGGGATATAACATGGACATACCAATCCCTTTGGATCTACTAAGGCTAACACAACACCTCAGTTTACCTACTTCACAACACCTAGTAGTGGTTTCCATACAGTTCAAAGTCAAGCACATTCAAGAATGTCAGTATACACTACCTCTTCACCATATGTTAGAAACGTATATGCATCAATTAAACTCTTGACACAAACAATTTTTTTGGCTCAATAAGTCCAAAACTTACAAAAACAAATAATGAGCATGTAAGCAAGAAAGGACAAGAAAAGCTACACAATGGAAGATCTCAGACCTTATCCCTATGATATATCTCTATATATGCAACCCTTTCATCCACACTTCGAGACACCTAAGTTTGATAAATACAAAGGAAAGGGTGATCCAAGGGATCATATAAGAGAATTTTTCACATCTTGCATAGAGGTGACACATGAAGACACATATCTACTAAGACTATTTCCTAAGAGTCTTGGAGGGCTCGAATTAGAATGGTTCTCACATCTAACTCCTAAAAATACTTCATGGAGAGAGAGAGCAAAGTTGTTTATCTCAAACATTTCTCATAATATAGAAAATCGAGTGAGCCTGATAGATTTGTGCACCACAAAGTAGAAAGAAACAAAGACTTTTGCTACATTCTTGCAAAGATGGAGGGAATTGTATAGAAGGTATCCAAGCAATATACTAGAGGCAAAACAAGTGGACATATTTAGTGAGAATCTCCTTCCACTAGTCAAATATCGTGTATAAATGCAATATTTTGATACATTCAAGGATATCACAGAAAAGTCTCTCAAATGTAAGAAGGGATTGTTGGATCAAGGTATCATAAAAAATAGCAAAGATGCAGGAGCACCCAACAATCCAAGTGCAGATAAACCCAAATTTTGGTCAAGGAACAAGAATGTTACAAATGATGGTGTGGTTGATACAAGAGTGGTCAATAGAGCTCAACCCACACTATTGTTACAAGGACCAAACCAAAATATGAATCAGTCATAAGCAAATAATACAACTACAACCACTACCAATGAAGTCCAATCCAAAGTAATTAAACCTCTGAGAAATATGGCACCAAAGAGAAATTTCACACCTTTGGGGGAACCTATTGATGCTGCTCTAAAGAAGCTGATACAAACAAACATGATAACCTTTCCAGAAGCAAGAACATATGAACTAGGCCCATTCAAACCAGCCTGGTGGAATGGAAATAATTTATGTGATTATCATCGCTCTAAGGGGCACAAAACATCTAGTTATTACAAGCTCAAGAATCTCATCCAGGACCTGATAGATCAAGGCATTGTAACAATAGATATAGATAAAGGATCATCAAATCGGGGATATATCATATATAAAGATCCTTTTGTGAAGTATAATAAAGGAGAAGCATCTACATCAAAAAGACATGACAATACAACCAACTACACCAAGGTTACATATGATTATACCATCAATACAATTAGTGAAGGGGAAGCAATGGTAGCAACCACCTCCATCAACCCCCAAAACAAAGAGGTTTAGAACAACCAGGTTTTTGTGGTCTTAGACAATTCTCCATCAGACAAAAGTAAAGATTTACCCCTTTTACATTCACATCTAATTGATTGGGGGCAAGAGGACTCACCAAATCTAGTCTTGTTTGAGAATGACAAAGATATTGTAGAATTCCTTGGTGTTAGAGAAGGGTTTCCCTATGGGGATCATAAGGCAGGATTTGCAATTGTATTGGACAGAGCAACATACTTTAGCGAGGCTAGATCATCCTCGATTCAAGATGATTTAAAGGAAACAAAAATAATGACTAGAGCAAGACATGATTATCTCCCGATTGATAGAGAACAATCAACAATTCTTATGGAGGAAACATAAGAAGTCAACATTGGAGATTCAGAAAATATAAAAAAATATCCATCTAGTAAAATCTCTAAACCCCATGGAGAAAGAAAACTTCATCACCTTCTTGAAGAAAAGACCCATCAACTTTGCATGGTCTTACATGGATATTCCAAGATTGGACCCCGAGTTGGTACTGCATCACTTACCTCTCTTACCAGGAGTAAAGCCATACAAGTAAAAGTTGAGAAAAAAGCATCCTCAAATAGCCTTACTAGTCAAGATTGAATTGTAGAAGCTATTAGATTGTTAGGATTAATGACAGTCCCAAAGATACTGAGAGGGGGGGGGGTGAATCAATATCTAACCGGTTTATTGAATATTTAACCTTATTGATAACTTTTCATTCCAAAATAGTGTACTGGTAAATAAGAATTAATTTAGTAAATAGGAACAATAAAGACAACATAGAAAATACACCATAACACAAGATGTTTAACGAGGAAACCCGGTGTGGGAAAAACCTTGGTGGGATTTGTGACCCACAATATTCACTCACTGGCCAATGAATAAATATTACTTACAATGAGGGGCCTGCACATGCAGGAAGGCCAACTACCTAGAGCTCACTACTCAATAAGAGTCACACTAACTACAAAAGTGGATTATGAAATCCAATACAATGTACTTCTTCAAATCAGCATCAACTATGCTAAGTTCAGTACCGGTTTAAGCTCATTCTATAACCAAAACCTTCCCTGTCAACTATATCTCCTTACACAAAATATCATCCATATATTTTCTCCATGCATATATCTTTTCTACTCAAAATGACCTATAAGTTCTCATACATATATATGAGTCTTTTACAATATGCCATGTCAGCTTTACAAAATATAATTACAATTTAAATACAATAAACAAAAGTTTATTCCCTGTTGGCTAGGGTGTTGGTATGCATTGTTGCCGCTGCCGATGAAGTGTCTGCCGGTGTATGTAGATGTCTATGCCAGTGTTGGTGCCTATCGGTGGCTTTACTAGATGAGTGCCAGAAGGTTTCCAGATGGTTTCCATCAATGACAACACCACTATTCTCATAAGAGTGTAGAATGCCAACAATCTCCCCCTTTGGCATTGATGGCAACACTCAAGAGAAAAATCCAAAAACTATTCCAAAAACCAAAGTTCAAAAAGTTACCAAAAAGATGTGCTCCCCCTGAGCAGATGATCTCCTTTGATTAATCATTTTTCCCGGTCCACTACTTCCCCTTTAAGATCAATGACAAAGGTTGTCAAAAATTGTCAAACGAGTGCAAAAATTTCACCTCAAAGTTTGTAACCGGGGTTGGTTACAATCTGGAATATGTCTACTAAAACCAAATTTAAACTCTGCATGAATCTATTGTTGTCATTTAAGGTTGCCTTAGCCTGTTGGATTGTGTCGGTGAGATGATGCATGCGCTCTTCTGGTGATCTTTCTCCTCAAAGTAATGCTTTAGAGATCTCATTTCTCAGAGAGATAAAGTTGTCCAACTTAGGACCAAGTTTATACTTAAGTTCTCTGGCATTGCCTTAATCCTTGCCTTCTCTTTCTCAAATTTCTCCAATTTCTCCTCAAAAACTTCTATTTCCTACTCAATAAGTGATATAGGTTCGGATGAACCAATTATGTTATCAGCTATGTCATCTATTTGTTTCTCTACTCTTCTTATTTCCTTTTCTACATCCTTTGTCAAAAGATGTGGTTTGCATGTTTCTCTGTACAACTCTTTCTATTCCAAAATTGTAGTATTTAGTGCTAGTAATAGTGTATTTATGTGTTTTGTGCACTTCTTTATTGTATCCACAAAGAATTTATCCTTTTCCTTTTCAACTTCCTCTTTGAAGGTGTCCTCATTCACCTTATCAATTGTTATTATATTGTCAGTAATGAATTTGGACAATGTGTCCAATTTACCTAAAGAATCCTTTACATGATCTATATTACATTTCAGTGCAATCAATTTAAGAATTGGTATTGTATCATCAATTTCCTTGTAAGCCAATGCATTACAATCAGTTATCTTCTTGATATAGTCTAGGAGTACCTCTGTCACATTAGTAGGCCTGAATTCACTTGATGAAGTACCGGATGTCTAACCAACTACCTTGATTACCTCTGTGCTTCCAACATTTGTAACCATTTTTCCTGTGTTATCCTCTAGTGGATCAGTTTGAGTTTGCATTTCAACTAGTAAAGGTTTATCTGGTTGTTTAGGTATCTCGATGATTACCGGTTTCACTACCTCAATATGTACCTCTGCCTCTATTGGTTTCTTTGTGTGCTCAACTGTCGGTATCTCTATCTCAGTAGGTTTCTCTATGCTAGCATCTATACCATTAGTATTCATTCCAGTATCCAATGTTTGCTCAGTTTGTGATGAATGCTCTATTGGGATCTCAACCTCAACAGTCTTTATTGGTTTATCAGCAATGTTGCCACTATCAACATTATTATCCTTAGCCTCTGTACCATCCTTATCCACAACAATATTTACTTCTTGAGTGTCTACATTCATGGTGAATAGTATTTTAGATTCAGGATTAGTGTTGTCATGTGTGATACCTTCACTTTCAGTAACTGGTGGAACATCCGTATGTATCGGTGTAGTATCCGGAGGTGGTGGCAAGTTATTAGTTATCTTGATGTTTGGTATTCCACCAACTTTACCTTTCCCTTTGTCTTTATCCTTCTGATAAACTTTGAATGCTTTCTTTGGTCAGTTCAGTTCCTCTTTTTTTTTTTTTCTTTTTCCACAAAAAAGATCCCATTTATCAGTAGTCTCCTCTACAATCTCATTTACTCTACTTGCCATTAAACTTACTTGTCAGTGACCACTAGCAAAAATGGATCTGTTAGCCTCACAAATTAGGTCATCAATCTCCTCTTTTGAGTTAACTAGATGTACAGCTAGATGTTTTCAACTTTTAGTTTCTTGTCTAATTCCATCACTACAATCCTCTTTGCATCTAATCTTCTATATAGTTCATTGGGCAAGTCATCCACAACTTCAATTAAAACTTTCTTGTATATATCCAGATGTAAAATTATACTGTTTTCAATGCTTTCCTTTTTTGAATCTTTGAATGTGTTATAAAATTTTCTCACATTAGCCAAATTACCATAATCAATTATTTCATTTAACAGATTATCCAATGAGGGTATGACTGGTTTTAATTTCTTCTTGGGAGTTAGTTTCTTAGCCGGTTGCCTTACTACCTTTTGTTTCTTCCTTAAGGTCCTTGTTCTTTTGGGTGGAGGAGAGGCTACCAATGAAGGTTTTCTCTTCCTTTCAACTCTTTTGAGTTCAACTAGTATCTCACTATAAGAAGATGTGCCAACCAATGAAATGTGTGCCTCCAGTTGCAGTCCTTCTAGCTCACTAGCTGATATACCAGTAATGTTCATAACATTTTCTTTGATTTCCTATACCTGCTTTGATGCATCTCTTATATATTTCTCTCTTTTCTTCTTTTTCTTCATTTTTTTCACAATGCTTTCAATTTTTTCAGCACTACCAAAAACTTCTTCTGTTGGCTCTCTAGGTGCATCTAACAAGGCTTTTGCATAAGTCTCAATTATGTTGAGATATACCTCATAACCCATATAGTCCTAGGTAGTACAACTTCCATCCATGTTTCATCCCTCTTGATTACAAAACAGATTTCTTTATCATATTTATCCACTACACTCTGCGGTAGTCTTTCTCTAGTTTTCATTTTGGCTTGAAAAGCTTTGAAATATTCAGTTATATTGCTATCTTTAGAAGTACCCATGCCGGTGAAAGCTTCCTGTAATTGTTTTCCTACCGGTATGTCATATCCAAAGTTTTTCTGTCCTATGTCGGGGATCTCCTTTGTGAAATACAACATTAAGCATACTAAGAGATTACCAAAACGAAATGTTCCTTTCTTATCACCTTTAATCTTTTTCAAATTATCTATGAGTTCATCCTTCAGCCATTCACACACATCTATTTTTGCATTATTGTTCACCATTTCATAAGAACTATTAATGCAAAGACTAGAAACTGAATTAAGTCTATTTGCATGTGTAGTCTTGTAACCTAAAACCATACTTATGAATCTCATATTGATGTCCTTGATGCCTGTAGACGTCTAAAAATGGTCAACGCTTATGGAGTCATACTTTAACATTTGCACATTGCCTTATTTTAGGGTTCTTAGGTTGCATTAACATTTCTTCTATGTTGAACACTTGGTCTTTATCATTTGCGAGCATCGAGTCCTTCTTCTGCATTCCTCATTTTTCTTGCTTTCGAATTAGGTCTTGTCGATAGCAATCTTCAGTCATGATTTTGGTCGATCTTATCCTGTCGCATCATGGTGTGTGCTCATTTATCATCATTTTGGACATCGTCAATCCTAATCGATGATAGAATTAGGATTTTATCCTCATTGATTTTTGTCAACCAATCTCAATCATTTATCAACATTGGTCCTTTGTCAATCATAATCATGATCAAACCTACATTAATTTCTTGTTGTCTTGACCTAATTCCTTGTCCTCTTATTTCTAGGGTTTTATGATTTGTTCATTTAATCCTTTTCTTCTTCTTTGTGGGTTAAATAAATCTATTTATTTAGTCCTAGGTCTCTTTCATGAATTAATTAATGGATGAAAACCTATTAATTAATTCACCTAATTTCTATTTCATCTTTTTCCTCAATTTCCTAATTTGCTAATTTCTCCTAATTCCTAATTTCTATTTCTCCTATTTTCTTTAATTTTTCTAATATTTCCCCTAATTTCATTCCCTCATTTTCTCCTATGTTTATGCTTCCATTTGTTGCAATCATGGAGGCTATTTTCTCTCTTCCCTTTTGTCATGGGAATGGCATTTCAATCTTGTCATAATTTGTCATACATCTTGCATAGCAACTTGTCATAAGTTGTGCATAATTTGTCATACTCCTTGCATAGAAATTGTCATACATTTATCATAATTTTGCCATTCTTGATTTGAATTTCCTTTCAAATATCTTCATGCTAATCTTGTCCTCTCTCCAATTTGTCTATAAACTGAATGAGTTTCTTCAATAAAAGGAGAAATCAATCACATTTTTCGAGTAACCTTATGCTGCAAATTTCATCTCTCAACAACTTGCTTTTCACTTGCATTTTGCATTTGTAGGTGAGATCCACATCAAATTTGAAGGTGAAAGAAGAACAATGGAGCCACATGAAGGAGATATCTACGTTGGTTTGCTTCGATTTCATTTGATTTGAATATCTTGTCTTTATGTCTTCATTGATTAGATTGGGATTGCTTTCATAGCAGCTTTAGGTTTTGTGGTTGTCCTAATTGCTATTGTTTTGATGATTTTTAATTTCCTGATCTACATTTTTTGGTGAACCTAATGTGAACTAACCCCTTAACCATGTTTTGAGTGCTTTTGAGCTGTTTGCAGGTGAAAAACTCAAGAAATGGGGTGACTCAAAGCTTTCTGGACACTTTTGCGCCTATATTGATGTTTTCTATGCCTATGTTTGAGTTTTCTGCGCCTGTGTTGAGGCATTCTGCGCCTGTGCAAGGCCAGAAATAGAGGTGAAATTAGTTGTTTTACTTGGAAATTTGTTTGTTTTCATTCCGTTTCTTGCATTCTGGTTTTTCTTTGGTACTAATTCTCTGTGTAGCATCTTGGCGTTACGTGTGACGAAGACTAAAAATGCAACTACTAATGAATCTTATGCAGGACGCGGTCAAAGACTCTCATTAAAACATCTTGCTTGCGATTTTTAAAGTAGTTGTACATTTCATTTCTTAAAGGTTAATGAAACACCATGCATGCTTTGTCTATTTTTAATTTGATTGCATGTTTTAACCCTTAGAACTGGGCCTGCCTCTCGATTTGCCTGGCACTTCGCACAGGCATTGGTGAGAGGGAATGACCCAAAGTGGTGATGGGCTAAAGCCAAGCTCTTCTGAACCACTCTAAATAACTATGGATGCAACAGAAGTTGTAGACAATGGGTGCTGGAATGGTTTTGCAATGATTTATTCGCCGGCGGATCAATACCCACCCAAACGGATGCCCTTACTAGAATCTCTTTTTTTTAGATGCCAAAATCCTTCTATCTGTTGGCTCAGGCATTGTGATATGTGCATGCTGAAGGCACCTCTCATGTACTCCTCAGTTAGAGATAGAAAGTTCTTGGGAAGTGATGTCCCTTGAACTCAAAGCTTGGTATGCCTGAGAAGTGAGTGCATTGTAAGGGGGAGCCAGTGCTACCAAGCGTCTAGCTATCTAGCTGAGTGTTGTATTTTATGATTAGAGGATTCAACAGATATTGCCCTTGCCAGCCATAGGATTTGTTGTGAATGTGCTTGATTGTCTTGAGTCAAATTCAAACAAACATTTTGTCTTCTGTGATTGTCAAAAGTTAAATCAAAAACAAACTTTCAAAAGTGCTCATAATCAACTTGGGTTTTCAAAATCAACAACCTTCAATTCAAAACAAAATCCAAACAAAAGTCCAAATTTGTCCAAGTATTCATCCAACATTTGAACATGGCTTGTCAAAACATTGAATATCTTTGTTTCAAAATTCATGTCACTTTAGGCTAGGTTTTGCATAGTCCAACTTAGGTCCTAGGACATATTGTCATCTCCCTTCATTTTAGTCCTTTTCATTGCAAGCGTCCTCATTTTGTACTTAGGTTCAAAATCATTTCCCTAAGTTTGCATTTCATTGTCATATCCAAGCTAGATTTCCATTTAGGTGACATTCGTGCATTATCCTTGTCATGCTAAAATTAGGTCTTGCCTAGGTTGCATTTTGCATATTCCAAGTCATTGGTCTTTGCATATCCTTATCATTGTATTGTCATCTTGTCTGGGCTTCATCTTGTCATATCATATTCTTAGATCATTTTCATGTCATATCCTAAGTCACTGTCATAATCATTGCCTTCTTGCATTTAGTCTCAAAAATTTGGTTTGTCAAACTTTAAAAATCAAAACTTTGGATGATACCCTAAGTTGTTGTTAGGGAGTCTTGACCTTGTCTAAAATTTGTCCTTTCATTAATATCATTTTTGTCAAACCTAGCTTAGTATCCAAGCATATAGGTGAGACATTGTCAATTTGTCCTATTGTCATTTGGTCCTTTGTCCTTTAAGGTCTTGGCTTCATTTCAACTTCCCAAGGTTGTGTCTTTAGCTTTGCATTTCAAAAGTTTGTCTCCAAAAATTCAAAAGGTACAAAAACATTAAGTTGCATTGTCATCCTTTTAGGTTGCATTTGTCAATCCCATTAGTTGCATTGCATAGTGACATGTTTGTTGAAATGAGGTCTCAACCTTCTTACGAAGCCATGTCATCACAATTAAGAAATCAATCATGTTAATCCAATCTCTACATGTCTCAGAACTTGGATCAAACTTATCATGATGATGTAAATGTCCAAATACAAAAACTAGAGGAGAAACTAGCTCAAGAAAAGGATATTTTGGAACAAAAAGTGAAAAACATTGAGAAGAATAGATCACAAATGTCCAAAATGTTTCAAAAATTTCCAGGTCAAAATCCAAATATTGAGCCAATTGATGTAAGATCTCTTATTGAATAATCAAACATACCAGATCTCCTCTCACAAATAGAGATGATGAAACAATTTCAAGAAAAGAGACAACAACATTATGTGCCTTCACAACAAGAACAAGAAGGTGTTTACTATCAATCATATTTTCAACCACCACAACCAATTGTTCAACAGTTCCAACATTTCCAACAGACACAACCAATGGTCCAACATATACAACCAACACAACCAATGGTCCAATTTCAACAATATGTCCAACCAACTATTAATTATCGACAACAAACTCAGTATCAACAACTACAATCACAAATTCAAAAACAAAACTTGCAACATGCACCAAGCCAAATTTTGAACATGTCAAACCAATTTGATCAACATCTAGTTCGAAATCAAAACATGACATCAGACCAGAACCAACTCCTTTCCAAACAAGTTAAAATTCCAGATACAACTATGTCAAAACCTCAAAAGAAAGGTGGCCTTATTGCAATGATCTTAAGGAAATTACCAAGTGAGTTCTTTGAGGAAGATAAAAATAATACACTTATGTCTAGCAATGCCTCATCCCCCCACAAACAAATTGACTCTCCAGTGGCATCTATCCCTACACCTTTAGAAGTTTCACAAGAACCTTCCATATTGTCCTCATCAAACAATACACCCAAGGATGAAATTATCCAAGAGTTACCCATAATTGATTGCCAAGATAATCCAATTCATGATGCACATCCTTGTCATGTTTCAGAAATACAAGACCTAATGCCACCATGCACTTTATTGCCATTACCTGTTTTAGAGGACCCCATTCGAAGTCCCTCTTCCTCATGTTCAAGCATTGATTCCTTGTCAGAATCCATCACAAATGTTCAAAGTGCATTTCCTTCATGCCAAAACATTGATCCCTTGTCAGAATCCCCCATGCATATCCAAAGTCCAACCCCATGTCAAGAGGATAATTTAGAGCATGAAGAAACGTGTCTTGAAATAGATGAAGATCAAGATCTTGAAACCTTATCATCCCATCCAATTGTTGACCAAGACCCCATGTTCCTAGACACTCATGATGATTCCCCTATTCTTGTCCATTCTATCCAAAGTCCTATTGACACTCCATTCCCTGAGCAAGATCAAGATATCCCAGTCCATCCAATCCCAAACGACCCCCTTCCATTTCATGAAAAAAATGTCCTTTCAAATCCCATTGACATTCCACTTCCTAAGAAAGATCAAGATATCCCTTCCATCCTTTCCGATGATCCCATTGAAAGTCAACAACAAAGCACCTTTAAAGAGGATTCCAATGATCTTCCTCCTTGTCAAGAATAAATTATTCCTTTAAATCCTCCACAAGATCCTTTTGTTCCTCCATCTCCTTGTCTTAATGCTCCATATACACTCCAAGATCTCATTTCTTTTGATGATCCCATTATTTCTCCCATTTCATCTCTTGAAGAGCCTGTCATTGAACCATGTCCACTACATAATCCTAGTCCCCCTCATGATCCTAATCCCCCTCATGATTCTAATGTGTCAGTGCAAGATGTTCATGAACCCTTGACATGCATAATGGGTTCTTCTACTTTGGTGCAATCCGATCCACTTCAAGATCTCATTATTTCTCTCATATCATATCCACCTCATAATGGACTCGTGTCTTCTTCCCAAAGAAAAGAGTATCCCACAAGTCAAGATATTCATAAAGGCAAAGGAGTAGATCTCCATAAGCAAGAATCCCTTCATGTTAAAAAAAATATTAAGGGTCATGGCCTCAACGAAATTCCTCAAGACGTGGGTACCCCTACTAAATCCAACATCCCTTCAAAATCCAAACATATCCCTTCCCCATCATACTTTCCATCCATCTTAGGTCCTTATATTCCTTCATTCTCTATGCAAGGTCAGCAAAGGCACAAATCCTTGAGTAAATTTCATCCATCCAAAAGAACTCTATTTCATTCATATCCATCCATGCATTCCTTTCCCCCTCCAAGCAATTTGGATGCCAAGTATAAATGTCATAAGTCTAGCAATCCACATGTATTCAAGGATCAACATGTCCAATATAATCGACATGTCAAAACAAAGAACAATATGGTCTGTAAAGAAAAAGAAATATCCAAAAGGCCACAAAGGCCCACTAAGCAAAATAAAGCAAAGTCGAAATATATATGGGTTCCTAAATCCCTTATGCAAGCAATGCACACCAAAGAACAACAAAAGCATGAAAAATCCAAAACAATGTGGGTTCCTAAGCAACTTCTTGAAGCACAAAAAGAAAAATCCAAGTTGGAATCCAAAATTGATATTCCTCCATCCAAACCTCTCAAATTTGTTCCTCCATCACCTCCTTCTTCCATTTTGGGTCCTTATGTCCACAAATCCCTAGCTATTCCTTCATCAAAATCTCCATATCCAAAACCCACTCTTCCTCCATTAGTCCATCACCCCTCAAGGTGTGTGCCAATGTTGATCTTGCCTTCGTTTCCATCCACTGAAGCCCAATTCTTCCAATACCCTATCTATTATCCAATGCATATTTTCCATCCTTCCATCCCTCTAGTCCAATCCTTTGCATAAATCCTTGCCTTAGTTTCATCTTATTTTCCATGTCCTTATCCTACCAACGTCTTTGAGCATACTTTTAAAGGTCATGGTCCATTTTTTTTTTAAGGCTACTATCCAAAAAAAAAAGAAAAAAAAGATGCTTGAGTCCTTCTTCCATCCCCTATCATGTGTCCATCTTCTATTGAAAAAGTCAAAATACAAAAAAAAAAGTGAAAAAAAAAGACAAAAGAAAAAAGTAAAGCAAAAATAATCCATCCACTGGTGAAAACCTGGCAAACAGGTGCCTTGGGAAAGTACCATGATAAAAACCTGACAAACATTTGTCATGCGTAATTTATGAACTTCTTGCATACCGTACTTGGGGACATGTTTTATCCTATCATATCCTTTTGTCCTTCATTGTTCCATTATCCTATCGAACCCCTGTCATTACCCTTCATATCCTATTGTCCTTCATTGTTCCATTATCCTATCGAACCCCTGTCATTACCCTTCATATCCTATTGTCCCTCATGTCCAGTTTCCCTTTCCACCTTTGATCTTGACAAGGCTAAGGATCGTCATGAGCATCATGCATCTTGTTTGTAGCTTTTAGTCTATCATAGCTTTTGGTATTTATCCATTTGATTATTACAACCTTTCATCCATATTCCCTATCTTATTGCAACTTTCTGCCACTATCCCTTAGCCAATCCCGACCTTCAGTCCATGTCCCTTATCCATTCTTGGTCTTGCTTATCCTATCCATATCTTATCACTATCCATACACTCTTTTCATTCCTTGATCTTGATCTGACATAAGGACGCAAAATTTAAACATGGTTTCAAAAACCTCTTGACATGTCCCTCATGCCATGTCACTGCTTTACATTGTCATATCCAGTCTCTTGTCCCATCATGCAATAGCCCTTGAAAATTGCACCCATATTGTCTCCATGATAAAAGGCCTTTGTCTTCCCTCTATCCACCAAAATTTCAGAAAGCCTATTTATTCACCTATCATATTCCTTGCCTTGCTAGACACTGGGGGCAAAATCATAAAAATTGAAAAATGTCCTGAAAAAAAAAATCCCTAAAAACATTGATAAAATGTCTTGAAAAAAGAAGTCCTAAAAATCAAAATGTTCAAAAACCCTAAAAATTTCAAAACCTTAAAAATTATAAAACAGTCGCTTTTGTTTCATTTCACCAATAAACTATCCCTTTTGTACGTAGAAAAACATTTGTGTAGACAACAAAATAGATAACATGTTACAACACTGTGCTTAACAAATCATGCATTAATAGATGAACTTTTCAATCAAACCAGGCATTCAAACTGATCAAAATTGTCATGTCAATCAATCAACATCAATATCATTTGTCCTTGTCACTATTATCACGGGTCTTATACAGGGTGTGGTATATTTGAAACCAGACTGTGTCCTGTCTTCGACGGGGTACGACATTCCCTGAAACCAGACAACATGATCATTCTTGTTTTCCACTTTTGATAATGATGATCAGACTGTTTGTTTGACTTGGTTGAATTTGTGCGTCTTATCTTTTTACTGATTTATCTTTGGCTTTGATCATGTTCCTATGTTGCTCAATGATGTCACTAAGTGATTTAGAGTGATCGGGATGGTTCATGGTCCCTTTCCTTTTTTTTGTTGTGTTTGCTGTTTGTGGAATGTTTGTCACAAATTGGAGCAACTATATCATTGGGTGTCTGTGATAAGTACATTCACTTTGTGAATGCCGCACATAACTCGACCCTTGATGTATGCACCCTAGGATGCTTCACTCATTCCTTATGTGTGATGTGTCTGTCTTTTGCAAAAGGGGTTGCATTCCAGCTTTGGCCCTCAATGCCATGATGCTCTGCATCCACTTTGCTACAATAAATAAAGGTTCTCACCCACTTATGTGCATTTGTGAAAGCAAGTTTTCCTTCATCTCTAACTATTCTCTATCTAATTTCTTCTTACTAACATTTCTTTCATCAGTCTTGGCAGTCCGTTCCATCTAGTTTGGTCATAAATGCACAATTGCACTTGTGCACATTGTCTTGCACTTGTGCAGCATCAAGCTATGCCTGTGTACCTTACACAAGCGCAGAATGCGCCCACACAGGCGTAGATCTACATTTTTCGCTCCCTTGTGGGCCCCGCAATGTCCCGCAATCAAGCAAAATTCATTAAATTGAACAAATGGGTTTTTAAGCTACATACCGCTGCTCCCACATCGTTCGGTTGTCTGTAGGTGTGTACATGTTCCCCAAGGTGATCTACCATTGGAATGTTTGCCATCTCTCTGCAAGGGTCCTTTTTCCTGAGCAACAACGCCTCCACTTTGGCTAGTGCAAATGAACTCTTTTCCTTCTCCTTGTCTCCTATATAGATCTTTGTCAGTACCTAGATGGACATGCATGCTCTCCATCTTATGATGGTCGTGGTCTTTTGCACCTTCCACTACTTGTCCTTTGTGCATCCGACCTTCCATTTTTGATCTGTTCGAACCTATCGTCTTCTGTCATTCTTATCGATCACTTGGCCTCTTTTCTGGATTTTTCCGGCCAATTCCTTGAGGGGGCATGCATATGTCATTGTTATTGTCTGGGGCATTTTCATTATTATTCTTTGAAACAATGCTTAGAATCGCATTGTCTCAAAGAGGGGCAAAATGTAGACGTCTAAAAATGGTCAATGCTTGTGGAGTCATACTTTAACATTTGCGCATTGCCTTATTTTAGGGTTCTTGCGCTGCATTAACATTTCTTCTATGTTGTGCACTTGGTCTTTATCATTTACGAGCATCGAGTCCTTCTTCTGCATTCCTCATTTTTCTCGCTTTCGAATTAGGTCTTGTTGATAGCAATCTTCAGTCATGATTTTGGTTGATCTTATCCTATCGCATCATGGTGCGTGCTCATTTATCATCATTTTGGACATTGTCAATCCTAATCGATGATAGAATTAGGGTTTTATCCTCATTGATTTTTGTCAACCAATCTCAATAATTTATCAACAATGGTCCTTTGTCAATCAGAATCATGATCTAACCTACATTAATTTCTTGTTGTCTTGACCTAATTCCTTGTCCTCTTATTTCTAGGGTTTTATGATTTATTCATTTAATCCTTTTCTTCTTCTTTGTGGGTTAAATAAATCTATTTATTTAGTCCTAGGTCTCTTTCATGAAGTAATTAATGGATGAAAACCTATTAATTAATTCACCTAATTTCTATTTCATCTTTTTCCTCAATTTTCTAATTTGCTAATTTCTCCTAATTCCTAATTTCTATTTCTACTATTTTCTTTAATTTTTCTTATATTTCCCCTAATTTCATTCCCTCATTTTCTCCTATGTTTATGCTTCCATTTTTTGCAATCATGGAGGCTATTTTCTCTCTTCCCTTTTGTCATGGGAATGGCATTTCAATCTTGTCATAATTTGTCATACATCTTGCATAGCAACTTGTCATAATTTGTGCATAATTTGTCATACTCCTTGCATAGAAATTGTCATACATTTATCATAATTTTGCCATTCTTGATTTGAATTTCCTTTCAAATATCTTCATGCTAATCTTGTCCTCTCTCCAATTTGTCTATAAATTGGATGAGTTTCTTCAATAAAAGGAGAAATCAATCACATTTTTGAGTAACCTTATGCTGCAAATTTCATCTCTCAACAATTTTCTTTTCTCTTGCATTTTGCATTTGTAGGTGAGATCCACATCAAATTTGAAGGTGAAAGAAGAACAATGGAGCCACATGAAGGAGATATCTGTGTTGGTTTGCTTCGATTTCATTTGATTTGAATATCTTGTCTTTATGTCTTCATTGATTGGATTGGGATTGCTTTCATAGCAGCTTTAGGTTTTGTGGTTGTCCTAATTGGTATTGTTTTGATGATTTTCAATTTCCTGATCTACATTCTTGATTACAAAACATATTTCTTTATCATATCTATCCACTACACTCTATGGTAGTCTTTCTCTAGTTTTCATTTTGGCTTGAAAAGCTTTGAAATATTTAGTTATATTGCTATCTTTAGAAGTATCCATGCTGGTGAAAGCTTCCTATAATTGTTTTCCTACCGATATTTCATATCCAAAGTCTTTCTGTCCTATATCGGGGATCTCCTTTGTGAAATACAACATTAAGCATACTAAGAGATTACCAAAGTGAAATGTTCCTTTCTTATCACCTTTAATCTTATTCAAATTATCTATGAGTTCATCCTTTAGCCATTCACACACATCTATTTTTGCATTATTGTTCACCATTTCATAAGAACTATTAATGGAAAGACTAGAAACTGAATTAAGTCTATTTGCATGTGTAGTCTTGTAACCTAAAATCATACTTATGAATCTCATATTGATGTCCTTGATGTCATTTACTCTTAGTGATCTATTATCAGATGTTGCTCTGGTTAGGGTCATGAATTTTTTGTTAGGGACTTTCTTTGTCTTGTCTAGTCTGCTGCCGGTTGAGGGTAAACCTGTTACTGCCCTAATTGCTTGCCGGGTGAATTTACAGATAGAGTCTAACCATAGAAATTCTCCATGTGCCTTGCTTAGGACAATTCTCACTACTTCTTCTGGAAATTCAGGTATATTCAATATCTCAAAAAAACCTAAAGTCTCCAAAATCTTGTGCTTGGGTTTAACAGTGCCATTTTCATCACAAATTACGGTTTTAAACATTTTTAGCAATTCCTCAGAACCTAATTATTCAATGTTGCAATGAATATAAATCCTAGGGTCTTCAACATAAGCTACACCTTTAGGAATCTTCGAAAATGCTCGTATGGAGTCATCTTGCTTAGCTACTTTGGGAATAATTTTGAACACGAGCCTAGGGAATTTTACATTTTCCAGAATAGTAGGGTTTGCAATAAATTCGGGAGTAGAAGAAGATGCCATTTAAAAAATACCTTTAGTTGCCTGATAATGTCCGAATGATTGAAAGAAATCACTTCACACCTTCGCTTTGAATGCCTTTGCTTAGATTTTGTGTTCTCTACTAATTTGAATGCTCGATGAATCAAAAATGAGGGAAAATCGATGATTTATAATGAAATTTCTTTCAACAACCATATTAAATGCTCATCAGTTAAGTGAAAACTTAACACATCTACTGATAAAGAAGAAATCTATCTTCTCACCATCGACCGAGTGTAATCTGCATGATATTCAACTTGCTTCAATACCCCCAAAGGGTTACTTCTCAATTGGATGAAGAATCTCCTACTGGTGGTGTAATACTCTATTCTACCGATGAAGAAATAGTCTCATCAATATTCTGATCTATCTTCCTAATCCATTTTTTTGAAAATTCTTGCTTTACCTCATCTACCTTTTCTTTGCCTTTCAAACTAGGTCCTTTACTATTTGTCGGTGAAGTCTTGCTTCTACAAAATTTTGCAATATGTCCAATTTTGTTACAAGCATAACAAGTTACATTATTCTTCTGAATAGCTTTTCCATATCCTATGCTGGTTTGTTTTCTGCATTGATTAGATAAGTGCCCAAATCTTCCACAAACATAACATTTCACATTCATTTTGCAGTTTTTTGAATTATGACCAACTTTGTTGCATTTGGAACATTGACCGATGGGTGCATTGATGTTCTGATTGTTTATGAATCTACACTGATTTTCTCTATGACCATACTTGTTACAACTAAAGCATTTCCCATTAAATTTATAAGCACTAGGTTGTCTTACCAGTTTACTATGATCATGATTGTTTGCAGTACCGGAACTTTCTCCCACTTCAAATCCAAGTCCATTAGTATCTCCATTAGGTTTCTGACTTTTTAGCATGTTATCAAATTCTTTTGAGGTTTTCTTGAATTTCTCTTTGTGTTGATTTGTAGTAGCCAACTCATTTTCCAGAATTCCCCTTTGTCTCATAAGTTCAATTTTATCATGTTGCATGTGAATCATTTCTGTCTTCAACATATCATTTTCATGACTGAGTCTCAAATTTTCATTTCCAGCATCATTGAGTCTCGCAGTCAAGTCATCTTCATTCTTCTTTCTATCTTCAATGTCTTTACAAAACCTCATAGTCATATCTTGCATTTCATTCTTCATAGTACTATTTTCTTGTCTCAACTTGTTCACAAGCTCATTAAGAGTTTCCTTTTCATCATTATCATTCTGCATCTTCTCATGAAGTTCTTTTCTTTTATTTCGAGTTTTAGTAAGATTCTCCTGAAGTCCTTGAATGAATTCCTATGCAGTTCTTAGATCATATTCAAGTTTGATATTCTTCAACTTCTCTACATCATAGTCTACAAGAGCTCCTTCCAATTGTTTTCTTAAGTTCTCCATTTGTATCGGTGTCAGAATCTTCCTCAAGCTGTTAGGCTTTTGCAAATAGAGGACTAGGCTCTGATACCAATTGTTAGGATTAATGATAGTCCCAAAGATACTGAGAGGGGGCGTGAATCAATATCTAACCGGTTTACTGAATATTTAACCTTATTAAGAACTTTGCATTCCAAAATAGTGTACCGGTAAAAAAGAATTAATGCAGTAAATAGGAACAATAAGGACAACATAGAAAACACACCATAACACAAGATGTTTAATGAGGAAACCCGGTGTGGGAAAAACCTTGGTGTGATTTGTGACCCACAATATTCACTCAATGGCCAATGAATAAATATTACTTACAATGAGGGGCTTGCACATGCAGGAAGGCCAATTGACTGGAGCTCATTGCTCAATAAGAGTCACACTGACTACAAAAGTGGATTATGAAATCCAATACAATGTACTTCTTCAAATCAGCATCAACTATGTCAGGTTTAGTACCAGTTTAAGCTCATTCTATAACCAAAACCTTCACTGTTAACTATATCTCCTTACACAAAATATCATCCATATATTTTCTCCATGCATATATCTTTTCTACTCAAAATGACCTATAAGATCTCATACATATATATGAGTCTTTTATAATATGCCATGTTGGCTTTACAAAAGATAATTACAATTAAATACAATAAACAAAAGTTTATTCCCTATCGACTGGGGTGCCGGTATGCATTGTTGCCGTTGCCAGTGAAGTGTTTGTGGGTGTATGTAGATGTCTATTCCAGTGCCAGTTCTTGCCTGTGGCTTTACCAAATGAGTGCCAAAAGGTTGCTAGATGGTTGCCATCAATGACAACACCACTGTTCTCATAAGAGTGTAGAATTCCAACATAGATGTGGGCTTCATCAGACCTATCAATTATGTAGAGTGGATTTCCAATTTCATCCCAGTGACTAAACACTCTAGAGGCATCAGGATTTGTATAGATTTTAGAGATCTTAACAAGGCTTGTTCTAAAGATGATTTTCCACTCCTAAACATTGACATGATTGTAGATCTTACAACAGGGAATGAAATACTATCACTTATGGATGGTTTTTCTAGCTATAATCAGATCAGAATAGCACTAGAGGACCAAGCTAAAACAAATATCACTTGTTCTTGGGGTAACTACTACTGGAATATAATGCCCTTTGGTCTCAAAAATATAGGAGCAACGTATCAAAGAGAAGTGATTACATTATTTCATGATATTATATATGATTTCATGGAACACTATGTAGATGATATCCTAGAAAAATCACAAACTAGAGCAAATCATTTAGAGGTCTTGGCAAATATATTCGACGGATTGGAACAATACAAGGTAAGGTTAAATCCAAAGAAGTGTGTGTTTGGTGTAACAACTAGAATGTTGTTAGGGTTCATAGTATGAAATAGAGGAATAGAGGTAGATATTAAACACCAGCAATACTTAAACAACTCAGAAGTCTGCAAGGTCGACTTCAATCCATTCAACGTTTCATAGCACATTTGGTAGATAAGTACCACCTATTTCAACACCTTTTTGTAGTGTCATAAAATTGCGACCCTAGCAATTTTAACCACATTTGAGGTCCTCACCTTGGCGGGAGCATCTTCCTTCCCAACTGAGATTTCTCTCTACATTTTCACCTCAAACCTCTCCTTGTTTAAGCCCTGAGATGACCTTAGGACCCTATTGGGACCCCAAGATAGGGAAAGTTAGGGGCATGGTGCCCCTATCCCCCCTCTTAGGGTGGCCCCAAGATAGTTCCCCTGGGTCCTATCTGCATTTTAGGATTCCAAACTTCCCCGATGTCATCCTTAGGTGAGATGAATTAATTCTTTGAGGCATGTATAAAAGGGAGTTAGTCTTCTCATTTGCAGGGGGACATGAAAGATACAATAGGTGAAATTCAAGGGAAAGGTCTTCTTCAAGCATCCATCAAGTCTTCTTCTTCATGTGTCTTCTTCATTCATCCATTGCAGAAACATTTATAACATTCATTTGCAAGCATATGTGTGTGTTAGAGTTTTGTCATGTTACATGCCATTTCATGCAACACTTGTGATTTCATTCAAGAAGCAAAGCAACCATCATCAACAAATTGCAAATCTACAAGGTATACATTTCCATTGTTTACATTCAAGCACTTGCAATTACTTTATTTCAAGGTTGATTTATCAAGCGAAGTTTGACTGAGGCAAACCCCTATCCACAACCCTTCTTCCCTTCTTTTCTGTATGTAGGTTGCAGGTGTGCAACTGTATTTTTAGATTTGGACTCCATTTACAAAGGTAGTAGAACCCTTTTCATTTCACAGATTTTGCGGAGGACCATGTGCACTTTCAACACAGTCCCGACGGATTTTATCCAAATTGGTAGGGAAGATCCGTATCAGTATAAATATCTTAGATCCAAAGTTACAACGTGATCCAGAACCAACAGCTCCTCATTTCACTCATTTTATCTCGCTTTCCTATATAGTCAACAAGTCAACTTTCTCATTTACAATAGAGGGTAAATCACACTTCAACCCTTGCAATCCACTTGGAATTCACATGTTTCCCTTGGATTTGGATCTAGTGGATCCAAACCCCTCTTTTGAATGTAAATTTCCTCTATGCAAAAATCATCCTAGTGACTTCCTTTCTCTCTCCTAGGTGGGGATTCAATACGGTCCAATTTTCCACTTTACACTTTTAAAGAAAGGTGTTTACCTTCAAATGGTCAGAACAATGCCAAGAGGAATTTGAAGATTTGAAAGATTATCTATTAACAACGCCAGTTTTGATAGCACCAGTCCATGGAAAACCATTACTCCTGTATATATCAGCCACCAACTTAGCTTTGGGTGCTCTTTTAACACAACACGATGATCAAGGAAAAGAATGAGCATTCTACTGCATTAGTAGAACCCTTGTAGGTTATGAATTGAATTACACTACTATTGAGCATGCATGCCTAATAGTGGTCTTTTCCTCCTAGAAGTTAAGACACTACACGATCAATCACAAGATCTAGCTCTTTGCAAAATTTGACCCATTCAAGTACCTTTAAAGTAGATCTACACTAACTGGAAGGTTGGCCAAATGGGGGTAATGATCCTCAACAAATTCAACATTGAATTTGTTGATAGGAAAGCCATGAAAGGATAAATTATTGCAAACTAATTGGCAGAAGCATGAATGATAGACCACCATCCTATGTTGATAGACTTTCCAGATGAGTCCATCTTTACAATCACAATATCCAATGAATGGAAATTATTTTTTGATGGATCACATACAAACCATGGAGTAGGGATGAGAATTCTTTCTATCACACCTCAAGGTGACTCTATCCCCAAGTCATTCAGAATAAGCTTCACATGCACAAACAACATAGCCGAGTATGAAGCCTTGGTCATAGGAATTCAAACATCAGTGCAATAGAAAATAAAGGACCTACAAGTATATGGTGACTCTCAACTCATTATAAATCAAGTCAATGATGATTATGAAACCAAAGATGACAAGATGACACCTTATAAGTAGTTGGTAGATGAATTAAAGCCATATTTCACCAACATCACATTTGATAAAATCTTTAGGGCACAAAACTGAGTTGCAAATGCAATGGCAACTATGGGATCTCTCCTTGACATGCCAAACAATGGAACTTAGTTTGAGTTCATAATGGAACAAGCAATGCCACCTTCATATGAGATACTAACTTAAGAATATGTTTGCACAATAGTAGGACCTGAATCTCCTTGGTATCAAGAGATATATGTGTATTTACATGATCAATATATGCCACCTGACCTTTCATCAAATCAAAGAAAGACTTTCATAAGACAAGCCTCTAGATACACACTCATTGCAGATACACTATACAAAAGAGGTTTGGATACAACTCTACTTAGATGTCTCAATTCTAATGAAGCAAAATTAGCTCTACAATAAGTTCACAATGGAATTTGCAGTGCCCATGTTAGTGGCCCAACTCTAGCTAAAAAACTCTTGAGAACAGGCTATTATTGGCCAATAATGGATAAATATTCATACAAATATGTGCAAAGATACAAACAATGTCAGATCGATGGAGACCTAATCCATGCACCAACAAAATAGCCTCAACCAATGACATCACCATGGCCATTCTCACAATGGGGACTTGATTTAGTAGGAAAGATCAACCCTGCTTCTTCTAACGAACATAAGTTCATTCTCACTACCATAGAATATTTCACTAAATGGGTTGAAGTAATCCCTATGACCTATACTACATGCAAGCACATAGCTAATTTTATTCTGAATTAGATTATTTGTTGATATGGAATACCAATGAGCATTGTAATGGATAATGGTCGACCTTTCAAAAATTATGAAGTGGTAGAACTTTGTGAATAGTTCCATATTCAACACTATTTTGTAACTCTATATTATCCTTAGAGAAATGGTTAGGCAGAAGAAACAAACAAAACAATCCTAAAAATTCCTAAAAAAGTAGTTAATGAAGCAGGTCGAGATTGGCACATACAACTCAATCCTACTCGATGGGCTTACAAAACATGTGTACGCACAACAATAAGAGCCACACTGTACTCCTTGGTATATGGAACATAAGCCATTTTACCTATCGAAGTAGAATTACCATCACCGAGGATCTCTTTAAAGAATATCTTATCTGATGAAGATCACATAGTTGCAAGGTTACAAGAGTTGGAACTCTTGGATGAAAAGAGACAGACTGCCCTAAATCACTTACAAGGATATCAAAATAGAATGCGTAGAAGATACAATAAAAGAGTGAGACCATGTCACTTTGAAGTAGGAGACATTATCTTGAAGGAAAACCAGAGAAACTTAGTGGAGCGAGAAAAGCGAGGAAAATTTGAAGCAAACTAGCAAGGCCCTTTTATCATAACATGAGTATTTGGAAACAATCCTTATCATTGACAACAATAGAAGGAGATCCACTACCTGAACCCATGAACAACATCCACCTAAAAAGATATTACATCTAAGGGATGGGTTCATTTAAATTTTCAAGTACTGCATTTACCTATTTCTTTACTGCATTGCGTCACATATCTCTACATCATAGTTGCATTTCATATTGCACAACATCTAGCTGTATATCATTATTGCTTTTGCATATAGCTGCATCACTAAACAAGGCAATTGTCTGAGTCATTCACTTGTCTGCACTAAAAGGAGCAAAGGTTGTCTCATTTCCTAGATACTTGTTCATGAAGTCTTTAATCATTTATCTTCAAATGTCACCTTGTGATTGAGCTTTATCCATGGTTGAGTAGAGGTTTCAATATGGATCCTTGTTACCTAAAATCTATCGATTGCTATATATCACACATTAATTAATAAACTCTGTCATTACAGATACCTAGTTGGTCATGTGGCTAGTGAAAAATCCACTATTCTACTTGAGTGTTGTTGTAATCATCATACCCAAGTAGGTTTCATTACTTAAAAGTCAAGACAAGGAAAAAAAAGAAAAGTTATGCCAAATTTCCATCTCAAGGAAAAATAACACAGATATATAACTGGAATATCATACAAAAATGTGCAATAAAAGCTTGACTAAGGGAAAATGTGAATAAATCCATTAGTGCTATGGACGTCTACTGGCAATGGAGCAATATTCAAGAGATTATGGTGTATAACATTGTAAGAGCCCTAAAATCTTGTTGGTAGTGAGGCTCTATCTAGGTTTCTTTTGAAGTCAAAATAACTCACGTAGCTAGCCACATAGGATTCCAAGGGTCTTTGATGGTTATAAAAGTCAAAATAAATTCAAGTGCACACACATGGGCAAAAGGGGATCAAATTTTCAAGAATTGATGGAGAAGTTTTCCGCGCCTCCATTCATAAATCTTGATTACATGGTGTGTTAAGATTGGATGATCTAAAGTCTTCTGAGAATGGATTGAGCTCCTATCTCTAAAACATTTTACACCTTTAATTCAATTAGGGAATTTCAGAATGAAAGATGCATGTATACTCACCCTTGTTCGAATAGGAACTACATCTTCATCTTGCATCTTGCATTAGCATAACTCATATTGAAAATTCATTGTCTCCATATGCATCATCATGTCATCATAGGTCTGCATACTTGGGGGCATAACTAAAAAAATCTTAAAAATTGGAAAATGATCCTGAACAAAATCAATAAAAACATTTAGATAAAATCTTTAAAAAATCCAAAAAATATTTGCAAAACACACACAAATCTTAAAAATCGTAAAAAAGTCCTAAAAACCCCTAAAAATCGAAAAAAGATCCTGAATAAATACCAAAAATAATCGAACAACAAAATCAAAACATTTGAAAATGATCCACAAAATCCTAAACATCGAAAAACATCAAAACAAACTAAAAATAAAAAAATAATCAAAACTTGCAATAAAATATCTCGTGAGAAACAAATACCCTAGCAGATATCTAGCAAATACTTCATGTGAAGTTTAACAAAGGATATAACTATCTTATAAAAAATCTGCAACCAAACTGATCATGTCTTATCAATCGCAGATTTCCACATCAACGTGATCATTATCATATCTTAGACAGAATCAAATACACTTGAAACTAGACAAATCAGTCTTAAGTGGGGTCCAAAACTTCTGAAACCAAATCAAAGAAAAGGCACAACTAGTTTAGTTGCTGAATTTTGTCTAATTTGTGTAAGTAGGAATTCGGAAATTCATCAAAGCAAATAGAAATTAAACTAGCTCAATCACAAAAACTAAATTGCAGTGACAAATCCTAATTACATTCAATAGAAAACATGAAGACAAGATATTCAAAATGAAATTAAAGCAAACCAAATGCAGATATCTCCATAATTCTCCATTGTCCTTCTTTCTCCTTCAAATTGCTTTGTTTGTGGATCTCACCTATAAGTGCATAAGCATGAAATGAAAGCAAGATTGACAAGACAACATAAGGATACTAGAAGCGTGATTGATTGATCGATCGGGGGCCATGATTGAAGAAATTCATCCAATTTATAGACAAATTGGAGAGACGACAAGATTAGCATGAAGAGATTTGAAAGGAAATTTCAAATCAAGAATGACAAATATGACAAATTATGACAAAATTGACACTTTCTATGAAAGATTGATTGATTGACAAATTATGACAAATTGACAAGATTGCTATGTCATTCCCATGAAATTAGGGGAAATATTAGAAAAATAGGAGAAAATAGAAAATTAGATGAATTGGAAATTAGGAAATTAGAAATTGATGAAAATTAGGTAAATTAATTAATAATTTTTCATTCATTAATTAATTCACAAAAAGAGGAGGAATTAATTAGCCAATTAAATAAATATTTAATTGTGATAGGAAGACTTAGGATAAATAAATAAATTATTTAACCTAGAGGGAAAATGACAAACAAGATTAAATGAACAAATCATAAAACCCTAGAAGATGAATTAGAAATGCAAGGACGACAATTAGGTCTTGACAAAAGATAATTGATGTAGGGTCGATTTAATCATGATTTTAATTGACAGAGGATCAAATGCTGATAAACGATTGAGATTGATTGATAAATTGACCAAGATTGATAAAGAGATCAAATTGATAAGTGCCAATTGACGAGGAACAATGACTAATTGATCAGAATTGACATGATTGAAAAGGACAACGATCGATGACAAATCGATCGCAAAATGACAAGATTGACAAGAGGACAAGGATTGATGACGAATCAATTGCAAAATGACAAGATTGACAAGGACAAGGATCGATGACGAATCGATTGCAAGATGACAAGAGGAAAAAACCCTAATTCTATCATCGATTAGGATTGACGATGTCCAAAATGAAATCGAATTGACGATGTCCAAAATATGACAAATGAGCACGCACATTGATGCGATAGGATAAGATCGACCAAAATCATGACTGAAGATTGTTATCGACAAGACCAAATTCGAAAGCGAGAAAAATGAGGAATGTAGAAGAAGGACTCGATGCTCGCAAATGATAAAGACCAAGTGCGCAACATAGAAGAAATGTTAATGCGATGCAAGAACCCTAAAATAAGGCAATGCGCAAATGTTAAAGTATGACTCTGCAAGCGTTGACCATTTTTAGATGTCTACAATTTGGTTTTTATCTTTTATCGATTGGTGAAGATCATGTTTCTATGCTACTCAAGGATGTCCATAAAGTGACTAGAGGAGCCATGATGGGCATGATCCTTTACTTTGTTTGTTGTTTTGTGGTGTGAACCAATGAAGTTCTAGGCCAATTTCTCTAGTGGGTGTCTATGATAGGTGCATTCAGCCCGTGAATGCGACACATACCTCAACTCCTAGTGAAATTCCTTGAATGGAGGGTTCATTCCTTGTCTTCTATGTGTTTGTTTCTTGCAATGAGATATCTATACATCCTAGTTCCTTATACCTCAGTGTACTAAGCTCCATTGATACATAATAAGGCTCAATGATGATAATGTATTGCACTATGAATAAAGGCAAAGAAGACTACTCATCACTCTTATCACTATCATATCATCTCCATTTTGATATCAAGTTAACATGGTTGATATCATCTTCAACATTTTTTGCAAATTTCTCTTTCTTACTATTACTTATTCTAAATCAAGAGGATCTATCAACAATGTATTGTGTCAATACAAAAACATTCATATAGGTTGCATATCATTATAAGTTCATTTTCCATTAGTTAAATGCATGTTACTTAGATTCACTTGCATTATTACTCAAAGTTAATTGCATTAGATTCATTTAGCTAAATATCATATCATTTTAGACTCATTATACTATAGAAGCATTAGTTACCCAATCATATCATCACATTGCATAAAATAAAATGCACTAGAATCATAAAAGGCATCACACACACATAGAACATCATATATACACATCATATAGAACCATACATAATAGAAATAACACGAGGCATGTATAATGCCACCAAAATTCATATCATATATATCTCAAAAGTGTCAGAATACATCATATCAAATATAAGATAGTGTCTCAACTGACACTTCCCATATCCCCAGGTGGATCCTATCTACTTGATCCTACCCCAGGATGTGCCAATGATGTCCGAGGTGGACCCAGAACACCACCATTGTTGGTCCTCCATGAAGTAGACCTTGGTGAAGGAGCACCTAAGGGTCCAAAGAGAACTCAAAGAAAAATGTGGAATGGTTAAGTTAATTTGAGTGTAAGAGGGTCATTCATGACCTAAAACAATGTAATAAGACCCTTGAAGGTCAATTGATGTAATGGTTGAGTTATTGAGTCAAGTTGCCTAGTTGAGTCATTAATGGTCAAATGGTGTCATATGGGAAAATGTATGTAATAATTTCCAAGAAGGTATATTAGGTGTCAATTTGGGGTTCGTCAAGTTTTTTAAATGTGTTCAAGGCATTAGATTAAGTCTCTTGATGTCATAAGGTCAAAATGTCAAAATTTGTCAAGTTTAACAAATTCAAATTTGAACTCCAACGACTAGTTGGTTCAAAAGTTAGTTAGAAAGGTTGCAATCAGTTTTGGGAGTCTAAATGAGTTTAAAACCTCCTTCTAATGTGTGTGAAAGGTTTTTGTTAAATATAGGAAGGTGATACATGTAAAGATAAACTTTTGATAATAAAATACACATGGATTCACTACACTTTGAGATCAAAATCTGAACTTTCATACGTGGAATACCTTTATTATTTTCATTTTGTCAATGGTTACTATGTTTGGATGATCTAATAACAATATTATCACTCAATTGAAATTTTTTTGAGGGTTTACCAATCCATTTATGTAGTTTTGATTGACTATTTTTGTGTAACCGCTGTTATTGATAGTTTTTACATAGTTTTGAGGGCCATTATGTGGAAATAGACTCATTCCACTTTATGTTCTTTCTTTTTCTTGTGGAATGAGACTAGGAAAGTGTATTATAGCCTCTCATGTTGATTTGAACATAGGGAGAGTGAATTGGAGAGATGGTGATCACCAATTATTGAAAAGTTGCTATTAGAAGAGTGGATACCCGATGCCATGTATAGGTCTGAGAGTTTTCATTGCAAAAGGGTATCATTTTATGATAGATTGTGTCTATCCATGCTGATTATATGGTGTTTGACCTTTTGGTTGGGTCTAGAAGTGTTTGGATGTGTAAGATTTGGGAAGCCCCAGGTTTTGGGTCCTAAAAGTGATGGTTTGGTGTTTGTGTAGATGAGAATGAAACCACTTGAAAAATTGAAAATATGTTGATTTTAATCCTAACTCAAGACTATTTTGGGGTTTGGGATTGAGGAGAGAAGTTTGTGAAAAGGTTGCTTTGTAAAAGTGGCCTAATTAGGCCTAATCCTAGTAGGGCATAGCCTGAATCTGAGATTTGGTCCAAAAAAATAGTATCTAGTATTGAGATATGTTATATAAGGTTTAAATGGGTATCTTAAAAGGTAAATATATTTCTAAGTGTTTTGGGAGAGTTTTGAGTTAATGGCCAAATACCCGATTTGGAGGGCTAGTACGAAGTAGCCTCTTAAGTGCAGTTTTGTGTGTTGGGAATTGAACTAGTCAATTTGGGCATGTGGAACCTTGTGTTAGAGTTTTATAGGTCTGTTGAGCCATTGAATTGTGCTGGGTGAAGCCATTGAAGTTCAAAACCCCATTTGAGGGATTTGGTGATGCCTTGAGAGTGCATTGCGACAAGGTGTGAAAGGTTGAGGAAACTAATATTGGATGGTCGTAGTTTGATTATTTCCAAGGAAATTTGAGTGTGATAAGAGGTTGACACAAGGCTTTACATCATATTGGTATTAGAGTAGCAAGTAGGTCCTTGTGGAAATATTGAGTGGTTTCTTGTTTGGAAGGGTTAACAGTTGGAGATAGATTGTGAAGAAGTCTCCTAAGAACTAGATGGCTAGGGAGAATCATGAATTGAGAGAAGCCTTAGAGGAAAGATAAAGAGAGTTGAGGGATAGAAGAGAAAATTATGCTACAAGAGAAAGAGAATAAAGACAAGTAAGGAGAGAGAATACATCAATCTTGGCAAGGTTGGAAGCATTGGAAAGGAATCCTAGAGGGGATGAGCAGGAATGGACAAGAGGAAGGAGGTATAGAAACAAATGAGAATCAACAAGGAGGGGATGAAGAACAAATAGATGCTAATGAGAATAAGATGGTGAGATTGTTGAAGGGAGTCCAAGGGGGTGGAACTAAGACAACCATTGGGTTACCTATCAATCATGGGAAGATGGATAGTGAGGAAGTGTTAGGGTGGATAGATGCCCTAGAGTATTTATTTGAGTATGAAGAGATGAGTGAGGAGAAGAAGGTTAAGTTTTCTACAAAAAAGTTGAGGGGTACTACTCTAATATGGTGGACTAGTGAGTAGGCAAAGAGAGTGGCTAGAGGAGGAGCAAAGGTTACCTCTTGGAGTAGAATGACAACCATGATAAGGAATCAATTTCTACCTTTAGATTATGCAATTCAGATCAAAAGGATGAGACAAAACTTGAAGCAGATGGACCTAGATGTGATGACATATACAAACCAATTTCACAAGTTAAGCATAAGAGGAGGATTAGAAGATGAGGAGGAAAAAGTAGCAAGATACTTGAATGGGATGAGATATAACTTGCAAGATGAGATAGGGTTGAATTCCCCTAAGACTTTGGGAGAATGTTTTCAGTTGGCAATCAGAGTAGAGGAAATATTAAAAAGGAAATAAGAAAGATAAGGAAGTGGTAGAGGTAATGCAAATAGAGGAAGAGGTTCTAGGCAAGGTAATGACAACCTTGGGCAAGGAGATAGTATAAAGGTTAAGAAGTTAAATGCGGATTAGAGAGGAGGTTATAGAGGAGGTGGTAGATTTGGATTAGGTAGAGGATCAGGAGTATTCACTGGGAGATGCTACACATGTAATGAAGTAGGGCACACATCATTCAAGTGTCTTGAGTAAAATGCAAATTTTGAAAAGATAAATGAGAAGAGGGTTTAGTTGGTTCAAGAAGAAGCAAATGATGGCACCCATGATGTATACCCAAAGGTAGGAGAAACATTGATGATCATGAGAGCACCTTTGGAATATCAATACATGTCAAAAGTTTCAGTTTTCAGAAATCATTGTAAAAGTAAAGGTAAGGTGTATAAGATGGTAATTGATTAAGGTTTTCATGATAATTTGGTTTCTCAAGAGATGGTGGACAAGTTGCAATTGGAAAGACTACCTCATCCACATCCTTACAAAGCTTCTTGGGTAAGTAATGAACAATTTCTTTTGGTTAGAGAAAAAGAATTTGTTCATTTTTCAATTGGTGGCTACTATGATAGAGTTTTGTGTGATATAGTACCCATGGATTGTTGTCACATATTGTTAGGAAGGCCATGGTAGTATACTAGAAGGACAATACATGATGGTTTGTAGAATACTTATACTGTTAGGAAGGATGTCATAACCCCTCTTTGGACATTGGATTAAATAAATACGATAATTAAAACATTTATAAATTAACATTTAATGATATTGGAAAATCGTCTCATTTATGAGACTTCACGATTTTCCTCTAATATATGATTATTAATGTTTATTATTTGTTATGATTATTATTATTATTGTTTTATTTTAATGTAACGTTCATAATTCAATTATTAATATTATATTAACTATTAAAGAATTTTTACCATAAAATACTATTAAAACATAAAATAGATATATTGAATATATTACACTTACCATATAATGTGCTATTTAATAAATATAAAATATAACATAAATTGTCAAAATACATTATAATTATTATTTGGAATAATAACGTATTAATACGATACCATAAATAGAACCAATATTGATATACAATACGAATTTCTTATAATATATCAATACCTTATAAATCAACGCTAAACCTGGACTATATTACAAGGGGCGTATTGCACCCGGCAATCGCATTGATGTCAATCCCCTATATCTCATTGATTTATTCAAAATCCACATTAAAATGCTTATTTGGTGAATAAATGCATAATTAATATTGTATCAGTATATGTACAAATTAATTATAGTTTTCTGTGTCTAATGTATATATATTAAATAGATTGGTATGTTAATGATTAGTAAATTGATTATTAGCTTAATTAGGGATGTTAACAATAACTACTAATCCTAGCGGGTCCCAAGCAATAGAACTTCAGAAAGAGAAGTGACATTTGGGGAAGTCACGACTCCCTCTATTCCATCGCGTCTGATCCACGTGAATAAATAGGAGCACGGGTGGTCAGACCAGGGGAGGACGGGAATTAGAGGAAGAGAGTATCGCCCAGAAGAACCATTGGGAATTATGCTATCCGCCCAACTACATTTTGTCACGCACAGGTATTGTGTGTGCATCTTTGTGATTGCAGGATTATCCCTAATAAAGCCATCGGTTGCAGGCTTAAGGTATGAACTGACTTATGTTATGAGTTTTCTCTTTTTGTAAATCATGCATGATAATCATTTGCTGTTAGTCAATGAATTAATACAGAATTATATTCTCAGATTTAATCAGAAATGTATTTCAAGTAGATTAGATAGATACTATAACCATATGGAATAGAGTTATTGCTGTTAATCAAGCACTGTACCGGTAGAGGGGATACACAAAGTCAAATGTCATATAGAATATAAAAGAAATATTATAAAATATCCGTTGTTCAAGCTTCAAGTCAATATTTAATTCTCTTACTGAATTCAATAATCATTGAATCAGTTTTCAATGTCGTGCATTTTATAAATAATCAACGTTATCATCTAGTGTCATCATGATCATCATCATTTGTGGCACTTGAAGTAAGAATAGGCGGGAATATGTAGTGATCTTTATGAGGAAGAAGACACCATAATAATCGATATTCTTGGCAATAAGGAATTAGAAGCTCCCCTCGATACAAATTCCGCAAGATAAGTTCTATCTTTAAAACTACTCTTACTATTATAAATTAAACATTATAATAAAATCTCTTTAGAATTGAAGAATTTATATTTTATAATTCTCACATTGACTTAGAATTGTTGACTCAGGACTAAACCAAGGTAAGTCACTAACGGGGACATTACAAAGGATGGTAAAACCTTTTTGTTAAACCCTTTGCAAGATGATAAAAAATTTCAATAAAGAATTATCTTCATGGGGAAGAAGGAGTTGTTGCATGAAAATGTCCCTAGGGGAGAAGGAACCAAGGGTAATGAGAGGTTGATTATAAAATAATCAAATGAGCAGAAGGTTGGTGGTTGTAGCAATAGTGTATCGGGTTTGAGACATGGTGATTTTGAAGTTATGCATGACAGTTTAATGATTGGGGCACTGAGGTTTCCTTTGGTTGGTGAGTTAAAGGATGGAGAATGCTCTCTAGTGGCTAGAAGAGAGTGCAGTCACTTGAGTTTGAAGAAACCGGTTGATATGGGTGGATGACATTCAAGATATGACTATGAAGGATAGAGATATAATGGTACAATGTTTAAGACTAATGTCATACAAAGGTTTGATGCAGGTTGCAGGTGGAAGAAGGGTGCCAAGAATCATGAGGAGTTGTTATTGCAACAGATTCCTAATGACAGTGGTAATGGTGTTTCTTATTATGGACAAGGCTGCATGAGACCATCAAGGAGGATTTATGGAACCCAAGGAAGACAACCATTGAGTACATTCTCTTGTGACAAGAGAAGTTTTATAGGGGAGGAGTATGGTGCAGGAGCACCTAAGGGTCCAAAGAGACCTCAAAGACAAATATGGAATGGTTAAGTTAATTTGAGTATAAGAGGGTCATTCATGACCTAAAATAATGTAATAAGACCCTTGAAGGTTAATTGATGTAATGGTTGAGTTATTGAGTCAAGTTGCCTAGTTGAGTCATTAATGGTCAAATGGTGCCATATGGGAAAATATATGTAATAATTGCCAAGAAGGCATATTAGGTGTCAATTTGGGGTTCGCAAAGTATTTTAAATGTGTTCAGGGCATTATATTAAGTCTCTTGATGTCATAAGATCAAAATGTCAAAATTTGTCAAGTTTAACAAATTCAAATTTGAACTCCAATGGCTAGTTGGTTCAAAAGTTAGTTAGAAAGGTTGCAATAAGTTTTGGGAGTCTAAATGAGTTTAAAACCTCCTTCCCAAGTGTGGGAAAGGTTTTTGTTGAAGATAGGAAGGTGATACTGATAAATACTAAGAGGGGGGGGTGAAATAGTATGCCAAAAAATATTGTAAGCAAACTCTTAAACAATTTAGCAGATAACCGGTGCAGCAGATTCACTAATAAACTAGTTAAGATAAATGAAAACCAAATAGAAAACAAAGCATTCACCCACAAAAGCACAATCACCATAACATAAGATATTTGACGTGGAAACCCAAATGGGAAAAACCACGGTGAGCAGAAACTCACAAGTAACTATCTGCAGAATAGTAACCAGACCGGTTAAGGTCATACAATGTTCTTCACCAGAACAGATCCTGTTAGGAATCTAGATCTCTGTTAGGAGATACGTCCTATTAAAGACTACCCGTTAGAGGATTTAAGATCCATAGTTGTGAACCACCTTGTTAGAGGATTTACAAAGGCTTTGCTGAGCCTACCCGGTTAAGGGCTTTAGACTTGTCGAAGATGTGAGTAATCAACAAGTGAATGATCTACATAATAGCACAACATGCTTAATTAGATCCTTGACAACTCCTTGTTAATGCATTTCAGCATTACTTCACTCTTCTATATCTACACACTCTATCTCTTCACATAGACCTAACCTTCTCTTCAATGATCGCACATAATAACCTTCCCTTTTCTATGTTACATTCAAAACCTAGACATGATATCCTTATAAAGGAATCTAATTTCATGTCGGTCCAATAAGACTAGACTACAAGTTCCTAGGTATAGTGCATCTAGACACATTTGGTAACACGACACAAAAATACTGCCAAAGTGTCAGTGGATGATAACTTATCACACATTACAATAATACCGGTTGGTAACTCATCACAGATATATATCGGTTAATATAATATACCGATTACCAGTTGACAAAAATGAAGACTAGAAGATCGTAGTTTTATGATAAAAAATTGACTACCGCTTGGGTCCTTCATTCTGCTTGAGATCCTCATACCGCTTGGGGTCTTTAGTCAATCTTTGACCGTTAAAGCATCTTCTGCAAAATACCGATAGTCTAAAGACTACACATTCAATGACATACAATATTGGTTGGAACAACTACCGGTTGAGCATAATTCATACATCAAGTAAGTGTGTGTCCATCAATGACAATCAAAACATCATCAAAATACCAATAATCTCCCCCTTTGGCATTGATGGCAACACTTAGGAAAATTTTGATATCTAAGTGCTTTACAAAAAAAAATGATGCCATAACCAAAATTACTCCCCCTAGGCATATATACTCCTCCCTTTGCAAAAATTACAAGTAAGTGCATAAAATGGTAATATTCACCAAAATTTTAATGTACACTACTCCCCCTTTGCCAACAATGGCAAAGTAATGCAAAGTATCCCTTTTATAAAATAAAATAGAGTAGATGTTCATGACAATAAGGAATGAAATTTCTCAAAAATGGATTTAAAGTTCTGCACAAAAATCTTCATGTCCAATGTCCATGACTCAAGTAGCGAGGTAGCAATCTCACTTTCAGTCTTCATCTGGAATGCTAGTTATTCCATTGCAGTGATGGTACTCATTTCTTGAGTTACCGTGATAGCTTCCAAGTTGAGAAAACATCTTTGAAGAACCTGTAGTTTTGGCAATAGGAGCAGTTGAAGCTCCTGTAGATCTTGAGTCCGGTTGGTGATTTCTAAGTCCATCTTGGCAGTCTAATGCTGAAAATGATGAACAGTTTGTCCATAGACAGTGAATAAATCATAGGGCATCTTGAAGTTGCAGATGTATTCTTGTAACTCTGATTGGAGTTGAGCTTTCTTTTTGAGTACATCTTCACAAAATAGATGGGGTTGGCAAATTTTACTCAAAAGTTATTTACCCTCACCCATAGCAACACTGATATCATCCTTCTGCTTCAATAGTTGTTGTTGGCAAATGCACACTCCAATGAGATATTGTAGGTGCTTGAAGGTTTTGTCATTGATGGCAACCTTGCAATCATATGATACCGGCAAGACAATACACCGACACCGACAATGACAGACTCTACATCGGCACACAAAACACCGACAGTAAAAGGAAGTATACCGGCACCCAGGCTGACAGGAATTTTGTTTATAATATATTTTGTAATTAATTGTAAAATCATTGTAAGCCGACTTGGAAAGTTATAAAATGACTCATATATGTATGAGATCATTATAGAACATTTTGAAAGCAAGAAGATAGGCAAAATAAGGCAGACCTATTATGTGAATTATAGGTTAAGGGTTTATGTATGAAGTAGAGCTAAAACCGGTACTAGATCTGGCATAGTAGATGCTATTTTGAAGCAGTACAAGACATTGGATTTGCATAATCCATTTTGTAAGTCAGTGAGACTTCCCATTTTGTAATTGAGCAGTGAGCTCTAGGCACTTGGCCTTTCTGCATGTGCAGGCCCCTATTGTAGCAGTAATATTCTCTTATTGGCTAGTAAGTGAATATTGTGGGTCAAAAATCCCACCGAGGTTTTTCCCACACCGAGTTTCCTCGTTAAACTACTGTGTTATGGTGTGCTTTTCATGTGGTTGTTGTTATCTTTGTTTATTGCATTACTTTTTTTTTACCAGTATACAGTATTGATATGCTTTACATGTTTTAAGTTAAGAAAATTATATAACCGGTTAGATACCGATTCACCCCCCCTCTCAGTATCTGTATGAATCCTAACAATTAGTATCAGAGCAAATAAATGAGGAAGCATTCAAAGAGAAACTAGGGAAGGAAAAACACAAATTATTTGAAGAGGAAATAAAGAAGTGCATGAGACAATTTGACACTCTTTTACCGACACTATGTAATACACTAAAAGAGTTTAAAATTTTTTACAGAGATACATGCAAAACAAACTTTTTGATAGTAGATATAGACAAGAAGATCAACAAGGTACAAGAAGAAATAAATAAATCAGCTGACAATTTCATTAATTCATCTGAACCATTATTAGTTTTTGAGCAGAAAACAACAGGTTTTGAGGAGGAACTTCTAAAATTGGAAAGAGAGAAGGAAAGTATAAAAGGAAAGGCAAAAGATCTAAAATGGAAACACTGGAACAACAAATGCAGCATCTCACTGGTACAATTCAGAGGATAGAGGCCACATTAAAGGATAGTGAATGGTTCACTGAGAGCCTGAATCTGGTATTGGCAGACCTTTTTCAGATTGTAACCAACCGATTACAAGGATGAAGCTAGAAACCACACTCAATTGACACTTTGACAACCTTTGTCATTGATGCCAAAGGGGGAGTAGTGGTAATGAGAAAAATAATCAGCAAATGGCTCATCGGCTCAGGGGGAGCACATATTTTTTTTGGGTACACAACTTTTGGTAAGTCAATTCTGGCAGACTCTTTTTGGATGACACTTTTTGGATTTTTCTCATGAGTGTTGCCATCAATGCAAAAGGGGGAGATTGTTGGCAAATGCACACTCCAATGAGATATTGTAGGTGATTGAAGGTTTTTTCATTGATGGAAACCTTGCAATCATATGATACCAGCAAGACAATACACCGACACCAGCAATGATAGACTCTACACTAGCACACAGAACACCAATAGTAAAAGGAAGTAAATCAGCACCTAGGCCGACAAGAATTTTTTTTATAATATATTTTGTAATTAATTGTAAAATCATTGTAAGCCGACTTGGAAAGTTGTAAAATGACTCATATATGTATGAGATCATTATAGAACATTTTGAAAGCAAGAAGATAGGCAAAATAAGGTAGACCTATTATGTGAATTATAGGTTAAGGGTTTATGTATGAAGCAGAGCTAAAACCAGTATTGGATCTAGCATAGTAGATGCTATTTTGAAGCAGTACAAGACATTAGATTTGCATAATCCATTTTGTAAGTCAGTGAGACTTCCCATTTTGTAATTGAGCAGTGAACTCTAGGAACTTGGCCTTCCTCTATGTGCAGGCCCTTATTGTAGCAGTAATATTCTCTTATTGGTTAGTAAGTGAATATTGTGGGTCACAAATCCCACCGAGGTTTTTCCCACACTGGGTTTCCTCATTAAACTACTATGTTATGGTGTGCTTTTCATGTGGTTGTTGTTATATCTATTTATTGCATTACTTTTTGTTTACCGATATACAATATTGATATGCTTTACATGTTTTAAGTTAAGAAAATTATATAATCAGTTAGATGCTGATTCACCCCCCTCCCAGTATCTGTGGGAGTCTTAACAGTTGTGTCCTGAGTTTATTCATTTGCTTGACTAAGGCAATATTAAGTGTCTTTTCATGGTTCTTTCTTGCAGTTGCTTGAGCAACATCCTCCAAGCATTGTACCTGGTCCTCCACTACGGTACAAATAATTTTGAGCTTGGGTAGAGAGGAGTCGGTACTGGGGAGGTTAGTACCAGGAATTAGACTGGTAAGGGTGTCAACAACAAATTGTATGACATCCTATTCTTTCTTCTTTTGCAATTCTTCTAGTCTCTCCTGTGCAAGTTTAATGCTTCGTAACAACTCAGACTCATATGCTGATTGAGTTAGACATGCAAGAGTTAGATCAATAGGATTGGTGGAATCAACCTACTTGGTTTGATCACTAGTTTCCTTAAGAGTTTGCCCTCCTTCTTTGGCCTTGATCTCCACTTTCTTTCTCTTCTCTTCTTCTTTCTTCTCTTCCACTCTTTTCGTTTCTTCTTCTTTCTTCTTCTCTGACTCTTTCTTTTTCTCCTCTTCTTGTTTCTTGTCCACTTATTTCTTCTTCTTATCCTCTTCTTGCTTTTTCTTCTCTTCCTCCTTCTTCCTTCCTCTTTTCTTCTTCTTTTCTCTTATCTTCTTCTTTCCTCTTTTCTTCTTATTTTCTCTTATCTTCTTCTTTCCTCTTTTCTTCCTGTTCTTTCTCCGCTTTCTCTTTGTCTTGTTTCTCTTTCTCAACTTTTTCTTTGTCTGGAGTGACATCCTCATTATCTAATGCATCAATATAAATAGGGTCATTTTGTTATATCACTCTTTCACCTTGACTGTCAAATACCTCATCCGGTTTGACTAAGGATAGGTCAGGTTCTTGATCAGCCTGCCTAGTGGCTTCAGATACTTGGTGCATTTTGACAACAACTTTAACCTATATATGTGTATATTTTTCTACTTCAGAGGTCCTACCTTCTAGTAACCTTAGTCACCTTCTTCTCATAAAGAAAATGCTTTTGTACTTATCAATAATTTCAAATAACTCAGAATTTGAAGTATCAGGAAAGGACTGTGCAAAAATTTTCTCCTTGATCTCTTGTTCTTTTTCAATAGTATTGCGCCATTTATTATCCAAAGAATCATACAAAGAATTTGGAGCAACAAATTTAATCTCAGAATGTGACCGATCATTAATACATAAATATTTAATGACCTCCTGTTCTACATCCTCTTTCTCACTATCATTAAAGTCATCAAAATATTCCTTTAAGTCATCAAGAACTTTCCTCCTAATATTCTTTATTGTCCTTTGACAATGTGTCATTGGTTTATAAGAAGTAATATCTATATTTACTGGTGCAAAAGTTGCTAGTACATTACCAGTAGACTTTGGATTTTTTCTTGATTGCCTTGATTTCTTTATTTCTATCTCCGGTTCAGTGTCTTCTGAATCCAGTGAGTGAGTCCTAGATTTCTGCTTCCTCTTGAATACTTTTGCCGGAATAATCTCAGGTTTCTTTTTGGCTGGTGACCACTTGGTCACTTTTGGACTGGCAGATGTAACTGGTGCAAATACCGATGGCACTAATTTTCTCTTTTTCTGTTTCGGTTCCTCAATTGGTGTGACCCTCTCCAAGTAGGCACTAGTTCTTTTCTTCTTTGCATCCAGTGGTGAGGCAAGTGTTAGGTCCCGGAGACAACTAAGAGGGGGGGTGAATCAATTGTCTAATAAATTCAAACCAAAACCACTTAACCAACTTAATGCTTAATACCGGTAAACCAGTTAAGTGTGCCGGTAGATAGTGTTAATAGTAAATTGCTATACTGGTAAAGATTAATGCATGAAACATAAACATAAAGTCATCCAAAACACATAACACCAATATTTGTACGTGGAAACCCTGTAAGGGGAAAAACCATGGTGGGAAACCTTACCCACAATTAGATGATACTACTGTAGATAGTAAGTGTACATAAATGGGGTCTACACATGCAAAAAGGCCAAGAGCTTAGAGCTCACTACTCAATCACAAAAATGGGAGTCAAACTGACTATAGTTGGATGGTTAAATCCAATAAGAATGTACTACACAGAATAGCATCTTCATATGCTGGATTTAGTACCGGTGTAATGCTGATATGTTTTCATAAAAACCTAGCTTTACCTTCAAATGATGTCTTCATGTATACCTCTGCTTAATCTCGCATATACCTTCACACAATTCTTTTTCGCATTCCACATTCGATCTTACAAATAAGATCTTACATTTATACCATAACCTAAGATCAATTTTAGTAGGTCGACTTTACAAGATATTACAATAAAACATTTTACAAACAATATAATATCTGATGCAATAACTAATTAAACATGTCAGCTTAATGCATTTACACCAATATTAAATAATCTCTATAGCATGCCATGCTGATTTGGAAAAGATAAACCTACCGGTGTAACCCTAGGTAACCCTAGACCTATTTGCCGATAAAGGCAAATATGCAAATATGAATATACCAATGATTAATTATTCAAAACAAGGTGTCCACATGATGTCTTCAACATTACCAAGTATTTTCCATATCATTCCAAGTGCCGGTGAACGTTATATCCTGCCGGTGAACCATATACCAGTAACTGTGCAATAGTTACTTGCTTGCTGACGAATGCTGCTGGATCACTAAAGTGATAGTGTTTTAGTAGGTGTTGACATCAATGACAAAACCATACCAAAATACCAACAATCTCCCCCTTTGGCATTGATGGCAACACAAGATGGAAAAACCATCAAAGTACCAAAATAGAAATGCCAAATACCAAAAACCAACAATCTCCCTTAAACAACAATCTCTCCCCCTGGGAGCAACATGTGTTTATCCAAGGATTTCCAATATCAATTTCTCTACCAATCTCTCCTTAAAAGATAATGTGTTTTTCCATAGATATATCTCCCCCTTTGACATCAAATACCAAAGTTCATATACAAAATACCAATCAATTCAATATACCAACTACTCCCTCTGAGAAGTAGCTTCCTCATCAAAGACTAGAGTAAAAGATTTGTCTTTCAATTCTACCGGTTGATGACAATCATCAACTGTCTAAGTCTCTACCAGTGGTGGTATGACTCCAAGCTGATCTCTAAGATATTTAAAAGTCTCCTTAGGCAAAGGTTTTGTGAAAATATCTACAAGTTGTTCTTTAGTATTCACATAAACTAGTTTTATCTCTTTTTCTTCAACTTTTTCCCTTAGAAAATTCAATTTGATAGAAACATGTTTTGTTTTAGAATGTAATGCCAGATTCTTAGATATATCAATTGTTGTAGTGTTATCACAATATATAGTAATAGGTTCCTTGCATTTTACCTTTATGTCTTTCAACATTTGTTTAAGCCATAGTACCTGTGTACAGTTAGTTGCTGCTGCAACATATTCTGATTTTGCTGCTAATAAAGATGTACAACTCTGTTTCTTACTCAACCAAGAAACTAATCTCTTTCCAAGAAAGAATGCTCCACCGGTGGTGCTTTTTCTATCATCCACATCTCCTGCTCAATTTGCATCTGTGTATGCACATAGATAAAAATTTGCATCTCTAGGATACCATAATCCAAGATTTGCAGTGCCTTGTAAGTACGAGAAAATCCTTTTGACTGTTGATTCATCATTTTCCTTAGGATTACTTTGAAATCTAGAAATAATACATACTGCATTCATAATATCAGGCCTGGTTTGTGTCAAATATAGTAAACCTCCTATCATAGATTTGTATCTAGTTGGATTAGCAGGTGTAGATTCATCTCTTGGAGATAATTTGTCATTTGTAGTCATAGGTGTGCTTACCAGTTTAGAGTTCTCCATCCCAAACTTCTTTAGTAACTCTTTTAGGTACATGGATTGACTCAAAAATATACATTTATCAGTCTGTGAAATCTGCAATCCTAAAAACAATTTTATTTCTCCAATCATAGACATTTCAAATTATTGTTGCATTTTAATAGAGAATTCCTTACATAATCCATCTTCTCCTCCAAATATTATATCATCAATGAATACTTCTATAATCAATATATCATCATTAGTTATTTTGTAATATAAATTGTTTTCTGCATTTCCTTTAGTAAAACCAATCTTTAAAAGATACTTATCCAACCTTGCATACCAAGCTCTTGGGGCTTGTTTCAATCCGTACAGAGCTTTTCTTAGCCTGCAAACCATATCATTGTCATCTGTCAAAGAAAATCTACCAGGTTGTTCAATATAGACTTCCTCTTCAAGATCTCCATTCAAGAATGCACATTTAATATCCATTTGATAAACTTGGTAGTTCTTGTGAGCTACAAAAGCTAAGAATAATCTGACTGCCTCAATTCTAGCTACTGGTGCAAAGGTTTCATTGTAATCAACTCCTTCTTTCTGAGAATATCCCTTACACACTAGTCTTGCTTTATTTCTGACAACCTTACCATCTTCATTAAGTTTGTTTCTAAATACCCATTTGGTTCCAATTACATTTTTATCTTTAGGCCGGGGAACAAATGTCTAGGTATTATTTTTCTCAATTTGTCCTAATTCTTCTTCCATAGCTTTAATCCAAAATTTATCTTCACATGCCTCATTGATAGATGATGGTTCAATTTGAGAAATAAGACATACCTCTTCATTTGCCAATCTTCCTCTTGTCATAACTCCTTTAAATTTGTTTCCAATTATCTGATCTTCAGAATGATTCAATCTTACATACCGGGGTGTCTTAGTTTGTTGTTGTTCTTCAATTACTATGGAATCCTCTGATGGTACCGGGGTAACTGGATCTTCATTCTATACCGATGGATTTAGTGTAGGTTCATTTGTTACAATTTTTGTTGCTGGTTCAGAGTCTATATACCTTGAAGTTCCTCTGAATTGTTCATCAATCTTTACATTTGTACTCTCAACAATTTTTTGCAATCTCTTATTAAAACATCTATATGCCTTGCTCTTAGATGAATAACCAAGAGATATTCCTTCATCACTTCTAGGATCAAATTTTCCAGTATACTTATCTCTTCTAATGTAACATTTACTTCCAAAAAATCTAAAATACTTAAGAGTAGGAGTATTACCAAACCATAGTTCATGAGGGGTCTTACCGGTTTCACCTTTGATGTGAACTTTGTTGAATGTATATATGGTTGTGCTAACTTCTTCTCTCCAATATATATGTGGTAAATTTGCTTCAGATAACATACTTCTTGCTGCATCCAAGATAGTTCTATTTTTCCTTTCAACAACTCCATTCTGCTGTGGTGTCCGAGGTGCTAATAACTGTCTTCTGATTCCATTCACTTCACATAATGTATTAAAGTCCTTAGATGTGAATTCACCTCCTTGGTCTGATCTTAAACATTTGATTTTCTTACCGGTTTCATTTTCAACCATTGCTTTGAATAGTTTGAACTTTCTAAGTGCTTCTGATTTTTCTCTAAGAAAAGTGACCCAACACATTCTAGAATAATCATCAATAATTAGCATGAAATATCTATCACCTTGTAAGCTTTTAGTTCTAGTTGGAACACATAAATCAGTGTGAATCAAATCAAGAGCATTATTGGATTTTTCTGGAATACTTTTGAAACTAGCTCTAACTTGTTTCCAAATTGACATTCCTTACAAATTCTATTATGAGGTTTCACAATTTTAGGTAGATCTCTAACTGCCTTAGAAGTACTGATCTTCACCATGCAATCAAAGTTTACATGACATATTCTCTTATGCCATAACCAACTTTCATCTATATGAGCAATCAAGCATGCCTTTTCACTGTTATTCAAATGAAAGATATTACCTCCAGTCTGATTATCGGTTGCAATTTCCAAACCAGTTTTATTCATGATTTTGCATTTTCCATTTTTAAATTGTAACTGAAATCCCTTCTCAACCAATTGACCAACACTTAAAAGATTATGCTTTAATCCTTCAATATAGTAGACATTGTCAATGTTATGCTTACCATCAAGAGATATTGTACCCTTATCTTTGATTGAATAGGCTTTGTCATCTCCAAATCTAACTAAACCTCCATTGTATTCTTGAAAGTTCAAGAATTTACCTTTGTCTCCTATCATATGATGTGAACATCCTGAGTCATTGATCCATTCATCCTTTACTTCAACTTTAGCTACTAGGGCTTGTTCTATCAGTTGAGCAGTAGGCGTCGGTTGATCTTCTGTTATAGCAACAAAAACCCATCCATTGTCTATTGGATCCTCATCAGAATCATCAATCACTCCTTCATCAGCAATGTAAGAAGATTTGTCTTTGTTCTTCTTAAATCTGTATTTCTGATATTTAGGATTAGGTTTGTATGTTCTTCTAACTTCTTCTCTTAGTCTAGCATGTCTATCAGGGCATCTCAAAGCCATATGACCAATCTTATTGTAGTTGAAACATTTAAAGGGTGCTTTACCTTCATACTTACTTCCAACTGGACCTTTTGGCATTTTCCTTGCAAATAGTGCTTCAAGTTCTTCAAGCTCTTCATTTTCCTTCCTAGTTTCTTCAAGTTCTCTTGCATAGAAGGCTTTCCAATCTAATTTGTCAGTGATGGAGCAGGTGATGTTGATGCTTTAAAGGCCAAATCTACTTTTATAGTAGCAACATGACCAAATTCCTCAATTTCAAAGGCTGAAAGTTTTCCAATCAATGTATCCCTCGTTATTGATGTATTAGGCATTGTTCTCAACCCATTTATAGCAGTAACCTTCATTTTATATGCTGGTGGCAATCCTCTTAGGATTTTTGAAACAATTTCATCCTCACTTAAGGTTCCTCCACAACATTTAATACCCAAAACAATTTCATTTACTCTTTCCATAAAAGCAGAAATCCTTTCATCTTCTTCCATTTTCAGATGTTCATACTTGACTTGGAAGCTTTCAAGTTTTGCAATCTTGACTGTGGAATCTCCTTTATTCAGTGTTTCCAAATGATCCCAAATAGATTTAGCAGTAAACTTATCTGATAATCCCATGATTTGTTGATATGATAATGCACTCACAAGTGCTTCTCTTGCTTTGCAATCATTCTCCTCATCTTTAGCTAAGGTAGTTGGAGCAGTCTGACCAGCTACAACAGTAGTATAACCATTCTTTGTAACTTCCTAGATGTCTTTACCAATGCGATTCAGATGTGTCTCCATCCTGATCTTCCATATCCCATAGTTGGTTCCATCAAGTTTAGGACTGTCCTTCTTGAAATAATTAGTAGAGATTGGATCTCCTCAAATTGTTAAACTTCTGCAAAAGAGGACTAAGCTCTGATACCAATTGTTAGGTCCCAAAGACAACTGAGAGGGGGGGGGGTGAATCAGTTGTCTAATAAATTCAAACATAAAACCACTTAACCAACTTAATGCTTAATACCTGTAAACCAGTTAAGTGTGCCGGTAGACAGTGTTAATAGTAAATTGCTATACCAGTAAATATTAATGCATGAAACATAAACATAAAGTCATCCACAACACATAACACCAATATTTGTACGTGGAAATCCTGTAAGGGGAAAAACCATGGTGGGAAACCTTACCCACAATCAGATGATACTACTGTAGATAGTAAGTGTACATAAATGGGGTCTGCACATGCAGAAAGGCCAACAACCTAGAGCTCACTGCTCAATAACAAAAATGGGAGTCACACTAACTATAGTTGGATGGTTAAATCCAATAAAAATGTACTGCACAGAATAACATCTTCATATGCTAGATTCAGTACCGATGTAATGCTGATATGCTTTCATAAAAACCTAGCTTCACCTTCAAATGATGTCTTCATGTATACCTCTGCTTAATCTCACATATACATTCACACAATTCTTTTTCGCATTCCACATTCGATCTTACATTTAAACCATAACCTAAGAGCAATTTTAGTAGGTTGGCTCTACAAGATATTACAATAAAACATTTTACAAACAATATAATATCTGATGCAATAACCGATTAAACATGTCAGCTTAATGCATTTACACCAATATTAAATCATCTCCATAGTGTGCCATGCTGATTTGGAAAAGATAAACCTACCGATGTAACCTAGGTAACCCTAGACCTATTTGCCAGTAAAGACAAATATGCAAATATGAATATACCAATGATTAATTCTTCAAAAAAAGTGTCCACATGATGTCTTCGACATTACCAAGTGTTTTCCATATCATTCCAAGTGTCGGTGAAATATCCTACCGGTGAACCATATACCAGTAACTGTGCAATAGTTACTTGCTTGCCGGTGAATGCTGCTGGATCACCAAAGTGCTAGTGTTTTAGTAGGTGTTGATATCAATGACAAAACCATACCAAAATACCAACAACAAGTAGGGTAGAGACATACCCGATCAATATGTCACTCACCACTTCATACCCCATAGGGTCAACTACTTCCTTTCTAGGTTCCACCACTTCCATTATGTAGTGATCTGTCCTTATTGTGAAGCAGATGTCATCTTCATACTTTTTCACTAAATCACTAGATATCCTCATTCTTTGGTTCATTTTTAATTTGAATTTGTCAAAATACTTATTTAGAACCTTAGGATATGTAGTTCCCACTGCTTGTAGACTTTCCTTAATCTGTCTGGAAACTGGTAGGCCAGTAGACCATTGAACATCACTGACTCCAAGGAAATAACCTTGAAAATAGAAGAATAGACCGACCAGAAGTTGGCCAAAATTGAACCTCAGTGATTTGTCCTGTTTGGTGGACTTCAGATTCTCTAACAATTGCTTTTGTAAATAGGTATATAGGTCATATTTAGTATCTTCCTTAATCATCCTGTAAGCAGCATTTACGGTAGTAGTAGGGACATAATTCATTTCACTAGCATAAAATATCATGTAACCAATCACCATGCAAGCATATTTAACCAGATCATCTTTAATGGTGTTGACACTGATTGCCCGTTGGTCACTCACAGAACCAGTGAGCTCTATCATTTTAGTTTTGGTGACCTTCCATAGAACTGGTACTTCTCCAACATTGCAGAATCCGATGACGATATGAATCACTTCTGGTGTGATGTCATGGGTCCGCTTGAGGTACATCTTGTCACCATGCACTTTGCTGAGGATAATGCGAATATGTTCTTCTAAGAATTCTTCCAGAAAGTATACCGCATTGTGTAGTTTCATCTTCTTAAGGATGCTATACTCTAGTTTAATCTTCTTGTCATCTCCACAGAACAAACTTAGCTGGGAGTGAATTACTAGGGATCCCAGGTCTTCCAACTTACAGTCTATATACCCTGAAATATCTCCCTCGACAATAACTTTGACAGGAATTTGAGATAGGGAATTGTATCTCATTTTCTTCTGAAGAAACTTAGGTGTATCTATGAGTGCACTAGAACTAGAGTGCGATGCAAAAGCCATAACCAAATGATAAGAGTGAATTTCTAAAAATACCTTCACAATCTGAAATTTAGGTTTTGCCAATATTACGCACAATACACCACTTTAGTTGCTAGTTCACTGCTTAGTGTTCTTCATTGATTTCTTGAAAATGATTGCAAGATTTTGCACAAGATTTCTTCAAATGCTAAACAAATCACTCTGGTTTCTCTGCTCTTGAAAATTCTTCTACCGAAAATAGATAAGTAGAAATGACGATGAAAAATCCCTTTTAAACAAACTCTCATCTACTATAATAAATGCATCACCTGCTAGGGTACAAACCCTAATTTTTCCTTTTATCGCTTCAGATCTTCTGCTGATTGATAGGTAACATATACTGATAAAGGTATTTATCGATATAAATCAGGGGTTCAAAATATTTCACCAATATGTTCTCCCTAAGATTTTCTGAAGCTCAATTTGCTGGTTTAGAGATTTCCACACTAGGTGCAGAAACAAGTTCATCCTATGACTCTTCTTCTGATTTCTTTTTCCAAGTTTTATTTATTTCCATTTGAATGGTTTCAAAATCAATCTTCCCTTCTGGAGTGATCAGTATATCACCCGATAGGTTCTTTCTCAGTCTCCAAGTTCTGGAAATGTGTCCCGGTTTGTTGCAATGATAGCATACCATTCTAGGTGTTCTCCATGGTTTGTCATTCATACTTCCATTCTTCCTTCTGCATGTTGCACTAGTGTGACTGCTACCACGTCAGATCAAACAAGTTGCTCTCCAACTAGTTTCCGCTTGATAACCGATTGATCGATGGTCATAGGTATTGTACTGGTTGGGATTCCAGTTCACAAAAAGTTATGGGATAACTCCTTGAGTCCTTGGAGGATATCTCCCAGTGTTGTGCAAAACTAGCCTGCATTCAAATACTCTATGCCCAAACTTGTTTCATGTATAACAGTTTCCATTGAATCTATTAGATCTAGGCACATTGTTTTGAAAATAAGGAAAATTGTTCTAGGCCTTGCTTCTACACACATTGGCAGTATGTCCCTCTTTGAGATAATTAAAGAAAACAGGTTTAAATTTTTGCTTACCTTTACCCTTGGATGTTGGTTGCTTCTTTGATGCTTCAGCTTTTGTTCCAGAGGTCTCACCTTCCTCATACCAAGAGAAACCAAGTCCAATGGTATCCTTTGTTGGCTTTGCTGATTCTAGCTTTTGCTCTAGCTTAGTAGTATTCTGATTGAATTTGGCAAGTATCTCCTTTGACTCAGTAAGTTCCTTGGAAATAGCAGCATTGGATTCCATCAAGGTTGCATTCTTAGAAATAGCCATGTTTAATTCACCTTGCATTTTTTCTTTTTGCACTTTACTTTCCTGGAGATGAGCGGTAAGGGTACTGATTTCTTTCTTCAGCTTGGAGATCTCGTGATCTTTGTCTTTTACCAGATCTTCAGCTTTCCTTTTGTTCTCAAGCTCCTAACACATTCTGATAGTCAGTCCTTCCAACTCCCTTCTCAAGTTGGCATTAGATTCATTCATTTTTTCAACTTCTTCAACTAGGGCATCCATGTTTGCTTCATCAGAAGAGCTATTTTTCAGTAAGTTCCATCAGTTTCTCAGCATGCTCTCTTCTCTTGGCCAAAGAGGCTTTATACTTGGCTTCAAGTTCATCATAGGCTCTCTCAGTCTGAGTGAGATGATGAGTAGGTTCCCTCACACTGTATTCCCCCATATCTCCTTCCAAGTGGTTAGACTTATAGAAAGGTTGGCTCTGATACCAATTGATGAATACTAAGAGGGGGGGTGAATTAGTATGCCAAAAAATACTATAAGGAAACTCTTAAATAGTTTAGCAGATAACTGGTGCAATAGATTTACTAATAAAATAGTTAAGATAAATGCAAAACAAATAGAAAACAAAGCATTCATCCACAAATGCACAATCACCATAACACAAGATATTTGACGTGGAAACCCAACTGGGAAAAACCACGGTGAGTAGAAACTCACAAGTAACTATCTACATAATAGTAACCAGACTTGTTAAGGTCATACAATATTCTTCACCAGAATAGATCCTGTTAGGAATCTAGATCTCTGTTAGGAGATAAGTCCTATTAAAGACTACCTCTTAGAGGATTTAAGATCCACAATTGTGAACCACTTTGTTAGAGGGTTTACAAAGGCTTTGCTGAGCCTACCCAGTTAAGGGCTTTAGAATTTTCAAAGATGTGAGTAATCAATAAGTGAATGATCTAGTTAATAGCACAATATGCTTAATTAGATCCTTGATAGCTCCTTATTAATGCATTTCAACATTACTTCAATCTTCTATATCTCCACACTCTATCTCTTCACACAGACCTAACCTTCTCTTCAATGATCGCACATAATAACCTTCCCTTTTCTATGTTACATTCAAAACCTAGACATGATGTCCTTATAAAGGAATCTGATTTCATGTCGGTCCAATAAGACCAGACTACAAGTTCCTATGTACAGTGCATCTAGACACATTTGGTAACACGACACAAAAACACTGCCAAAGTGTCAGTGGATGATAACTCATCACACATTACAATAATATCGGTTGGTAACTCATCACAGATATACATCGGTTAATACAATATACTGATTACCGATTGACAAAAATGAAGATTGGAAGATTGTAGTGCTCTAATAAAAAATTGACTACCACTAAGGTCCTTTTTTCTGCTTGAGATCGTCATACCGCTGGGGGTCTTCATACCGCTTGGGGTTTTCAGTCAGTCTGTGACCGGTAAACCATCTTCTGCAAAATACCAATAATCTAAAGACTACACATTCAATGACATACAATACCAGTTGGAAAAACTACCAGTTGAGCATAACTCATACATAAATTAAGTGTGTGTCCATCAATGACAATCAAAACATCATCAAAATACCAACAGATTCATGTAAAGAAAAACTTTTGATAATAAAATACACATGGATTCCCTGCACTTTGAGATCAAAATCTGAACTTTCATATGTGGAATACCTTTCTTCTTTTCATTTTGTCAATTGTGACTATGTTTGGATGATCTAAGAACAATATTTGCACTCACTTGAAGTGGTTTTGAGGATTTAACGATCCATTTGTGCAGATTTTATTGACTATTTTTGTATAATTGTTGTTATTGATAGTTTTTACATAGTTTTGAGGGTCATTATGTGGAAATAGACTCATTCCACTTTATATTCTTTTTGTTTCTTATGGAATGAGTCTAGGAAAGTTTATTATAGCCTCTCATGTTTATTTGAATGTAGGAGAGTGAATTGGAGAGATGGTGATCACCAATTGTTGAAAAGTTACTATTTAAAGAGTGCATACCTGATGCCATGTATAGGTTTGAGAGTTTTCATTGAACAAGGGTATCATTTTATGATGTATTATGTCTATCTATGTTGAGTAGATGGTTTTTGACCTTCTGGTTGGGTTTGGAAGTGTTTGGATGTGTGAGATTTGGGAAGCCCTAGGTTTTGGGTCCTAAAAGTGAGGGTTTGGTGTTTGGATGTGTAGATGAGCATGGAACCACTTGAAAATTTGAAAATATGTTGATTTTCATCCTAAATCAACACTATTTTTGGTTTTGCGATCAAGGAGAGAAGTTTGTGATAAGGTTTCTTTGTAAAAGTGGCCTAATTAGGGCTAATCCTAGTAGGACAGAGTACTAAATCTGAGAGGTTGTCCAAAATAATGGTATTTGGTATTGAGCTATGTTATAGAAGGTTTAAATGGGTATCTGAAAAGATAAATATTTTTCTAAGTGTTTTGGGAGAGTTTTGAATTAATGGCCAAATACCTGATTTGGAGGGCTAGTAGGAAGTAGCCTCTTAAGTGCAGTTTTGTGTGTTGAGAATTGAAACAATAAATTTGGGCATCTAGAACCTTGTGTTAGAGCTTCATAGGTATGTTGAGCCCTTGAGTTTTGTTGGGTGAAGCCATTGAAGTTGAAGACACCATTTGAGGGATTTGGTGATGCCTTGAGAGTGCATTGAGACAAGGTGTGAAAGGTTGATGAACCTAATATTGGATGGTTGGAGTTTGATTATTTCCAAGGCCATTTGAGTGTGATAAGAGGTTGGAACAAGGCTCTGCATTAGACCTAATAGAACCTGAATGGCCTCTAAAATCACTAAAGCTAGGAGCTCTTTGTGCCTAAGGTACAACACCATGATAGAGCTATCTATAATATAAGGCCTCCTGTGCAGCTTAGTAAAGTTTGTTGGACTATGAGTGTGCATTTGTACCCAGAGAAAAATTCTAGTCATAAGCGGCCTGAACCAACTGCATCTACCTCACTACATCATCTCTCTCCCTCTGGAGATGATCCCTCTCTCTTGCAATCTGATCTCTCTCTACCTCTAAAGAACCATACGCTCTGTCGAAGTGCTCCCTATCATCCATTTGGTGCTGCCACAATGTGACAACAAGATACTCTAGGCTCCTAATCTGAGCTCTCAGAACCTTCTCATGCTCACCCTCCTTGTTGCTACCTCCTTCTATAGCTGGCACATCTCTAACCTGGGGCATCTCAATGTCCTACCCACCTCCATCCTCACCATCACTATCCCCACTACTAGATGATGCTGCCTCTGAATCATCACTCTCACTCCCATCCCAGTCAAATCTAACCATAGACTCGATGTCTCCACCAATGTCTACATCACCCTCGCTATCCTCTCACTCTACCTCTACTGCAATCAAGCCAATATGATCTCCACCTCGTCCTCCTCCCCCATCTCGGCCTCCACCATCTCTCTCTCTCCCTCTCCCACCCTAAGCCCTCCTTTGCTAAATATACTGAGGAGAGATAGGAATCACATGATCTATCAATGGTACTGGCATATGGTGCACCCACCAAGCATCATATTTTGGAGTGGCACGTGGATCTGCAACGCCAGCGAACCAACCCCATTGAACCAGTCGAAGAGAATCAAACTCTGCGATAGCAACACCACGCTGTACGCAAGCCCCCCAATCCCCGATCTCTTATGTAATTTGAGCAAAATAAGTTGTCACATCTGGAACACCCTGTACCTCCCCAAACTGTCAGAGCACCCAACTAGGAAAATGGATGTCAATACCCTTGTGTCTACAAACATATTGACCAATGAGATAACACTACTTCTTGCAATAAGGTAAATATTGTGCGTCATCAGACTAACAACGACAATCAAGATATGACCTCCAAGAGAAATAATGTAGAATATCTATCTGATGTCTCCAATAAAGGGTGTTTCTTGATGCCCTATGTCTAATCCCAGTCATGTATCTATAGGCATATGGTTTCTCATCAACAAGATCAACATGAACCATCAGAAAAAAGATAGCCATATGCTCTCAAGCCCATACCTCGAGCAAAGTGATACCACAGCCAATGGATTTCTGCTCTAAATATACAATACCATGCATTTGGTGATATAAAGTGGCTAATAGGCACATACCCCAAACAAAAACATGTTTATCAATAATCATGTCTCAGATAACTCTACCCCATTCGACAAAGAAACCGTGTGTCCATCGATCAGGAATTAGTAAGCCAAAAACAACATAGCACACAATGACAATAAGATCATCATAATCTAGACCATCCCTAGGATCTCATATCAACCCTGTATGGATAAATCCTCCTCAGCATACTTGAACAAATCAAACAGTCTGATAACACCATCATCACGATCAAAAGTAACTCAGGCGCCATGAATGTAACTGATGCCTCACTAGTAGGTAAGTGAAAATAACAAGTCTCAAAATTCCATCTCTAGACTAATACAGTAATCATGGCCCTATTGGCTGTAATCTCTGGCAATTGCAATATATGATATGAACCTAAATGTTTGACCAAGGCAGTCTCCTCATCGATAATCTCATAGCGATGATCGAGACCATCTGGCTTTGTCTTCCTACCAACCAGGATAGGATAATGTGCCTACAAGATGAAAAAGAGGAAAATATCAGATATTATATTCGCATGACAAAAATCAAATCATAAATAATGGAAAAATCACAAAAATATCATTTGCAAATCAGATATAAAGGAAGACAGTCAATTGCGAACTGTATAAATGTCAAATGTGAACCATTAAATTCAAACGTGCATCATTACAATCAATTGCGCATCATTTAAATCAAATGTGAATTATTAAAAACAAGTGCCCTTTATTAAACATAGTTGTGAGCCAAAACATCAAGTGTGAATTACTAAATGCAAATGCACACAAATATATGAAATTGCGCATACATTGATACTCAATTGTGCACCGATTAATTTTTTTTTCTTTGACATAAATGATAATTTTTTTGAAAAACAAGCAAAAATGAGCAAAATATTCGAAATACGTACCGGGCCTCTGATATGCATGCACTTGATTAGACAAGTGCAATCTCGCTCTGTGGCCTGCCATCATGCTTCAAAGTCACCGGAAAGCACAAAAATCAAGAAGAGCTACATAAATTAAATGAATAGAAATGATCAAATTAAAAGGGCTAATTCACTATTTATAGCTAAAATTAGGGTTTTTACCACTCCAACGGTCGTGTTCTAATTGAACTTCAAAACAATTGTAGCATAGTCAAACAAACTCAAAATCACATGAAACTTTGCACGATTGCTCACTACCACGGTATAAAAAAATTGGTCTCAATTTTATAATTTAATGGACCACTTTTTTTGAGGGGGCATATTTACACTATAAAGCATCATTGGGGCATACTAGGGCATAAATTTTTGTTTTCTCTAAAACAAGGTCATTTCAACATTGTGTCCTTTTCATCATGTACTAATTATTCATCCTAATTAATTAAGTAATTCTTTAATTCTTTAATTAAGTTAATTATTCTTCTAAGTTGACTCAATCATCATTCTTCATCTTATTAATTATTCAATTTCTATTCTTTAATAAATTCATCATAAACCCCTTTCTCAAATATTAATTAAATATTTATTATTTAATTAATTATGATTACTTTCCTTAATTAAATAATCTTTATTATTTAATTAATCCTATTTCTAATGTTTAAATAATTTCATTTAAATTATTTAAATTAATTAATTTATTCCTCCAATTCCCCAAATTTGAATTTGAATTCATTTCATTTCTCTCAAATTCATATTTCCCCAAATTCAAATTTCAATTAATTTCATGTAATTCTAAAACATCAAATTCACATTTCACCAAATTTGAATTTCAGTTAATTTCATGTGCATTTCAGCATTCGAAAGTCCAAATTCAAATCCAAATTGAAAATGAAAATCAATTTCAATTTCAAAATCATACAACACACGTGGAAATCATAATTGATTGATCAAATCGGTTGATCAATCAATTAACTCAGTTAACTCTTCAATGACTTCTTTTCACTCCAAATCAACTTTTTCTAACTAATCAATCAATTCAGTCAATTAGCTAGTCTATTCAGTCTACTAGTTAATCAATTGAGTTCACTCTCCAATCAATCCTATTAACAAACCAATCTATTGAGTTAATAAATCAATCATGACTAGTTCATTGATCAATCTAAATCAGTTTACTATCAGTGAGGACTTGAGTTCAAATCCTCACCCCTTCTGTGTTGAAAATCTATATCAACAACATCATTTTCACAAATCAATCTAGAATAATAGTCCTCAAAATAGTTATCTAATCTATGCAGGAAATCACTGCAATACTTGTGTTGGCATTTGACATTAAGTTGTCATTGATGTCAACCGGTTTGGCAAGGTCACCGGTAAGTAAGAAGTGGTGACCGATATGATGGCAATAGACATGAGAGTGAGCAGACAGAAGGAAGGCTACCGATACACATGACTTGGGTCATCTACTATTAAAGAAGCCTTACCAATATGGCATAAATTGGGATGAAGGTTGTTTGTGTGTTATGAAGGCACAACAACTAGTGAACAAAATAGAAAGGATGTTTGTTGGTCATACCGGTAAGGTGAATTGAGCCAGTAGTCAACTTTGGTCAACAAAGATTGTCAACCCGACATAGGAATCCAAGTAGAGGTGGATGTCAAAAAGCATGATAGATGGATGTTAGCTGGTGATATTGCATAGGTCGGTGTAGTATGCATTGATGCAACAAGATAGTGAGTAGGTCAGTTTTAATGAGGAAACCACAAGTCACGTAGGATGCCAGAATATTGCGGCTCGAGGAAGGCAAGATGGAAAAGCAACTACACAGATCTTGCTAGAAGATTTGATCTTCACACCTATTTGGCAAAGGAAATGACAAAACCATTAATGGAGAATGATAGAGAAAACCAGAAAAGCATGGGGTAGGCCTCCAATTTTAGAAAATGCACATTGGAATGTGAAGTTCTGCTGGTGATTGATCAATGTCATGAAGATCTTATCCCTAGAAAATCAGATCTAATCAAATTGCATTCGGATCGAGTTGGAGAAGGAAAACCTAATATGACAGTGTTTGAATGTATTCTTGGCAGGAATCCACGATTATAAATACATGTGCTTGAAACAGAAAAGGTTGATGCTTGTAGAGAATAAATAGAAAAAAGACAACTTGAGACAGAGAAGGATCATCTTTCCTTAGAATTTAATTCTAAGAAAGTTGCAAAGTGAGTGAGCAAGAAAATCAGTGAGAGGGTTTAACAGGTAGTGATTGAGTATCAGTATAACTGTAGCAGGTTCAAGAGTTAAGAAAATTGGTGAGGTGTGGTAGAGAAAGGTAGCATCCAAGTGTGACAGGATGGGGGAATTAACAAGGTTGGGAGGATGAGACGGATGAGAGGAAAACTATAGATAGCAAGAAGGAAGGTGCCCGATTGGATCATTATTCTAGCAGGTTGATTAATTAGGCGTGGGAGGCCCCAGTTGCTAATATAGTTATAGTAGGGGTCGCATTTTTGAAGCAAAATTATAATTGTAGTGCCCACCCACCACTGCTTACTTTCTTTCAGGAGGGGAGTGAGTTGTGAGACTATGAGAGAGAGAGAGAAGAGAAGACAAGAATTAGAGAGAGTGATCTCATAATCAGTAGTGTGAGATCTCGTAGAGAAGAAAAGATTGTCAACCGGTAGTAAGCTTTTTGATCAAGAGTTGCTGAATTCATTTGCAACAAGAAGCCTTAACTGTATCTAAATTTTATCTCAATATACATCACCAAGTTGGATCTTGGTGTAGGGGTTGGTTCTCTTTGGATTGGTTCCCTAAATCAAAAGGGGTTGGTTCTCCTTGGGTTGGTACCCTAAAATCTTTGTAATCTAATGTTTTACTTGTGAGGATGGATTGGAGCAGTAGTCTCTAGCAAAATTTCTCACCAAGGTTTTTCCCATATTGGGTTTTCCTCATATATCTGGTGTTGTGGGTTGCATTTGTGTGATTTTCTTCTTTGGTTTCCTCACTTGCTTTACTAGTTTGATTATTTAGTCCTTAAGATAACAACCGATATTTTGAAGTTTCTTTAAAAGAAGAAAATAGTTTAGGAACCATTGATTCACCTGCCTCTTAGTGGTACTTTGTGTTCAATAATTGGTATAAAAGCCTAGGTTCTAGGTTATTTCTAAACCTTCAGTAGATTCTAGACTTAGAACACAATGGAAAGAAATGAGTCTTCTTCCTCAAAAGCACCCACGTTTGATGGAGCCAACTATGCCTTTTGAAGAAGAAGAATGGAGACCTATATTTCCTCCCTTGGTTTTTATGTGTGGATATCTATCAAGAATGGGTATGTTTTCCCTAGTGTTCCTCCCACTGATCTGGATGCCAAGAAGGAGTATGAGAATAATGCAAAGGCCAAACATGCTATCTTGAGCGGGTTGTTTGATAATGAGTTTGTGAAAGTCATGCACTATGCATCAGTAAAGGAGACTTGGGATAAATTGTAGAGGTTATTTGAAGGAGATGAAAAAGTCAAAGAGGCCAAGATGCAAGCACTAAGGGGCCAACTTGAAGGCATCAAGATGAAGGATGATGAAAAGATTGCAGACTACCTTCACAGATTTGATAAAACTGTGAATACCATCAGAGGGCTTGGTGAAGAAATTGTAGATGAGATTCTTGTAAAGTAGGTACTTAGGTCCCTTACACCTAAGTATGATACAAAGGTGTCTTCCATAGAAGAAGCCAAGGATCTGAAGATATTTTCAATGGATGAGCTATTTGGCTCACTAACAACCTACGAAATGAGGACAACTAGTGATGCTTCCTTATGGAAAGAGGTAGCCTTCAACACCACCCAGAAGGGAAAAGAGGTAGCTACTCATAAAGGATCTAGTGAAAACTCTAATGCAGAGGTAGAAAACGTTGTCAGAAATCTAAAAAGAGGATTTGAAAAGTATAAAGGAAAGCTACCGCTAAAAATTTTCAACTGTGGTAAAGTTGGACACTTTGCTACAAAATGTCCTTATAATTAAACCAATGGAGATGAGTCAAGAGGTTTTAGTAGATCTACTGGTAATGATAAAGAAAGAAATATCTACTGGCAAGGAAGGAGAGGCTACCGGAAGTAGAACAACCCCTGTACTATTGAGGATGATACCGCAAATGAAGAAAGTGCATCAAAAGATGACTACCATGAGAATGGCAAAAAAGTTAATCTCTTTATGGCACTTGATGAATCAGTTGGTAAAGATGAGGAAGAAGAGGATATTGAGGCTGAAATGGATTTAGAAGGAGAGATTATAAGTGGTCTTGAGGAACTGAGTAAAACAAGAAGAGAACTCAAGAAGGTCAAGCATGCTACAATAGATGAACAAGGTATCTTGAAGCAATCCCTGGATGAGTCAAGTCAAGTTATATCTGACTTGAAACTGCAGCTAGAAGAAACCAAGAGGATATGTGAAGTTACATCCTCTAATTTGATGAAGAAGGAAAAGGAGTATGAAGATCTAGAAGAAGAAATAGTGAAGCTCAGAAAGGAGCTTGAAGAAAGTAAGGAAGAAATAAAAGTGAGGAACAAATATGAAGGCAACACTGAAGCCTTAGATAAGATGTTGAGCAAACAAAAGAAATCCAAAGATATTGGTGGCTTAGGCTTTGAAGAAGGTCAAAGCTCAAATAGAAAAGACTCATATGATAAAGAAATAAAGTTCACCTCTTTAAATGAAGGTGAAGAAAAGAAGACATTCATTGTAAGCAAGGATACCGACAAGAAGACATATGCAAATTCTGTTGGAAATCGCCAAACAAACTGGTATACACAAGCAATGAACCAGAGGCCATACTCATTGTACTGACATGAAGATCCAAGGAGAAATGCAAGAGCTGACCATGAAGGATTCACTAGAATTAACAACATGGAGGGAAGACCCCCGATGAGGTAGTCCTTTCCAGGACCAAGGCAACCTAACTGGTATGTTTCTAACTTTCATGGTTACTGTTACCGGTGTAACAAATTTGGGCATAGAATAGTGTTAGACACAATGCACCACTGAGAGGGGGAGGGGGTGAATCAATGGTTCTCAAATATTTTCCTTTACTAATCCTATGTGAGTATAGATCTACCTCAATATAGACTATCCGGTTAGTGGGGAGACCAACACAAATGCAATCACATAAGGGACATCACATAACACTAGCATATACGAGGAAAATAGAAGATGGGAAAAACCTTGGTGAGCAATGCTACTGGAGTCTACTGCTCCAATCCAGCATCACAATGAAAATGCAATTACAAAGTTTAGAGCACCAACCCAAGGAGCACCAACCCCTAACTTTAGGGCACCAACCCAAGGAGCTACAACCCCTACCCGATTCATGGGCTACAACCCAAAGGAGCTACAACCCCTGCCTTTAGGGAATCTACCCAAGGAGCACCAACCCCTGCATCGAGCAACAACTTAGTGTTCACAATATAAACATCAAATACATAAGTAGTTATCTTGTTACAAGTGAATCTTGCAACCTTATCATATGTCTTACTCTGCCAGTGAGATACCTTCTCTGCTACACCAACTCACTCTTTGGCTGCTCTCTTATGTTTCTTAACTGCTAATGAACTCTATCGGTACACTTATCCTCTTCTTCTACTCTACTAGATCTCCACCTTACTCTCTGCTCTTCACCCATATAACACCTTTCCAATTCTTTGTCTTCCTTCTCTACACCCTCCTTCACTTCTGCTTTTCCGGTATGAACACTACGAGTTCTTCTCTCCTATCAGTTGAATGCTTCAACCAGGTTCTCCCTCACTCTCACTTACTTCTCAGATGCTCATCAAGCACTAGGCTGATTTTCTCTTACCTATAGAAGTATCGCACGTCATAGTAGCACAAATATTCTTCTATTACAACAACACCTAATAATGTCTTTTGCCTTCATCTTTATAGACTGGTTTCCCGCCAAAAGACCATTTAAAAAATCAGGCAGTTAGGGTTTCTTCACCACCCTCAAGGCAAAACCAAATCTAATGAGATCCTATTCAATCTGATCTTTTAGACAGCTATTCTACACAACTCCACCATTTATGTATCTCCTAGATCACGCCTTCCATCTTTGGTGATCTACTTTTTATCCTAACAAAAAATCTCTTGGTCAAAACATACAAGATCCGTCATGTTGTTTCCTTCATTGCCTTGATCTCTTTAATGGCTCTTAGCTGGCTCATAGTTGTCCTTCAAAACTTGATCCATAAACCCCTACAACAATCTATAACATGTCCCATGATTTGTGGGACCTTCTATTAATGTCGACCAACTCTACACTTACCTCGTTGATGTACATTCCATCTTTATCTGATGCGGGTTCGCCACCTCATGCACGTTTGCCATTTCATCCTCTCTAGGCATCACTGTCCACCTCATCACACTATTCTATCAGTTTATACCTAGTCATGAAACATTCAAACAACCAGTTCCATCTACTGATAATCAAACCCTACTGGCATATGACATTTTGCCAGTTGTCCTTCTTGCCATGACCTTTCTTAATCTACCGGTGTAACCCTCAAATTGGTCTTCATACATGACGAACCTATGCATGCACATTCCCATTAAGTATCCACACCTTGTCCTTATTAATGATGGACTTACATACCAGTTACCACTCTTGATGACACCATGTCATCAACCTTCAAAAGACTCCATCTTTAACTAGGTCAATCTATTTATGACTGCATCTGCTTAGCCTTACCTTTTCCTTGATCAATTCTGTTCATTCCTCATCGGTTTGTCAAGGTGACAAACACTTCTCATTTCTCACTTCCTCAGAACTGGTATCTCAACATGTCTTCTCTATTAGTCCTAATCTCATGTACTTAAGGAATTCCCTCAATTCACTGGTGGATCCAATGTGAGCCTTCAAGTACTTACCTTTACCTCTTCACACTTATGCACACAGTGCGTAATAGGAGATAATCTCCACTTACAGGTTGAGTGACACCTTATCTTCTATATCCTACAATGTACTCATGTGGCTTCCCTATTCATGCAACATTTCTTCAAATAGGCACATGTGATCTTATGTGAGCACATTCACTGTCAGTCACTTCTTCTCATGATGACTACATCTTCATTAGGTGGGAGTCTTGCTATTCTGCAACCTAGCGACCTACTTGTGATCTGTTCCTCTTCTAGTGTTGATGTGATATAGATGACATCCTACCTCTTCATCACAAACCACCTCTCAAACATATTTCTATCTCATCACACAATTAAGGCACTAACTTGCGTATAGGTGACTCTTGAGACCATCTTCCTTACCTTATTGGTGTTCTGTAATACAAGGTGATACCCAAGATATTACATCTTGTAATCCTCCATAGCAGTGTTGCACATACATCTCTTCTACCGGTAGTCATCCCATATTAGTTGACATCAATGACAACACAATGCCAACAAATATATGACTATAGATTAACTAATAAGCCCTCTATGAGTTATGAAAGTAGAAATTATTTTAATGCACTTTGGGATATGAATGTTGTATGTTATCAGTGCAATGGATATGGTCATAAGAGTTTTGAATGTAGGAAGAATAAACTGATGCCTTACAATAATTTTAAGGATTCATCTTTAAATGAAAATGTGAAATGCTATAACTATCAAGAGTTTGGACACATAGCAAGGTTTTGTAAAAATTGGAAGATCAAGCAGAAGAAGATAGATCCTGATCATGAATTGGTAGTTGAATCGGAGCACAAATAGCAACTAACAAGAATAAGGAAACCAAACCGGTATGTGTTGAGAAAGAAAAAGAAAAGGCAAAAACAAGTTTGATAGTACAGACTGCCTTACATGATAAAAGGAAAAACCTATGGGTTGTAGACAGTGGTTGTTCCAACCACATGATTGGTGATAAAAAGAAATTTATCAAACTTGAAGAATGGAATGGTGGTTCAATCAGATTCAGAGATAAATCATCCATCAAAATAAAGGGAAAAGGTACTCTAAATATTGATGAAAAATTGAAGGCACATGATGTATATTATGTGGAAGGCCTAAAGCACAATCTACTGAGTGTGGGGAAGATGTGTGACAATGATTATGAATTTGCCTTTGACTCTACCGGCTGCCAGATAAAGAAAGAGAGTACCGGTCAGGTTGTGGCAGAAGGAAAGAGAATAGATGGAAATTTTTACAATCTAAAGGAATGTTATGAGTCCTAATGCATGCTGGGAAATGTTGATGAAAGTTGGTTGTGGCACTGAAGGCTAGGTCACATAAACTTTGATAACTTAGTTGTAGTGAGAAGAAAGGGGTGTGTGAGGAATATTCCACCCATCATCAAACCGGTAAGCACATTTTGTGATGAATGTGTGAAAGGAAAGTAGATAAAGTGAGCTTCAGGACAAAAGAGCACAACACCTCAAGACCACTTGAAATTGTGCATATAGATTTGTGTGGTCCAACTAGGACAAGAGCTCTTGCCGATGAAAGATATTTTATGCTCTTTATTGATGATTACTCAAGAATGACTTGGCTCACCTTCCTACAAGATAAGTCACAAGCATTTGACATATTCAAGATCTTTGGGAACATGGTGGAAAAAGAAAGTGGGTGCAAGTTAAAATGTCTAAGATCAGACTGGGGTGGAGAGTTCACATCAAATGAGTTTGAAGATTATTGTGAAAAACATGGAATTAGAAGGCAATACTCACCCCCTAAGACACCACAAAAAAATGGTGTGGTAGAAAGGAAGAACAAGATAGTTAAGGAGATGGCTAGAACCATGTTAAATGAGGCCAGTCTACCAGACACATATTGGAAGGAAGTTGTTCAAACTGCTACATATACTTTGAGCCAGGTTCAATTAAGAACAAACAACAAAATGACACCTTATGAGTCATGGTATGACCGGAAGCCATCAGTCAAATACTTCAAAGTATTTGGAAGTAAGTGTTTTATCAAAAGAGACATCAATGGTCTAGGTAGTTTTGATTTTAGGAGTGATGAAGGAATCTTCCTTGGATACTCATCTAACAACAAGGCCTACAAATGCTACAACAAAAGACTAAGAAGAGTCATTGAGAGTGTGCATGTAAAAGTTGATGAATATATGCACAAAGGAAGTCAATCAAAAGTGAACCAGTATGATGATTTCAATGATGAAGGTGAGGAATCTCATTCAGACAATTAACTAGAAGAAGAATCCAAGAAGGCTTCCAACCAGTATATGCAGTTAAATCAGTCGGAAGAGAAAATTCTAGGAGATAAGAGTGATGGTGTGTAGACTAGAAGAAGACTTGCTCGGAATGATGAACAAGTCAACTTCTGCCTTATGACTAAAGTAGAACCTAAAACATTGAATGAGGCCAGCAAAAGACAAGAATGGATGGATGCCATGGAAGAGGAACTGCAACAGATTGAGAAGAACAAGACTTGGGAACTAGTCCCTAGACCAAAAGACAAGAACATCATTGACACCAAATGGGTCTACCGGAATAATATGAATGAAGAAGGTAAAATTGTTAGGCATAAATCTAGATTAGTGTGCAAAGGATACTCTTGGGTAGAGGGAATTGATTTCAAAGAAACATTTGCACCAGTAGCTAGATTAGAAGCAATTAGGATGTTTCTAGCCTTTTTTGCCTACAAGGGTTATAAAGTATATTAGATGGATGTAAAATCTGGCTTCCTAAATGGAAATTTGGAAGAAGAAGTGTACATGGAGAAACCAGAAGGGTTTCAGCTACATGATGATGAAACATTTATGTGTCGATTGAAGAAGGCCATGTATGGCTTGAAGCAAGCTCCTAGAGCATGGTATTCAAGATTAGATCAGTACCTAAAGGAGTAGGGATTCAAAAAGGGGAGTGTTGACAACAATTTGTACATAAAGGAATATGGAAACCACATGATCATTGTAGTTGTGTATGTAGATGACATTATCTTTGGAGGCAATAAGGACACCCTTTGCAAAGAATTTGTTAATCAGATGCAGTTAGAATTTGAGATGTCAATGCTTGGTGAATTGACATACTTCCTTGGTTTGCAAATATTATAGCAAGATAAGGGTATCTTTATCTCTCAAACCAAGTATGCAAATGATATGTTGAATAAATTTCAACTCAAGGATTGCAAACTGGTAAGTACCCCCATGGTGACCGGAAGTAAATTAAGCAAGAATGATGAATCATCGGTGGTGGATCAGACATTGTATAAATCCATGAGAGGAAGCTTATTGTATCTAACTGCCTCAAGATTGAATATAGTGCAGACAATATGTATGGTGGCTATATTCCAAGATGCACCAAAGCAGTTGCATATGAATGTAGTTAGCAAAATTTTTAGGTACCTACAAGGAACACTCAGTTATGGATTGTGGTACCCTAAAAAAGGAGATTTCATCTTGGAAGCATACACTGATGCTGATTGGGTAAGCTACATTGATGATTGGAAGAGCACAAGTGGTGGTGCATTCTTCCTAGGTGATCAGTTGGTCTCATGGCATAGCAAGAAGCAAGATTCAGTCTCTCTATCAATTAAAGGGGGAGTGTACTGTACCCTTTGTCATTGTGTCAAAGGGGGAGAAATGTACTGGTATGGAGTGTTTTGTGGTAAGTTGACATCAATGCCAAAGGGGGAGATTGTTGGCATTTGATATTAAGTCGTTATCGATCTCAACCGGTTTGGCAAGGTCACCGGTAAATAAGGAGTGGTGACCGATATGATGAAAATACACATGAGAGTGAGCAGACAGAAGGAAGGCTACTAGTACACATGACTTGGGTCATCTATTGATAAAGAAGGCTTACCGATAAGGTATAAAATGGGATGAAGGTTGTTTGTGTGTTATGAAGGCACAACAACCAGTGAAAAAAACAAAAAGGATGTTTGTTGGTCATATCTATAAGATGAACTGGGCCCGTAGTCAGCTTTGGTCAACAAATATTGTCAACATGACATAGGAAGCCAAGCAAAGGTGGATGTTGACAAGCATGGCAGCTAGATGCCAGGTGCACGGGTCAGTGGAGTATGCATCAATGCAACAAGACAGTGAGCAGGTCAACTTTTATGAGGAAACCGCAGGTCATGGAGGATGCTAGAGGATTACAAATCAAGGAAGGCAAGCTAGAAAAGCAACTGCATAGATACTACTAGAAGATTTGATCTTCGTACCTATTTGGGAAAGGAAACAACAATGCCATTAATGGAGAATGAAAGAGAAAAGTAGAAAAGCATGGTGTAAGCCTCCAGTTTTAGAAAATGCACATTGGAATGCAAAGCTCTACTGGTGATTGATTGATGTCATTAAGATCTTATCCCTAGAAAAATAGATCTAATGAAATCATATTTAGATCAATTTGGAGAAGGAAAACCTACCACGACGGTGTTTGAATGTATTCTTGGCGGGAATCCATGATTATAAATACATGTGCTTGAAATAGAGAAGGTTGATGCTTGCAGAGAAGAAAAAGAGAAAAGAGAGCTTGAGACAGAGAAGGATCATCTTGCCTTAGAATTTAATTCTAAGAATGTTGCAGAGTGAGTGAGCAAGAAAATCGGTGAGAGGGTTTAACTGGCAATGATTGAGTATCGATATAACTGTAGTAGGTTCAACAATTAAGCAAACTGGTGAGGTGTGGTAGAGAAAGGAAGCATCCAAGTGTGACATAGTGAGCTGTGAGACTGTAAGAGAGAGAGAGAGAGAAGAGAGGCCAAGAATCAGACAAAGTGATCTCATAACCAGTAGTGTGAGATCTCGTAGAGAAGAAAAGACTGTCAACCGATAGTGAGCTTTTTGATCAAGAGCTTTTGAATTCATTTGCAACATGAAGCCTTAACTATATCTAAATTGTATTTCAATATACATCACTAAGTTGGAGCTTGGTGCAGGGGTTGGTGCTCCTTGGGTTGGTTCCCTAAATCAGAGGGGTTTGGTTCTCTTTGGGTTGGTTCCCTAAAATATTTGTAATCCAGTATTTTACTTGTGAGGCTGGATTGGATCAATAGTCTCCAACAACATTTCTCACCTAGGTTTTTCCTATATTGGGTTTTCCTCATACATCTAGTGTTGTGGGTTGCATTTGTGTGATTTTCTTCTTTGGTTTCCTCACTTTCTGTACTGGTTTGATTGTTTAGTGCTTAAGATAACAACTGGTATTCTAAAGTTGCTTTAAAAGAAGAAAAGAGTTTAGGAACCAGTGATTCACCCTCCTCTCAATGGTACTTTTTGTTCAACAACCTAAGAGTCAATTCAACAACAACTAAGGAGAAAAGCAATGTAAGCTTTGTAAAATTAATTGAGGGAGTCTTAATTAGATTCATTTATTTATTATTCAATTGGTTTTGCATTATTCGATTGTTATTTAGGATAAATTTTAAATTAGATTAGAGTTTGTGATTTGCTCTTATAATCTGATTAATTATAATGATTTTAACCCTGAGTACAGTAGGTATTGGAATTTCATAGGCCTTTTACTCTACTGAGAAAAGTAATCAAAACATTTACCTCCTCAATAAAGTAGCGAGGATAAGTTTTGGGCCATGTTGAAATGGTATGCCTAGGTTTTTTTATCATCCAATTCTCATTCATATTCTTCTTGTATTTCTCTGATTTTTTATCAAAATATGCCATTGTTGACTGCATGTCATTATCTGCACATTGATCAAAAGGGGAACATTTGAAAATGGTATCAAATAAATCCTCATCAAGTTTGATGAGCATTTCCCCATTCACATCCTTTACTAATCTAGTGGTAGAATCATATCTATTGGTAAGAGCCAATACAAAATGTGGATTTTGAGCTGACATGGGGAAAGTGGCCACTAGATAAATTTTACTATTTATGGTAGGCTCCATCTTGTAGGAAACTAGTGGTGATTTCACCCTCTTCAAGAACTCAACAAGATCCACATGACTGATCTTGTTGTCCCTGATATTGTCAATGTTTGATGTCACCAAAGAAGAAGGAAAAACTGGATGCATTTCTTGCTTTTTGAACTTAATTGATTTCTTGCTCCATGAGGGGCCTAAAATTTGTAGTAGATGCACTACATCATGAAAAGATCATCATTTAAAATGATTAGCCTTCATAGAATTCTTCATTTGGTAGGAAAAGGTTCATTGATCGATCACAAATTGATCAAAAATCATCAATTTGTATGTGTATGCTTTAGATGCAAAGTGGTATTATAAGTCCAATTCACACTTGAACAAGTGAAATAAAAACCAACTGCATATCAGACTTATAAGTCCGATTTGCATCGGATATAAAAAAATATCAAAAGAATAATGTATATTGAAGTTATAACTCCAAAATGCATTGTAGAAGAACTCATAATATTTCAAATCGGAGTTATAACTTTGATACACATTATGTAAAACCAAATTGAGCAAAGCACATATCAGAGCTACAACTCTGATTTGCACTTTGTAACAAAGGGAATGCCAAAGGGGGTGTTGGGCAAGGTTACAACCCTTACTGACACTCAACAAGAGGTAATACGAATTAAAAAGATGGCAGGCAGGGTTATATCCCCGCTCGACACTTTAAGGAAGGACAATAAAAAACCAATGTCGGGTGCGTACATATCCCCATCCGACACTATCAATGAAAACTTGAACAATGTTGGGCGGGGTTCTATACCCAACCAACACCTTGCAAAAATGGAAGCATAGTAACCTTGGTGATTTTTTGGGTTTTAAACCCTGACCACCACCAATACTATAGAACAAGGTGGGTGTTGGGGTTTAAAAACCTGACCACCACATCCATTGCAAAAAAAGGTCGAAATTAGTGGGGGGATCAAGGGTACGACCCCAATCACCACCACAGTCAAAGACTATGGTGAGGGTCGGGGTAATATCCCCGACCAACATCAACACCAAAAATGAAAGGCAATGGTGGCAGGGGTGTATGCCCGCCACAACTTATTTGCTTGATAATAATACGATGTAATAGGTGTTGGCAATTGACACTCATTGGATTCATTTTGCTGTCATTGATGGCAACAAGATCAGATAGAAGGCAACAAGACTTGATGGAAGTCACAAACTGACACTAGGAGACATATACCGACAAATGTTGGCATTGGAAGCATTCAGAGCTACACCGACACCAGCACCGACACCGACATTAGTACTTCAAGGAAGACAACATCAAGGAAGATTTATTTTGTAATTATTGTCGAGGCCAAAATTGAATATCTTTTGTAAATGCATTGTAAGCTGACATAAGGCATATCATGTAATAGGTATATAAGTGAGTCTGCTAGGTCAATTTATATAATAGAGAAGATGGTATTATGACGGTATAGAGATAGACATATAGTAGAACTGTGAGATGCGAAATATATGTATGGAGATCATTTTTGTGTGCGAATATTGTATCATGCAATGATCTATAGATAGCTAGGAAAGAACTCTTGGATGAGAAGTTATACTGGTAAAAGTTCAAGATTGTGAACTGATATAGAGCAGAACCAGAACTAGAACTCTATCTGGCATAGCAGATGCATTCTTGAGTTCATTTTCAATAATTTACTTTGGCATAAAGCTTGTAGTCAGTGAGGCTCTTTAGTGATGAGCAGTATGCTCTAGGCAGTGTGTCTTCATGCAAGTGCAGGCCTTGTTTATGTAATATCTTTTCATATGGCCAGTAAATTGATATTGTGGGTCACAAATCCCACTATGGTTTTTCCTCATTGAGGTTTTCTACGTATAAATTCTATGTTATGGTGTTCATTTATGTGGATGGTTTATTTTCTTCTTGTTATATGCTTATTTGTTTACCGGTACATACATGCATGTTTTAAAAAGTTTAAAACTATTCATTCTGATAGAACACTGATTCAACCCCCCCTCTTAGAGTTCTCAGATCCCAACAATTGGTATCAGAGCTTGGTACCTTGAAATAATTTTAACAGCTTGAGGAAGATCCTGAAACCAAAATCTTTAAACATGGCTATGGAGAAACAACTTGAGATGGCTCTTGAGGATTATGATGTTGAAAGGATGAAGACTTGAAATTGCAGGAAGAACTGAACTTTGCAAATGAATTCATTTCTATTCTTCAAGAAAGGTTGTCATCTTCTCAAGCCAAAAGAAAATAACTTTTGCAACAACCGGATGATGAGGAGAAGAATGCTCTTAAGGAACAATGTTAGAAACTAATTCAAGAAAATATGCTCATGAAGAATGAAATGCAAGATCTGACCATGAGGTTATCAAAAGATATTGAGGATGGAAAGAAGAAGGAAGATAGTCTGATTCTATCTTTGAAGAACAAGTTTGATGAATGTGGAATATTTGAAAGGAAATTCGCAGCCAACTTTATGACAATTTCCACATAACCCAAATTCAGATTTTAACCAAATCAACACATAAGATCCACATGCAAAGAATAGACAACATACTCACAAAATGTGACACAAGATATACCCTGGGAAAACCCTCATGAGGGAAAAACCCAGCCTCCAAAAGCATCATCCACCATGTATTATCAGCAATGCGTCCATTACAATACAACTATGGAAAGCCTTCAAAACCCAAGCCATAACCAAGCACTCCATGTGATCAAGCATGAATCCACACATCCCATGCCATGCTTCCTTCTTCACAAATGCTAACCTGGCTTCATGTATCAAACAACTACCCTTGTGGTACTTTTATAGAAACAAGCAACCACAAAACCACTAAGTGGTATTACATCAAAACCATGTGCCCAAAACCATGTGACAATAAAATAATATTTTCCTTACCAACCTTTTAATGTTTTCCTTAACTACCCATGACCCACATTTAATATTGGGTACTTTATCACAATTACATTCCCCAACATAAAATAACAATACCAATGTGTCAATACAACTCATCAAGTGGTTATGTACAAGAATATCCAAAAAGAACTCTACATGTTGCACGTCCATCTAGGTGCTCCTAGGTGCAACAATACAATGATATTACAATTTAATTCTTTGTCCACCTCACACAATAACAAAACAATACAGTAATAAACCATTATTATGCAAGGTGTACAACACCATTTCCCAACAATATTGACTCATGATAATAATTTGTTGAGAACTGATTTGGCACACTCCCAGAATAATGAACAAGAACTTGAAAGACAAATAACTACTCTAAGAGATGATCTAACTACTGCAAGTGAGTATAAAGAAAAGTTTAGGATCAGTGCTACACAATTGGATGACTTACTAAAAAGACAAAGACATGATTCCAGTGAACTTGGATTTACACAAGGAGAAATCTCTGGTACTGTAAATGATGATTAGACAACCAGTATGCAAAACTCATCAGAACAGAGGAAATCGGTAAGGCAATCTAATGCTTATAAATTCAATGGTAGTTGTGTTGTTTGTAATAAATTTGGGCACATGGCTAAACAATGTAGAAATAAGGCAAATCAAAACTACAATTATGTTCCCGGTCAATGCACAAACTATAATAAATATGGTCATAAATTAGAAGATTGCAGAATGAATGTTAAATGTCATGCATGTGGAAAGTTTGGATATTTTTCTAACCACTGTAGGTCAAGAAATAATAATAATACCATATATGTTAAAGCAATTCAGAAGAATAATGTTACATGCTATGCATGCAACAAAATAGGTCATATTGCTAAATATTGCAAAAGCAAGAGTCAACCATCTAATAATGATAAAGATAATGAGAAAGGAAAACAAAAGGTAGATGAAATACAACAATATCACACCAAGAGATGGGTTAGAAAATCTGAAGAACAAAGTGGAGATGGATCTATATCGGCAAATCCACCGGTAGAATAGAGTATTCCTCCACTGACAAGAAATTCCACCAATAACTGAGGCATAAGCCTTAGAGGTTGGGAAAGTCATTGCTAAATTTTGCATATTACCCTGGAAGAGATCGGAGGAGATCTGGAAAGAAATTTGGAGAACTGTGTTCATCATCAATGAAGGTTACCCCGACACTTAACTATGATACCGACATCCATAGGGTTGTTGGTGAAGCATTAATGATAGAAAATTAGGGTTTTATTCATCGATAAAAGAGGGAAAGTGAATTCATTTTCACTCACTAAGAAAACAAGCAATCAGAGCAAAGTAAAGGCGAACTAAGAGCAAGCAAAGCATTGAGAGAGGATTTCGAGCAATTATCTAAAGCACTCTTTCATCAACATTCACTCAGGTATTTTTTGAAATGGCATTTGGATCTTCTGCACCTATTTTCATTTCAAATACCACCATTGTCGAAGTTAAGGATAGGTTAAGGCCAATCTTTAAGGAGGTTCTCAAAATTGCGAAGAAGGAAGACTCTACGGGAGCATTTTCTAGAGTTCTTGATGGAGTAATGTATGTTGAAAAATTGAGGGCATACATTCACTGCATTCTTGAGGATTTGGGTACCAAAGACATCAAAAACATGTATCAATTAGTGATACTGGGGGACACCAGAAACATTAAACCAAAATTCAAAGCAATTGAGGATCTAGGGTTAACTGGTATTTTGTATTTACCGGAATTCAAGGATGAAGTTATCAAATACATCCTGAGTAGGGTTCACAATGAATTCATTTGGTTCAACAAAACCTACATGATCACAAGGGAAGCTATACAAGCTATCACCAGGTTACCTAAGGTCAGACAAGAACTTGGCAAGAAAATTTCCAACTTAGAGGTTCAAAAACTCACTGGCTCCACATTGGATAACAGATCAATGAGGATAAGCACAATCACCGACTCAGACATAAAATTTGCAAGCATGATCATAGGATATAAGGTAACTCAATAAAACTGATTGAGTTCTGTTGCACATTCATGCATTCATGGTGCATATCAAATGTTAAGAAATAATGCGAAGTATGACGTGTGAGTGGTTGAAGAGTGAGTTAATGTTAAACCTTAAAAAGATCAAAGGACCCAAGAAAGGCACATTCAAATATGGAAACTTAATTGTTTGTTGGATGCTTTATTTCCTAAATGAGCTACCCAATTTAGGAAAGAAGCAATGGGCTCATGACATACCGGTAGGTATGCAAATCAAAATGGCTATCACCAGTCTTGGTACTGATAGAGATGAGAAGCTCTAGGGTTATTTCAAGAAATTTTAGGAGATCATGAGGCAAAGGGAAAGAATCTCTAAGAACACTATGGAGAAGTATTCCACTGACAAATGTTTCATGGTGAAAACTAATGAAACACTCATTTAAGCAGTTGAACTCAGACAAATATGGATCACTGAGCTAGGATATGAGGTAGATGATAGTTTTTTGAGCTTTATTCAAAGATGTTGTTAGATGCCCCATTGGATGACAAAACATAGCACTTCGGTACAACAGGAGAAAAGGCTCTTGAAGTGAAAACAAGTTTTAATAGAAAAAGATGAGAAAATAAAATAGAAAAGATGTTTGCTTATGTACAAGATGTGGTGCATAAAATAGACACTCAGCTGGGCTCTAAGTTAAAATAGGCTGATAAATTGGCAGAGGTTTCTACTGGAGAAGTGAAGAAGCCACAAGTTCACATTTCCCCAATCACTTTTGACTCTGATTCTAAGGATAATGAGCCTTTGGCTTTCAGAAGGGTACAAAGGAAGAATGTGGTAAAACCATCGGTAGAGCAACAAAAGGAAGAACCTAGGAGGAGACTTGTCAGAAAGGTAGCTCAGCCTACTACACCTCCACCACCGGTAAGGAAGCCTATGCAGAAGAGGAAACCAGTCACATTGACAACCACAAGCAAAAAGTAGAAGGGTGATGATTCTAGATCTGGTAAGACAACAATGACCTATGCTGAAATTATTGATGAAGTGATAAAAGATGGGATATTAAAGAGTTTATTAAAATATTATGAAGTTTTTGAAGAGAATGAGAAAAATGAGTTAGAGGAAGCTATTTTATTGTATATAGATATCTATAAGAAGGCATTAGTTGAAATTTTGAAAGAGATACCTTTATCTCTATACAATAAACTTGAAGCTAGGAGACTTGATGCTATCAAGAGGGATAAGGAAATCAAGGAAGTTGCACTTTTGGAACAATGTGGTACTATAAATAATGAATAGATTAAAAGATGTATAGATACTGCTAATAGGACAATTTTTAGTAGTAAAAACTGATAGATAAGTCTTATGATGGGTAGAGTGAATGAGGTGGTAAATGAGAAAAGGAAGGGTTGGACAAAATTCTTTCAGAAAAACTTAGACTTTCTCACATCTCAGGAAGAATTTTCAAAGGCAACATCCCCTACAATTCCTGACAAGTCAAAAGGAAAGGATATTTTAGGCAGTTCTACTCCAATTTTGACACAATCTTAACCAGCTATAACTACAGGCACAAAACCACAACCGGCAGTCACAGAGAGTGTATAGTTTATACCGACACAAACCAATTTTGAGCAAGAGAGTTTACAGGACATTGGAAACACTATGGATAATACTCCACCGACAGTAACTAACACTGCACCAAGTGGTGAAGTCACTGATGTAAAAGAGGGTGAGATGGACAAGGTTAAATCAACTGAGTCCATATCGGCAGGCAAAACAGATTCACCGTAAAGAGTCTTGGTAATTGACACTTCTCAGGTCGAGAAGAAATTTGTCTCTAAGTTAAGCCCAACAGAACTAATGATGATGGCCACTCAGAAATTGTTAAAGGAAGGAACTATAGACAAAGGGTTAATTGATCAATCAGTCTCTATATTACACAGAATAATGTCTGAGTATCAGATAAAGGATGGAGCAAGCCCTTCCAGTAAGCTCAAAGCTTTAACATAACACATATCAAATAACTATCAACCCTTGAGATAGATTGTAGACCGGCATGATTTAGACAGTTTCTCTACAGCAAAAAGAGTAGATTTTGGTCAGCTTATAGAAACTGGGATGAAGAAGATAGAGGACAAACTTATCTCTATTGAGGTTTGTTTGAAATATTGCATTAATATCTACAGAGTATGTTGTAATTTGGAAAATCTTAGAACTAATGTAGATGGCAGATTGAAAGAGTTATATGACAAAATGGCTAATATTGCTAACTCCTTCGATGGACTGACTGCACTAACTACATCTATTGATGGACAAATTTTTTCCTTGGAGAACCAAGTTTTTTCTTTTGAGAAAGAAAAAGGTAAAATACTGAGGAGAGCTAGAAATTTAAGAGGATTGGTGAGTCCAAGACTTGACTCATTGGGTGTTCATAAAAGAGAATGCATGGATATGCTAGAAAAACCCACATCAGTAGATACCTAGGAGAAGGAATCACTTTCCCACTTAATCGGTGGACTTGCATCGGTATCAGACACTTTCAAATCAGGATGGGTCACATATCTTCAGTTGCTGCAAAAAGCATACCTGAAAATCCTGAAGATGACTAAGCTCAAGTGACACTAATTGTATTCTTTCATTATTTTATTCTTTCACCAGTCTTTGGCATTAATATCAAAGGGGGAGTATGTACATATGTGAAAAATATCATAGAAAACATTATCAGATGGAGTATATGGAATATATTGCTCAGGGGGAGCACACCGGTAGGGAATCCATTTTTCACATGAGTGTTGCCATCAATGCCAAAGGGGGATATTGTTGGCAACTGACACTCATTGGATTCATTTTGTTGTCATTGATGGCAATAAGATCTGATAGAAGGTAACAAGACTTGATGGAAGTCACAAAATGACACTAGGTGGCATATACCAACAGATACTAGCATTGGAAGCATTCAGGGCTACACCGGCATCGACATTAGTACTTCAAGGAAGCTGACATCAAGGAAGATTTATTTTGTAAATTATTTTGTAATTATTGTTGAGGCTGACATTGAATATCTTTTGTAAATGCATTGTAAGCTAACATAAGGCATATCATGTAATAGGTATATAAGTCAGTCTGCTAGGTCAATTTAGATAATAGAGAAGATGGTATTATGATGGTATAGAGATAGACATATAGCAGAATTGTGAGATGCGAAATATGTATGGAGATCATTTTTGTGTGCGAACATTGTATCATGCAATGATCTATAGATAGTTAGGAAAGAACTTTTGGAGGAGAAGTTATACCAGTAATAGTTCAAGATTGTGAACTAGTACAAAGTAGAACCAAACTCGGAACTCTATCTAGCTTAACAAATGCATTCTTGAGTTTATTTTCAGTAATTTGCTTTGGCAGAAAGCTTGTAATTAGTGAGGCTCTTTAGTGATGAGTAGTATGCTCTAGGCAGTGTGCCTTCCTGCAAGTGTAGGCCCTTGTTTATGTAATATCTTTTCATATGGCCAGTGAACTAATATTGTGGGTCACAAATCCCAATGTGGTTTTTCCTCATTGATGTTTTCCACATAAATTCTATGTGTTATGGTGTTCATTTATGTTTATGGTTTATATGCTTCTTGTTATATGCTTATTTGTTTACCAATACATAAATGCATGGTTTAGAAAGTTAAAAACTGTTCATTCTGACAGAACACCAATTCACCCCCCCCCCTCTCAGTGTTCTCAGATCCCAACAATAGGTTGATTGATGATTTTTTTTGTGTTGTCATTGATGAAAACCATGTTTTGTTAGTCATCTAAGTTATTTAGTCCAAACGATAAATCCTAACCGGTAGTGGTATCAATTAAACAGTGAATTAGTAAACAAGACAACAAACCAATAAATAGGAATAGTGCTATGTTCAAGCCACCAGTACAGATGATCAATACAGAGTTAAGTGTTATGGTTTGGAATGTATGTTTATGACATTGGTAGGAGTGTATGACTAGAGCCACATCAACAAATTTGATAGAATTAGTGATTTATCATGTACTAAGTAGTCAGAAAGAACAATTAACCGATAGAGTAGAGTGTTGGCATTGTGATTGTCATTGATGTCAACCGGTAAAAGATATTACCGGTATCACTGACATTGATGTCAACTAGTGAAAAAGAGGAGTTGAGATGATGTGTTTGTCATCTTGAAAAACCAGATGAGAGTATAATCAGGTTGATGAAGAAGAATGATGGAGAGTTTGTAGGAATATACATGAGATACCAGAATCTACATTGGTGATAGTTGACATGTTATGTCAACTAGTGAAACATCAGAGAAGAGACAAGGAAGATAAGGTTCTCACCTGATAAAGATGGAGCTTGTTGAATGTTGATGACATGATGTAATCAAGAGTGGTAACCGGTATGAAATCCCACTAGTAATTTTGAAAAGGTGCAGGTGCAGAAGACTCCTACCTAATGAGAATGTGTGTGTATTGGATTGACATGTCTGAAGACTGGTTTGAGGGTTACACTGGTAGATCAGGAAAGGTCATGACAAGAAGGACAACTGGCAAGGTGTCATAAGCCAATAGGGTTTTCTTACCGGTAAATGAAACTGATTATGTGAGTGTTCAGTGACTAGGCATGAATCGACATAACAGTATGATGAGGTGGATATCGATAGTGATGCCACATAAGAATGAAATGACAAATGTGCATTAAGTGGCAGATGAAACATGCACAGGTCGATGAAGTAAGGTTGGTGAGGTAGTTGTGATTGGTCTGACATTAATGGTGACTGCAAAGGTTGAGGTAGAGTTGTAGAGTTGTGCAGCTCAAGATCAAGATAGATTGGTTGTGTGGATCAAAGTAGGCAAAGGAGACGACTGGGCCATTTATGGTGATTATTTGACCAAATCCGAGAGAAGGGTTGCAGGTTGCTAAAGAAGGGAGGCATGTTTTGGAAGACATGTAAATGGCAGATATGTACAGATAGACATCTTTGAGTTGTGATCCGATCATATTTAATTAGATTCAGTGTGTCTCATGATCAGTGGAGAAAAACCCAAAGGCACCAAGTTTGAATTGGTTTTTGGCAGGAAGTCTGGGTTATAAATACGTGAGCCTAAGAGATAGATCTTGCTACTAAAGGGAAGAAGATTATTTTGTTGCCAAGTGACTAAGTGTTATTTTTGCACGTAAGAGAAAAATAACCAAGCGCTCAACAAATATCTGAGAAGAGAGTAAGAGTGAGGGAGAATGAGGTTGAAGTGTTCAACCGGTAGAAGAGAAGAACCGATAGTGTCCATACTAGGAGAGGAAAGGCGAAGGAAGCTACAGAATAGGGAGGCATAGAACTGACTAAGTATAGTATCGGTGGAGAGTAGTAGAGTGCTGAAGGAAGTGAGAATTGATAGAGAGAAAGGTGAAATGGTAAGCAACAATAGTGAGGAGAAAGAGCAGTGAGTAAGAAGAGAAGAACCAACAGGATAGTGATTGAGTTGGTGAAGATTCAGTCAGAGTGTGTAGAGAATTGGTAAGGTTGAGGAGATAGCTTACTGGCAGGGAAGATTGTATTGAGTTGTTACAAGATTCACCTATAACTAGATTACTACCTTGTATTTGATGTTTTATATTGTGAACATTGAGTTATAGCTCGATGCAGGGGTTGTAGCTCCTTGGGTTGGTGCCCTGAACTCAAGGGTTGGTGCTCCTTTGGGTTGTAGCCCATAAATCAGGTAGGGGTTGGTGCTCCTTGGATTGGTGCCCTAAACTTTGTAAATGTGTTTTCATTGTGAGGCTGGATTGGAGAAGTAGACTCCAACAACATTCCTCACCGAGGTTTTTCCCATCTTGGGTTTTCCTCGTATATGCTAGTATTATGTGATGTCCCCTTGTGAGTGTGTTTGCATTTACATTAGTCTCCTCCATAACTGGTAAGTCTGCATTGAGTTGAATCTATCAACTAGTATGCTCACATAGGATTGCAAAAGGGAAAGAGTTTTGAGAACCACTAATTCACCCCCTCCCCCTCTCAGTGGTGCATTGTGTCTAACACAGAGTTATTTAGATCAGTAAACCAGTAGACATAAGATTTAATTTCCGAGTTATGAATTATGTGGCTGACATGAGTAAAGCGTAATGAGAAAGATTGACTAGATACATTGAACCTAAGAAATTGTTCCAAGGGTATTAGCCGACTTAATAGAGTTGTCTATAAAAAAGATGAATATTGTGTGATGTTGTATTAGATGAAGGATCTAGAATGAGAATTTGATTGTGTGATGGAAGGTGAAGCTCTATATTGATGTTTAATTGGTGTTATAAGTAGAACTAAAGCAAATCTAATCAGGCACATAGGTGCTATTATAGATCTGTTAAACTTGTTATTCCTTAACAGTTGTAGCAAGATAAAATCCTCTAACAAGGTCACTCCTAATAGGGTACAGTAGGATCCTAATAGGTCCAAAGGTTTAAATATTCTAACCAGGTGACACATTAGCTTATGTTTTGAAATCCCATAGTTGGATAGCTTCTAACAGGGCTAGTCCTAATAGGCCTTATTGTAATAGCTCTTAATTGGGCTAATACACTCTTAACTGGGTGTACCCCTAATAGGGTGATTGTAAGACCTTAATTGATTAGATCTCTATATTGTAGATAGTTGATCTTTGTGGGTACTAATTCCCACCATGGCTTTTCCCATTTGGATTTCCACGTGAAAATCATTGTGTTATGAGTTGCATGCTTTATTGGGTGTTTGTTTATGTGGTTATATTTCTTTCATGCATATTGATTTTCAAGTTGGTTAAAGTGGTGATCAGATTTATATTATTTTTTCTTGCAATGATTCACCCCCCCTCTCAATGCCTTATAAGTTTATCATTTGGTATTTGAGCCCAATTCCCTTAAGGCTTAACCACTTGGGAAGGATCCTTAAGGCTATCATGGGGGATATGAGTTACAGGGATATTTCTCACCAGCTTGCAAGACCTAAAGAAGCCCTAGGTGAGTTAAGGGTCAAGTACAAAGCTTCACTGGCTAAGATGAGAGAGCTCTATGAGTGGTTGTATGAACTTAGTGAAAATAGTTCATCTGAAGAAGCTAACATTGATGCATTAGATAATGAGGTGGAAAAGATAAATGATGAGAAGAGAGCTAGAAGCCCTAATCATTAGGATGAGTCAAGAGTTGGAAGCTAGGAGGGCTATTGAAGACAAAATTAGGGAGAAGGATGATGAGATATTTAAACCAAACTAGGAGATTGGTACCCTACATGCACATCTTCATGAGGAAAAAGAAGAAAAAGAAGAAATACAGGCTGATCTAGACATGGCTATGTCCCTTAAAGAGAGAGTTATGAAAAAGAATGAAGATTTTACTAAGGAGTTGGATGATCCTAATGAGATATTGGCTAAACACAACAAGAGCACTACTATTCTTGATGAGCATATCCAATCACATAGGCAGAATGGAGATACACATGGCTAGTTAGTAGGGTGAGCTAATGACTAAGTGCAAAACCAATATGCAAGTGGCTATGAAACTGCAGGACTCCCACCAAAAGACTAGGTCATCCCACGATGGTGACATGACCGACATAGTTTGGACTACTTCAAGTTAGTAATGTAGAAAAAGGAGATGTCTACCAGTATAGGAGATGTATGGGCAACACTATCATGGATGCATAAAGGATGAGATATCTTTGATATCACCTTGTGCTGCAGTGTACTGGTAAGGTAAGGGAGAGAATGTCATTCAATAGAATAACCCTTGGAGTCACCAATATACAAGTCAGTGTTTGACTTGTGTGGAAGAGATGACTAACAGTGAATTTAATCACACTAGTTCACATGTACCTATTTGAAGACATGATGCACAAACAGGGATGCCACATGAGTGCATTATAGGATATAGATGATAAGGATTCACTACCACCAGTGAGTGGAGCTTATCTTCTATTATGCATAGTGTGCATCATAGTTCTGTGAGATAAGGAAGAAGAGGTAAAGGTAGGTGTTTGAAGGCTCACACTGGATCTATTGATGAAACAAAGGGATGCCTCAGGTGCATAAAATTAGGGATATGCACTATACCGACATAGAAGGTATGATAAGCCACCAGGACAAAAAAGGAAGAGTAGAGAAGTGATGAGTTTGTCACCTTGACCAACCAACTGAGATGATGTTTAGAATGATGATAGTGAAAGGCACAACAATAGCTACAGAGAGAAAGTGCAACTGGTATTCATACGCCTTAGATGGAATCAGTTGAAGGTTGATGACATGGTGTCATCAGAATGGCTACCATTGAGCATGAGAATCGGTAAGGAAGAAAAGAAGCTAAGTGATATGCTTCGACCTGATGAGAATGAGCATGCCATGGATAGAAATGTCCGGCGACCAGTTAAGGTGTTCCACTGGTAGATCAGCAAGTGCAGACATGAAGGGTAATTGGTAAAGTGTGAGATATTGGTAGGGTTAGAGAATTGTCAGAGAAGAAGGACTTGTTTAGTGTTTGGCTGGTGACTCTATTTGAACCAATATCGTGATCGCTAAGGTGGATGTCAACAAAGGTGCCACATGGATTCAAGGTGGTGGACATGCATGCAACAATAGATAGAGTATGCACCGATGAGGTTGTTACAAAGTTGGTAGATATTAATTATAGACCCTGTAAATCATGGGATGTGTTACAGAGGCATTGCAGAGTTGTATGGCTCGATGAAGGTAAAATAGAGGTGATCGATGCAGTGTGTCTAGATGCAGAATGAGGTTGGTGATGCAATTTGTAGAAACATTTATGGTGACTGATCTTGTGTTGCAGAGACCGACTGGCCGTGCTTGCTAAAAATAGAAAACGTGTATTGGAAGACATGTTAATGGAAATGATGTGTAGATAGTTGCCTTGGAGCTCAAATCAAATGAGATCTAATTGGATTCAATGTGCCTCATGATCAGTGGAAGAAACCCTAACCATACCAAGTTAAAACTCACATCTTGGTAGGAAAATCTAGCTACATGTATGCGAGCAAAAGATATCGATCAGGCTGCTGAAGGAGAGAGTGTTGCTATTGCAAAATAGTGAAAATCAGTTAAGTTCTCATCGAGAGTTAGAGGAGAGACTGAGTGTGAGAGAGAATCAGGTTGAAGAGTTCAACCAGTAAGAGCAAGGCAATTGGTAGTCGGCCATTGAGTTTGATAGAGGAGGAAACTAGTGGTGACTAAACTGATAAAGAAGAGCTATAGGAGATTGCAGAGAAGGGAAGCTGAGGAATGACATGAATCAAATGGTAGATATTTGACAGAGTTATTAGGATCAGTGGTGGAGAGAAGAAAAGAAATTGAGAGAAGAGACAACCAGCAGAGATAACTAACAAAGAGAGAACCGATAGATGAGGAGAAGAGGTTGAACTGATAAGGTTGTAGCAAGAGATAAGATTGCAATAGTGAGTGGGTGACGTAGAGAACTGGCAGGGAAATTGGACAAGAGATCTAGTAGTGAGATTTGTAGAAGAGTTACAAAATCCATTTGTAACAAGGTTATTAATCTGTAAATGATTATGTTTTGTATTCACTAAGTTGTAGCTTGGTGCAGGGGTTGTAGCTCCTTGGGTTGGTGCTTTAAATAGTGTAATCAGAGATTCATTGTGAGGCTATATTGGAGTAGTAGTCTCCAACAACATTTCTCACCAAGGTTTTTCCCATCTTGGGTTTTCCTCATATATGTTGGTGTTATGTGTTATCCCTTTTGTGTGAATGCATTTGTGATTAGCCTCCCCACCAATTGGTAAGTCTGCATTGAGTTAGATCTGATAACCAGTATACTCACATGGGACAGTTAAAGGGAAAAGTTTGAGAACCACTGATTCACCCCTCTCTCAGTGGTACATTATGTCTAACAATTAGTATTAGATCCCCAAGTTCCTGGTTGATAAGCTTTCTCTAGCTTGGGTGGATTTTGGCTTAAGGACACAATGGTTTCTTTAGTGTCAATCCCTGCTCCAGTTTTTTATGGTTCAAACTATTCCATTTGGAGTTGTAGAATGGAAATCTACCTATCCTCTCTAGGGTTTGATGTTTGGATGTCTATTGTAGATGGCTTCCCTAGCAAAGTCAGTCCTCCCACCAAATCAGATGCAAAAAGAAGAAATCAGTGTAATGATGCAACAATGAAGGCTATACTTTGTGGATTATCATATGATGTCTCCTCACAAGTAGATAGATGTAGATTGATAAAAAGCTTACGGGATAGATTGAAGAAGCTCTATGGAAATGAGCCTACTACTACAAAACTGACTTGTGATGATAGGATGAGAAACCCACCCTATGTATTTGTAGTGATGAAGATAGATCTACTATCAGTCGTAACTTTGATGAAGAAGGAACCCACCTCTTCATGGCTCAAGAATTAGAAGATGAGAGGCACACATCTGAGAATGATCATCCAGATCACTCCTATCAATAAGATGTGTTTGGCAGTGATAGTGAAGAAGAAGATGATGAAGCAGAAGTTGATCTTGAAGGAGAGATTTTAAGTACACTTGAAGAACTTAGTAGAGTAAGAAAAGAATACAAGCTATTCAAGAATGCTGCTATAGTGGAGAACCAGTTGATAAAATTCCTTGAAGAATCTAAGAAATGTATCCTAGAGTTGAAGCCTCAACAAGGAGACACTGAGGAGTGTCATTGCAGTGATCTAGCCTCTAAGCTAGAAGTAAAAGATAAAGAATATCAACAATTTCTTGGAGAAATGGAGGTTCTCCATAATGACCTTGAGAAGTGTCAGGATGAGCTCAAGGTAAGAATCTGGTTTGATAGCAATAGTGATGCCTTGGACCAAATGTTGAAAAATAAAAAGCATGTCAAGGACACTGAAGGTTTAGGAAGTGGTGCTGGTGAATGATCCACCAACAAGAATGTCCCCCACAATGACATTTTGTTTGTCTCCTCAAATGGAGAAAACAAGGGACAAACCTTCAATGTTAGAGATTCTCCCTAGAAGAAGGTTGATCTAACCACAACCGGTGAAGACTTGTAGACAAGGATGAGGATCGATGTTGGAAGAAGAAGGAAAAATGTAGATCCCAAAGGAAAATGGAAGATGGGAAAGGACAACTTCACTGGAAACAAGAACATGAGAAGACAACAAACAAGACCTCCTTTGGTAGAGGACAAAGAAATGCTACCACCCATATGTTAAGACAAGTGTTGAAGATGAAAGGACCAGATGGAGGAAATGAAAAGTATGGACAACCCAGGATCCATCCTAAGAGAAGGAGAAATGGAGATGCCAGACTGGTAAGATGTCCCCATGTATGGAAGAATAAATTTGTAAGTCACATGCCATCCTTTATTGGTTATTGCTTTGCATGTAATGGTTATGGCCATAGGGCAAAAGAATGTAGAAAGATATCTACAAGGAATAATCTAGGATCTCATAGATATCATGCATATAAGAAAATATATCCAAGAATAGATACATGCATTTCCCCTCTCCCGGTTATTCAAATAAGGTTTGTTAGAATTGCAATGGAATAAGCCATAGAGAGTTTGAATGTAGAAGGACGAGCTTGCATTCATATGGAAGCCGGTATAGAAACTATACTCAACTTAGTAATGGATTCAAAGCATATGGAAGTCAGAGAACTACATGGAACCAGAGGAGAAATGTCTCTGCAGGATCAAGAAGTCCATAGGTTTGGTTTCCAGTCACAACAACATGACCAGAAGATGGTCAAATCGATATGTTAAGAGATTCCCAAATCATTAAGTTGGGATGAATGTTGTGTGCTACTATAGCATTGCTTCTGATCATGATGCAGAGTACGGAAATGAAAGGACCCACCAGAAGAAGAAGGTAAGACATGCTCCTAAGACTAAAAATGGAAAGAAGGATGTGACCAAACAAGTATGGAGGAAGAAGAATAAAGATGCTACTATGGAATGACACTATGCATTCAATGCACAGGTGATATCTCCTAAGGCTTAAAGGAGATGCAATATCTTAGTGGGAGTAGTACACTAACCATATCCTTCACCCCCTTAGTGGAAGAGGATAGATGGAAGAGAAAGTTGTTGCAGGAGAGAAGGAAGAAAATGAGAAGATAAGTGTGTGTAGTGGCTTCCTTGGCTACACACCTGTAGATCAGAGTTGGATCACTACTACATGTGTCAATAGATGGAGATTAACAATTGAAATTAGATACATTGTGACACAAAATGTCACGAGTCATAGGAAAGTACTCCGATAGTGATGATGAACTGATATAGGATGTTACCGACATGAATTCTAACAGGCACTTGCAGGTTATGTAAGACAATGAAGTTGGAGATCATTGCATTAGCCCCAGAAACATAGAATGGGATGTTATGTATCAGGTGGTGTTGATGAAGACCTATATGACATATGTTGGACTAGTTATTGATTATGTATGCATACATCCTTTGAGGGCTAACCAGTTTAACTCTTGGCATGATGATGACATTGTCTGGAATTGTGTACATCTAGGATCATGTCATAGGCTATGGTGGATATAATAGAACTAAAAGATCATATGATGATCACATACGCACAACTCAATCGATATATGGAGTTGATTAGAATCCTATTTTTGGACCCGACTAATGGCATGGACCTACGATGTATAACTCAAGGGGAGTTGGTAGCCATGCTTTCTAATTTGTATCAGAATTGTTGGACACATAGGGTGTGCAAGTTTCTATAGCTATACCAATGTGATGGTGTCTTTGGAAGTATCCAGGGTTATGAGATATTTCAATGTCTATCCAATTTAAATCACAATTGGATCACTAGAAGAGTTGTTTGCAAAAAGGGAGAGTTATCTGCATAGGAGAACATATAGTTGGTATCAGAGAAGAAACAATTGGTATTAGTGTCAACTTCAACACTTGATATCAGCTAATTGGGGTCAGAATAACTTCTGCATATCAAAGGGGAAATGATACAGTCTGACCGACAGGTAATTTTTGTTCACTAACACATGTGCCTTCATTTGGTCTAAGACTTGTATATGCAAAGGCTTCTGGTTTGTATATACACCTTGTGGCTAAGCAATTGGTGTCAGTTGATAGTTGAGTTCTCCATCTCAAGAGCTATAACTTGAGAACTTGTACTAATTAGTATCAAAAGAGATGCATCCGGTAAAGAGAAAAAGGGGAGACATGACCAATAGATACACAGAGAAATGAAACTCTAACAATGCCCTTTTCCATTGTTGTCAAAGGGGGAGAAAGTTTTGTAGTATATGTTGGCATATACACACTCCAATGAGACATTGTATGTGATTGAAGGTTTTGTCATTGATGGAAACCTTGCAATCCTATGGCACCAGCAAAGGCATTATACCAGCATCAATAGATCACACTCTACACTGGCACTCAGGACACCGACACCGGAACAAAGAAAAGAAGTATACCGGCATAGAGGACGACAAAATTTTGTTATATTATATTTTGTTTATTATTGTAAAAACTTTGTAAGATGACTTGGCAAATTGTAAAATGACTCTTATATATAAAAGAGATCATTGTAGACATTTGTAATATGTGAGGAAGCATTAAGGAAAAATATTAGGCAGACCTATTATGTGAAATATAGGCCAAGGGTTTATGTAAGAAGCAGAGAAGCAACCAGTACTGGATCAGGCATTATAGATGCTATTGTAAAGAAGTACAAGATATTGGAATTGTATAATCATCATTCTAAGTTAGTGTGACTTCCCATTGAGCAGTGAGCTCTAGGCAGCTGGCCTTCCTGCATGTGTAGGCCCCTATTGTAAGTAATATTCTCTTATTAGCCAGTGAGTGAATATTGTGGGTCACAAATCCTACAAAGGTTTTTCCCACACTGGGTTTCCTTGTTAAAACCTTGTGCTATGGTGTGCTTTTCATGTGGATGTTCTTAAGCCTAATAGCTTGAGGAAGATCTTGACACCGATAAAGATGGAGAATCTGATGAAGCAACTTGAAGGAGCTCTTTCAGACTATGATGCAGAGAAATTGAAAAATATCAAACTAGAAGATGATTTAAGGGCAGCTCAGGATATCATTTAGGCACTTCAAGAAAATATTACTGTTGCAAGAAATAAGAGAAGAGAACTTTGTGAAAAATTGTAAAATGAGAATGATGAAAAGGAATCACTTAATGATATGATAAGCAAGTTGAAACAAGAGAACATGACAATGAATGAGATGCAGGATATGACTATGAGATTTTGTAAAGAGATTGAGGATAGGAAGAAGAATTAAGAAGAATTGACCAAAAGACTAAGTGATGCAGCAAATGAGAACACAAGACTTAGCTATGAAAATGACATGTTGAAGATAGATCTGATGCATACTTAGAATGACTCAAATGAACTGATGAGACAAAAAGAAGTCTTAGAAAGAGAACTAGAAACTGCAAATCAACATAAAGAAAAATTCAAGAAAAGCTCAGAGGAACATGGCACCTTGCTCAAGAATCAAAAACCTAAAGGTGACACTTCTGGAATTGGATTTGAAGTTGGTGAAAGCTCTGGTACTGCAACTACTCAAGATCACAGCAAACTGGTAAGACAACCTAATGCTTATAAATTCAATAGAAAATGCTTTAACTATAATAAGTATGGTCATAGAAAAAATGAATGTAGATCTAGAAATTATCAGAATATCAACACACCCACTAGTCAATGTTCTAAATGCAACAAAGTTGGTCACAACTCTGAAAATTGCAAAATGAATGTGAGATGTTATGTTTGTGGAAGATTTGGACATTTATCTAATCAATGTAGAACACAAACCGGAATAGGTTATGGGAAAGCTATTCAAAAGAATAATGTAACTTGTTATGCATGTAACAAGATTGGGCATATTCCAAAATTCTATAGAAGTAAAGGAACATCGGTAGATAACAAAAGTTCTAGCTTGAAAGGTAAAGAAAAAGTTGAAGAGGTTAAGAAAGAATTCTCAAAACAATGGATTAGAAAAGCTAATCTAAATATTGGGAATACTCCTCCACTAGTAGAACAAATCAATACTTCACCGGCAGGACAGAGTGATGTTTCACCGGCAGGATAGAGCAGTGCTCCATCGGCAAGAAGCTCTTCATCTAATTGAAGAAATTTTCCTTGAGGGTTTGGCAATCTAATGACACATGCTATTATTCCCTCAGTTAGAGATAAGAAGTTGAAAATTACTTTTTACCAACAGACAATGTTAAGTGAATACTTAACCGACATACATTTAATGTGGTAGATGGCAAAAAGACACTATAAAATTGAGGTTTTGGCTCCATTCCATTTCACTGAGATTTCAAACCTATGAAGAGCATGGAGATTCTGAGCTAAGGCATTTCGAGCAAGAGGCAAGAACACTCCAAGAAATCATCCATCCTAAAGGTAGTAAAAGGTATTTAATCATGGCATCCACCTCTGCAATTGAATATATAGAAAACCCTACTATTGTTGAAGTGATAAAAAGACCTAGGCCCGTATTTCAGTTTATGTTGAAGACCCTAGAATGTACATCCACTGCAACATTGAGGAACTAGGGGATGAAGAGATTAAAACCATATTTAAAACTATGATATGTGATAAAACCGACAATGTAAAAGATGAACACAAGATCATTGAAACCCTAGGATTTACAAAGATCCTTAGCATTCCTGAATTCCCCAAGGATGTGATTAGGATAGTCTTAAGCAAGATACATGGTGAATTTTTCTGGTTAGATGCAGTCCACAAAATCACTAAGGAAGCTATGAAAGCTGTCATAGGGTTATCGACCACCGGTAAAAGGCCAGATAAAACCAAGAAGGGTTCCAATGACCTAGTTATAAACCTAACTGGTGCAACATTCGACAAAAGGTCCCTAAGAGTTAATGATGTAACAGACATTAATGTGAGATTTATCAGCATGATATTAGGGTATAAAGCTACTCATGCAAATAGACTCAATTCAGTTTCAAGTTTATGCATTAAGAGTGCTTATGATATGGTCACAGATAATGCAAAGATTGATATATGTGAGTGGTTAAAGGATGAGTTAATTGACAACCTTGGAAAGATTAAGAAGGATAAGAAAGGAACTTTCAGGTTTAGAAATCTGTTAGTATGTCTGATGCTACATATAACCAAACAGGTTCCCGGTATAGTCTACAAAGAACTTGGATATGATATACCGATAGGTAAACAGTTAACAGAACTATTCAATAACATAGGAGAAAAGAAGGAAAACAATATTCATGACTTCTTTCAAGCATTAAAAGCTAAAATGAAGAAAACAATCAGGTTATCACAAAAGATTGTCGACAAATACAAAGATGAAATATGCTTTGTAATCAAGAAGGATGCAATTTGGATGGAAGTAGTCATCCCTAGGATAGTTTGGGTAACCAAGATGGGCTATGAAACATATGATCATATAATTGAAACATATGCTAAAGCACTTCTAGAATCCCCCAGAGAACCTAAGGAAGAAATATTTGGTAGTGCAGAAACTATTGAAAGCCAAATACAATCAAAGAAAAGAGTAAAAAAGGTTGAGACAATTGTAAGAAAAGGTTCCAGACAAACAAAGGCCATCAAAGAAGATGTGTTGAAGAAAACCGGTATAATAGAGGATGAGTTAGCAGCTCCACAACGTGAACCTCATCTATCACCGGTAGGTACTTCTTCGAGGAGTGACATGCCTGCAACTTTCAAAAGATTTGTAAGGAAAAGAGATCCCTCACCGGTAACCACACCCTCACCTAGGAGGACAAGACAAAAATAACAAGCAGTGAGATCTCCGATAAGAAAGGCTACACCAAAGAAGAAGAAACTGACACCCAAAAAGAAGAAGAGGACAAACAAAGACTTGGCCCCTCTTGATATACTGCTAAATGAAATTACAGAGGTAGGTAAATTGAAAAATACAGAGAAAATATATGACACTTTAACAGCTAATAAAAATGAACAAGTTGAAAATAGTGTTATATTGCATATGGATATGTATAAGAAGTTTTTGATGGAAGTAGTAAATGAAATTCCAGATGAACTATTTAAGAGAATGGAAGCAAGAAGACAAGTAGTAATAGAAATAGACAAGAAAATAAAGATTGAAAAGGTACTTCTTGTTTATTCGGTAAATTCACCCAAATAAATTGATGACCTAATTGCTCAAGCCAACCGGTCAGTATTTTCTACTGCACACTGGCACATTGCTTTAATGGTTGGAAGAGTTAATTAGGTGATTGAGGAAATAGAAAATGGATGGGATATATTCCTAGTTGAAAAAGAAAAACAAGAAGAATACAGGAATCCCAAACCCATAAAAGTTTATCAGAAAGATAGAGACAAGGGTAAAGGTTAAGTTGGTGGACCATCTAGTATCAAGGTTAGAGACAACTTACCCCCACCTCCTTTGATTACTCCACTAGTAAAAACAACAGCTATAGAAGATCAACCAGCAGCTGAGAGTATGGATGTAGAGGATGGTAATCCTAATCCTAAAGTCTTATATACTATGGATGTTGATACTCAAATGATCAACATAGTGGTAGACAAAGATATAGCTGATAAGACTGACATGGCTAGTGAGCCTCCAGTAGCTGAGCAAACTGAAAAAACACAAGAGAAACCGACAGAAGACAAAGAGCAAAAGGTAGAGACTTAGACTGAGACAATGCAACAAATAGAGAAAAAGGATCTGGAACAGGAACAATAGCAACAGCAACAGGAACATAAGGAAACAGTGCCACTAGCAACTGAAGAAATAGAAAAACCATTGCTTAAAGAAATGCAGACACAAACAGACCTACCAAAGGTCAATACAAGCTTGGTTACTTCCACTGACGGTACTCAGAATTTTGGTTCATCATCAGGCTACAAATCAACTAATGTGACTGAGGTACTACTAGATTCAATAAAAAAGATAACAGACTGTAGCTCACAAGCTTACAAGGCAATTGATGATACCATACCAATTTTGAAGGTAATTGCTCCTAACTATAATATAGACAATAAAGATTCTTTAGGACAACTTGATATACTATGTAAATCTATCATAGAAAAAATTGAGAAAATAAAGGAAGAGTTATTGAAAGATAAAGTAGAAATTGAAAAACAGAAATTCTTTGATGAGAAAATAAAGAAGTGTAACAGAAATTTTGACACACTTCTACCAGAATTGTGTAATTTATTGAAAGAGTACAAAACTCTATACAAAGACACCTATAAGACACAATTTTTGACTGTAGATATAGACAAAAAGATGAGCAAGGTACAGGATGAGATCAATAAACTTGCAGATAATTTTGTTAACTCACCTGATACACTATTAGTTTTTGAGGAGAAGATAACAAATTTTGAAGAAGATTTACTTAAATTGGAAAGAGAGAGAGAAAGAATAGTGAATAAGGCAAAATATTTGAGATTAAAACTAAGTCCAAGATTGGACTATCTAGCATCACTATGGAAGGAAGTATCTGAAGCACTACTACAGGGACAAAAAACATCGGCAGAGCATTTGCAGCATCTCACCGGTACAGTGAAGAGAACAGAGATAGCAATAAAGGATAGAAAGAAGTTTATGGAGAGTATAAACTTGATTTTGGGAGATATTTTTCAAATTGTAACCACCCAGTTACAAGGTTGAAACTACAAACTCTACTGACATCTTGACAACCTTTGTCATTGATGCCAAGGGGGAGTAGTGGAATGAGAAAATTCAATATCACAGGAATCATATGCTTAGGGGGAGCACACACATTTTTGGTAACATTTTTGGACTTCACATTTTTGGATACATTTTTGAAATTTCTCATGAGTGTTGCCATCAATGCCAAAGGGGGAGATTGTTGGCACATACACACTCCAATGAGACATTGTATGTGATTGAAGGTTTTGTCATTGATGGAAACCTTGCAATCCTATGGCACTAGCAAAGGCATTATACCGGCATCAACAGATCACACTCTACACTGGTACTCAGGACACCCGCACTAGCACAAAGAAAAGAAGTATACCGGCACAAAGGCCGATAGAATTTTGGTATATTATATTTTATTTATTATTGTAAAAACTTTGTAAGCCGACTTGGTAAATTGTAAAATGACTCTTATATATAAAAGAGATCATTGTAGACATTTGTAATATGTGAGGAAGCATTAAGGAAAAATATTAGGCAGACCTATTATGCAAAATATAGGCTAAGGGTTTATGTAAGAAGCAGAGCAGCAACCGGTACTGGATCAGGCATTATAGATGCTATTGTAAAGTAGTACAAGATATTGGATTTGTATAATCCTCATTGTAAGTCAGTGTGACTTCCCATTGAGTAGTGAGCTCTAGGTAGCTGGCCTTCCTGCATGTGCAGGCCCCTATTGTAGGTAATATTCTCTTATTAGCCAGTGAGTGAATATTGTGGGTCACAAATCCCACAAAGGTTTTTCCCACACCAGGTTTCCTTGTTAAAACCTTGTGCTATGATGTGCTTTTCATGTGGATGTTCTTAATTCTGTTTATTGCATTATTTCATGCATACCGATACACTATTATAATATGTTCTGTCTATTTTAATTCAAGAAATTCTACTCACCAGTTAGATACTGATTCACCCCACCCTCAAAGTATCTGTGGGATTCCTAACAATTGGTATCAGAGCCTGGTCCTCTATTTTCAGAAGCCTAACAACTTGAGGAAGATCTTGACACCGGTAAAGATGGAGAATCTGATGAAGCAACTTGAAGGAGCTCTTTCAGACTATGATGTAGAGAAATTGGAAAATATCAAACTAGAAGATGATTTAAGGGCAGCTCAGGATATCACTCAGGCACTTCAAGAAAATTTTACTATTGCAAGAAATAAGAGAAGAGAACTTTGTGAAAAATTGCAAAACAATAATGATGAAAAGGAGTCACTTAATGATATGATAAGCAAGTTGAAACAAGAGAACATGACAACAAAGAATGAGATGCAGGATATGACTATGAGATTTTGTAAAGAGATTGAGGATAGGAAGAAGAATGAAGAAGAATTGACCAGAAGACTAAGTGATGCAGCAAATGAGAACAAAAGACTTAGCTATGAAAATGACATGTTGAAGATAGATCTGATGCATACTCTGAATGAATCAAATGAATTGATGAGACAAAAAGAAGTCTGAGAAAGAGAACTAGAAACTGCAAATCAACATAAAGAAAAATTCAAGAAAAGCTCAGAGGAACTTGGCACCACACACATTTTTGGTAACATTTTTGGACTTCACATTTTTGGATACATTTTTGAAATTTCTCATGAGTGTTGCCATCAATGCCAAAGGGGGAGATTGTTGGCATATACACACTCCAATGAGACATTGTATGTGATTGAAGGTTTTTCCATTGATGGCAACCTTGTAATCCTATGGCACTAGCAAAGGCATTATACCGGCATCAACAGATCACACTCTACACCGGCACTCAGGACACTGGCACTAGCACAAAGAAAAGAAGTATACCGGCACAAAGGCCGATAGAATTTTGGCATATTATATTTTATTTATTATTGTAAAAAATTTGTAAGCTGACTTGGCAAATTGTAAAATGACTCTTATATATAAAAGAGATCATTGTAGACATTTGTAATATGTGAGGAAGCATTAAGGAAAAATATTAGGCAGACCTATTATGCGAAATATAGGCTAAGGGTTTATGTAAGAAGCAAAGCAGCAACTGGTACTGGATCAGGCATTATAGATGCTATTGTAAAGCAGTACAAGATATTGGATTTGTATAATCCTCATTGTAAGTCAGTGTGACTTCCCATTGAGCAGTGAGCTCTAGGCAACTGGCCTTCCTGCATGTCCAGGCCCTTATTTTAAGTAATATTCTCTTATTAGCTAGTGAGTGAATATTGTGGGTCACAAATCCCACAAAGGTTTTTCCCACACCGGGTTTCCTTGTTAAAACCTTGTGCTATGGTGTGCTTTTCATGTGGATGTTCTTAATTATGTTTATTGCATTATTTCATGCATACCGGTACACTGTTATAATATGTTCTGTCTATTTTAATTCAAGAAATTCTACTCACCGGTTAGATACTGATTCACCCCACCCTCAAAGTATTTGTGGGATTCCTAACAATTGGTATCAGAGCCTGGTCCTCTATTTTCAGAAGCCTAACAGCTTGAGGAAGATCTTGAAACCGGTAAAGATGGAGAATTTGATGAAGCAACATGAAGGAGCTCTTTCAGAATATGATGCAGAGAAATTGAAAAATATCAAACTAGAAGATGATTTAAGGGCAGCTCAGGATATCATTCAGGCACTTCAAGAAAATTTTACTGTTGCAAGAAATAAGAGAAGAGAACTTTGTGAAAAATTGCAAAATGAGAATGATGAAAAGGAATCACTTAATGATATGATAAGCAAGTTGAAACAAGAGAACATGACAACAAAGAATGAGATGCAGGATATGACTATGAGATTTTGTAAAGAGATTAAGGATAGGAAGAAGAATGAAGAAGAGTTGACCAGAAGACTAAGTGATGCAGCAAATGAGAACACAAGACTTAGCTATGAAAATGACATGTTGAAGACAGATCTGATGCATACTCTGAATGAATCAAATGAATTGATGAGACAAAAAGAAGTCTTAGAAAGAGAACTAGAAACTGCAAATCAACATAAAGAAAAATTCAAGAAAAGCTCATAGGAACTTGGCACCACACACATTTTTGGTAACATTTTTGGACTTCACATTTTTGGATACATTTTTGAAATTTCTCATGAGTATTTCCATCAATGCCAAAGGGGGAGATTGTTGGCATATACACAATCCAATGAGACATTGTATGTGATTGAAGGTTTTGTCATTGATGGCAACCTTGCAATCTTAGAAAGAGAACTAGAAACTGCAAATCAACATAAAGAAAAATTCAAGAAAAGCTCAGAGGAACTTGGCACCTTGCTCAAGAATCAAAAACCTAAAGGTGACACTTCTGGAATTGGCTTTGAAGTTGGTGAAAGCTCCGGTACTACAAATACTCAAGATCACAGCAAATCGGTAAGACAACCTAATGCTTATAAATTCAATGGAAAATGCTTTAACTATAATAAGTATGGTCATAGAGCAAATGAATGTAGATCTATAAATTATCATAATATCAACACACCCACCGGTCAATTTTCTAAATGCAACAAAGTTGGTCACAACTCTGAAAATTGCAGAATGAATGTGAGATGTTATGTTTGTGGAAGATTTGGACATTTATCTAATCAATGCAGAACACAAACCGATATAGGTTATGGGAAAGCTATTCAGAAGAATAATGTAACTTGTTATGCATGTAACAAGATTGGGCATATTGTAAAATTTTGTAGAAGTAAAGGAACACCGGTAGACAACAAAAGTTCTAGCTTGAAAGGTAAAGAAAAAGTTGAAGAGGCTAAGCAAGAATTCTCAAAACAATGGATTAGAAAAGCTGATCTAAATATTGGGAATACTCCTCTACTGGTAGAACAAATCAATACTTCACCGGTAGGACAGAGTGATGCTTCACTGATAGGACATAGCAGTGCTCCACCGGTAGGAAGCTCTTCATCTAATTGAAGAAAGTTTCCTTGAGGGTTTGGGAATCTAATGACACATGTGCTATTATTCCCTCGGTTAGAGATAAGAAGTTGAAAATTACTTTTTACCGACAGACAATGCTAAGAGAATACTTAGCTGGCATGCATTTAATGTGGTAGATGGCAAAAAGACACTATAAAATTGAGGTTTTGGCTCCATTCCATTTCACCGAGATTTGTAACCTACGAAGAGCGCGAAGATTTTGAGCTAAGGCATTTCGAGCAAGAGGCAAGAACACTCCAAGCAATCATCCATCCTAAAGGTAGTAAAAGTTATTTAATCATGGCATCCACCTCTGCAATTGAATATATAGAAAACCCTACTATTGTCGAAGTGATAAAAAGACCTAGGCCCGTATTTCAGTTAGTTCCTGAGGTAGCGAAGAAAGATGATACCTTAGGTGATTTTTCTCAAATTCCCAAGGGAGTTGTTTATGTTGAAGACCCCAGAATGTACATCCACTACAACATTGAGGAACTAGGGGATGAAGAGATTAAAACCATATTTAAAACTGTGATATGTGATAAAACTGACAATGTAAAAGATGAACACAAGACCATTGAAACCCTAGGATTTATGGAGATCCTTAGCATTCATGAATTCCCTAAGGATGTGATTAGGATAGTCTTAAGCAGGGTACATGGTGAATTTTTTTGGTTAGATGTAGTCCACAAAATCACTAAGGAAGTTGTGAAAGCTATCACAAGGTTACCGACCACCGATAAAAGGCAAGAGAAAACCACGAAGGTATCTAATGACCTAGTTACAAACCTAACTGGTGTAACATTCGACAAAAGGTCCCTAACATTTAATGATGTAACAAACATTAATGTGAGATTTATCAGCATGATATTAGGGTATAAAGCTACTCATGCAAATAGACTCAATTTAGTTTCATGTTTATGCATTAAGAGTGCTTACGATATGGTCACAGATAATGCAAAGATTGATATATGTGAGTGGTTAAAGGATGAGTTAATTGACAACCTTGGAAAGATTGAGAAGGATAAGAAAGGAACTTTCAAGTTTGGAAATTTGTTAGTATGTCTGATGCTACATATAACCAAACAGGTTCCCGGTATAGTCTACAAAGAACTTGGATATGATATACCGGTAGATAAACAATTAACAGAACTATTCAATAACATAGGAGAAAACAAGGAAAACAATATTCATGACTTCTTTCAAGCATTAAAAACCAAAATGAAGAAAAGAATTAGGTTGTCACAAAAGATTGTTAACAAATACAAAGATGAAATATGCTTCATAATCAAGAAGGATGAAATTTGGATGGAAGCAGTCATCCCCAGGATAGTTTGGGTAACCAAGATGGGCTATGAAACAGATGATCATATAATTGAAACATATGCTAAAGCACTTCTAGAAGCCCCCAGAGAACCTAAGGAAGAAATATTTGGTAGTGGAGAAACTATTTAAAGCCAAATTCAATGAAAGAAAAGAGTGTTAAAAATAGAAAACGTGTATTGGAAGGCATGTGAATGGTGGTGATGTGCAGATAGTTGCCTTGGAGATCATATTGAATGAGATCTGATTGGATTCGATGTGCCTCATGATCAGTGGAAGAAACCCTAACCATGCCATGTTCAAACTCATCTCTTGGTAGGAAAATTTGGCTATATATATACGAGGGAAAGATATTGATCAGGTTGCTGAAGTAGAGAGTTCTACTAATGCAAAAGAGTGAAAATCAGTCAAGTGCTCATCGAGAGTCAGAGGAGAGACTGAGTTTGAGAGAGAATTAGGTTGAAGAGTTCAACTAGTAGGAGTGAGGCAATTGGTAGTCGGCCATTGAGTCTGATAGAGGAGGAAACTGGTGGTGACTAAACTGGTAGAGAAGAGCCATAGCAGATTGCAGAGAAGGGAAGATGAGGACTGATAAGAATCAGATGGTAGATATCTGACTGAGTTATCAGGACTGGTGGTGGAGAGAAGCAAAGCATTTGAGAGAAGATACAACCAGCAGAGAGAACCAACAGAGGAGGAGAAGAGGCAGAACCAATAAGGTTGCAGCAAGAGATAAGATTGCAACAATGAGTGGGTGAGGTAGAGAACCGACAGTGAAACTAGACAAGATATCCAGTAGTGATATTTGCAGAAGAGTTATAAAATCCATTTGTAACAAGGTTATTAATTTGTAAATGATTATGTTTTGTATTCACTGAGTTATAGCTTGGTGCAAGGGTTGTAGCTCCTTGGGTTGGTGCCCTAAAATCGAGGGTTGTAGCTCCTTGGGTTAGTGCCCTAAACACTATAATCAAAGATTCATTGTGAGGTTGGATTGGAGCAGTAGTCTCTAGCAGCATTTCTCACCGAGGTTTTTCCCATCTTGGGTTTTCCTTGTATATGCTGGTGTTTATGTGATATCCCTTTTGTGTGAATGCATTTGTGATTAGTCTCTCCACTAACTAGTAAGTCTACATTGAGTTATATCTGATAACCGGTATACTCACATAGGACAGTTAAAGGGAAAAGTTTAAGAACCACTGATTCACCCCTCTCAGTGGTACATTGTGTCTAACAATGATGGATATATGCCTAGCACTTTTAATGGTTATTGCTATAATTGCAACAAGCACGGGCATAGAGATATTGAGTGCAGGTCTGGAATGAAAAATCAGAGATCTTACATGAATCAAAGACCTAATTGTGAATGGCATAGATATTTTAATGACTGGAGAAACCCTACTTGGCAGAGACCTTATGTGAATCAGTTTAGTCCTTATGAAATGGAGTATAGATAGAATTTGACTTGTTCAATCTATCACAACTATGGACATGTAGCTATGAATTATAGAAGAAGAACTGGAAGATGCAATGCTAGACCGTAGAGGGCATCTGGAGTGGCTTGTTTTCATTTTCACAAAATGAGACACCTTGCAAAGTTTGCAGAGCAAAAATGATCAAATCAGTTAATCAGTTTGTTGACCAGAAAGGTAAGAAGAAAGTTGATGTGGAAGAGACTAGGGCTGAGATGAACAAGATTTGGAGGAAGAAGAGTGAGGAGAAACCATTAGAATATTCTAATTCTTCACCTAATGTGGAGAATCCCTCACTGACAAAATAAGTTGTGTATAAATCTTAGAGGGAGCTTATTGTTAGATCCCTTTCCAGACCCCCTATATGGTGCACAGTAAGTCAAATTTGCATATCTTGATGAATTATGATGTTATGAATAGTTTTTGTGATATAACAAGTATATTGGATGTGTTATGAGAAGCAGTAACAAGTTTTAGGGTTTAATGGTGATTAGGGTAAGTTCAATCGGTATTGCATTTAATGCAGTGTGTAAAAGGTAAATAAAAGTGTTTTACAAGTTTCATTTGTTACCTTTGCATTCTCAAGAGAATTTGGAGAGCAACTGAAGCATTGAAGAGGGATTGAAGCATTGAAGAGTGACTGAAGCACTGAAGAGCTATTGATTATTGCCTTAGTAAATTTGATAATGGATTGAGGATATCTGTGAAGAAGTGAATCGATGAAAGTGCATTTGGTTTAGAAACCCTAGCTGCAAACAAGTTGAAAGGTATTCTTCTGTGATCCAATTCTGTGTTTGATATTTTTTAATGGATACACCACACTTTGTAGATGTTATTGAAAGGCCTCAACTGGAATTCAAGAGGCATCCACATAAGTCGATTGAAACCGATCCAGCTAGAGCCCTATCCTGTGTACCTTATGGTGTGTTGCATGTTGAAGATATTAGATCCTATATTCATTGCAAGCTAGGAGATTTAGGAACTTTTGAAATCTTTAATCAATACCAAACACTATGTGACGAACAAGGAATGATAAACGATCAATTCATAATGCTTATGGATAGACTTATAAAGCACCAAGAGGGGGGATGAATCAATGACACCAAAAAGAATACTACTTTAAACACTGATCGATAGATATAGTTAACATTTACCAAACACTATGCATGTAATCCAAAATGATATAAATGCATCCACAATAAGTAAAACATCCACCATAACACAAGTGTTTATACATGGAAAACCCAAATGGGAAAACCCATGGTGAGATGGGACTCACAAGTTAACTATCTGCAGTAATAGGTAATTGGTCAGTTAAGGTCTACAAAAATGCTTTGCTAGGAGAGAATCTTGTTAAAGATACCAAAGCTCTATAACAATCTATACCCTGTTAAAGGTAGTACCCTATTAGGAGTAACCTCGGTAGAGGATTTCTGAATCAAAACTAATGGATCACCTGGTTAGAGGATTTGTACAATGAAGCTTGTTAGAACTTACTTGGTTAGGGGATCTGACTGTTGTAGTGATTATAAAACAACAGGTAGTGTGATCTAGAAGTAGCACAACTTGCTTGAATAGATCCTCTTTTGCACACTCAAAACAACATTACCAACATATTTTGCATCTTAACACTTTCATCAAACATATCTCCTTCTCTCATCATACAAAATAGTTCATCATAATGCCATTATATAGACATCTAGATTTTATGTTGGCTTGGAAATTATATCACAATTTCCTAGGTGCCGTGTATCCGGACAATCAAACATAACTCATTACAAATTACTGCCAAAATTTGTTGGCTAGGATAACTCATCACGACCGGTGATAACTCATCACACAATCAACAAATACTAGTTGGAACACCAATACTAGTTAGAATTAATCTATGTCAACATATAAACTGATTGTCCTCCATTTCTTCTCTGATAATCTCCACTAGATCTTTGGGTTGATGTCAAGTAATTTCCTGCATATACCAGTTAACACCATGTATCAGTTTGACATCACCATAATTTAAACTTCTATTATTGGTTGCAAGACAAGTTGTCTTTAGAAGTAATACCGATAGTCAATGTAAACATATGTGTGTGTACAAGTTCCATCAATGACAACATATGAAGTCATTCATTACAATCATCATCAAGCCAACAATTACTGATAAAGGTTTTCATCATGCTATGAATTTTCTTGATGAATTTAAAGAAGACCATATCATATATGTTTTGAGTAGGATACATGATCCATTTATGTGGTTGGATCAACCACATAAGATTACAAAGAAATCTATTCATGTTGTCACTAAATTGTGGGCAATCGATGAAGTTCCTATGTTGAGAACAATCCCGAAGGATGAAGTTACTTGATTGACAAAATCTAAATGGGATGGTCATGCAATGAAAATAAATGAGATTGATGATCCTAAAGTAAAGTATGCATCTATGGTCATTGGACACAAAGTTTATCACTCAAGAAAAACAAATAGCATTCCCGAAGTTGCAATCCACATAGCCTACCGAATGTTGAAGGAAAATGTCAACTATGATCTTGTAGAAGCTTTGAGAACCCAATTGGTATTGAACCTTGAATCTATCAAGAAGGATAAGAGATAGAAATTCAAGTTTGGATAGCTGATCATTGGTTTGTTTTTCTACTTCTAGAACTTCTTTCTTAGTATCAGTGATATTTAGTGGTCAAAGGATACACCGATGATGTTACAAATAAAGAACAACATTAAAATGCTTGGAAATGATTTCACAAAGATATTTTGGGCTTATTTCAAAGACTTAAAAAAGAGGATGCATGCTAGACAAAGGATACCAAAGAATGTTGTTAAAAGGTATGAAGATTCTATCTATTTCATGGTTGATATAGACACATGTAAAATAGGTAGTAGAACCTAGGACATCATGGGTGATGCCCATGGGTTATGAGGTAGAAGCTGATCTTTTGATTGCCTATGCTGATCATCTTCTATCTACACTGGTAGATCCAAGTGCAACTAGGTTTGGAACCTTTAAAGAGAAATATATTAAGGTACATTCAGAGTTGGCCAAACTTGTTATTGCTAAGAAAGTTAGAAAAGAGGTTGAAGAATTTGTTGTTTCATAGGGATTTACTAAGGAAATGATTCATGAGGAAAGAGATAAGTTTGAAGCTAAGAAGGCCGGAACATCTAGTACACCCACCGACAGACAGATAAGGAGTATAGTTGTCAGGGAGAAGCTCCCTCCTACTCCTAAGATTCAAATCAAAGGAAGGGTAAATAAATCAAGCTACCAGCACCAGTAGCCACTAGAAAAAGGAAGAAACAACAAGCACAAAGGACTCTTGAGACTATTGAGGAAGAGATACATATTATGAAGGTGAAAAGAAGGAAATAAGATCCAATGGGAAGAAATCCAAAGTGGTTGGATCTCCTACTATTAAATTTGTAAAGAAACTGGTAAGTAAACTCACCTCACTTGAAAATATTTTGGAGAGAATAAGAAAGTATGGTATTTTGACTGATGTAAAGAGACACTATAACAATTTTGGTGAAGATGAGCAAATGAAAATTGAAGATACCATTGTTTGGTTTATGAAAAAGTATAATAAAGAATTGATTAAGTTGCAAGGCTTGATTCCTGTTTCTTTGTATAATAAATTGGAAGCAAGATGGAAGACTGTTATAAAGCAGGACAAATAATTAATTGAGTTTGTATTGATGCACTTGCAAATGGAAACCTCTAGGGAGGATATTCAAGAAATTATTTCTAAGACAAGGGCATTATTTATTACAAAGAAAGGTTGACAAGATTGTTAGTTGGTGAATCTTATTCTGTACATGCTGAAGCTGAGAAAATTCTGAAGAAATTTTTAGGACTTATTCCTAAAGAAGAAGAATAACCAGAGAGATTAAAGGGATAAGATCTACCTGACAATTTGAACTTTAATAGCATTATACCGGATGAGATTGTTTTTGTTGACATGGATGCTAAGAAAGATCCAATCATTATCCTTGATAAAGAGACTATGTTATCAGGGGCTACTTCAACCAATACAGGTGAAGAGAAAATAGAAACAGAGAAGAAAGATGAAGAAAAGATAGATGAAGAAATGATAGAGTCACTACTGATTACACAAATAGAATATGTGCAAACCACTGCACCACCAGTGAGGGACAAGGAAAAGGAAGAGGAGAAAGATAAAGAGAAAACAAAGAAGAATGTAGAAAATAAAGCACCGAAGAAGGATATAGAGATGCAGAAGGAAGAAGAAATGTAGAAAGAGAAGCAAGAGCAGAAAGTGACACCCTAGTCACTGACATAAAAGAAGATAATTGATGATGATGAGGATCATGACACTGTGAGTATTCAAGGACCAATCAATATGGACATGCTAAGTACTACTGACCTGATGGAGATTGCATCTGCTATGCAATCTAAGGCACATGAAAATATTATTAAAGAAAAGAGAAAAGAAGCTCAAACTATTCAAAGTGCAATAGATATACTTTCCAGTATACTACCATAGACTGATATTGACAGTCTTCCTACACCTATTGACAAACTGGAACATTTGGTTACATCATTAGGTGAGCAGATGAAGAGTCTTGAAGAGGCTTCTATCAAGAATGTGGAAAAGGAATATAAAAAGAGGAGAATTGAACAATTGATGAAGGAAAATGATAGAGATAGAGTAGGTCTTGCTATGAACTTAGAGCAGATTAAGGAAGCATTATGGAGCAAAGGTAAAATATTGTTTACTATTTGCAAATTTTCATTATTTTTGGTAGAGCGGTTATTAGCATACTATAGAAGCTTAATGCATATGAGGTAGAGCAAGTAAAGAGGACATCATCATTGTAGGAGTTACAAACTCACTTAGTCCCCAAGTTACAAATTTTGCAGAGAGGTTATAAGGAAACAAAGGCAATTTTGGCTACACCGAAGATGAGCACACTTGATGCTATGGAGGAACCTACATACCAGATCCAAACACATGTAGAGATTACATCTACTCTTTTGGAGACTTGGGAAAATGATTTGAAAGTTTTGAAGTCTAATTTTGTAGACATTTTTCTCAAAATGTAATTATTGTAAACTTTTGAACTCCTATATATTTTGGTAATGCAAATTTTGATATATTGTGCTCATGTTTTTGATGTATTTGCTTACCTTTGTCATTGTTGTCAAAGGGGGAGTAGTATTGGTCAGTTAAAAATTTGTAATAGCATGTAATTTCTAAGGGGGATGTATGTATTTGAGTCATAATTTTTGTAATGTGACACTAGTTGACAAATTTTTCCTAAGTGTTGCCATCAATGCCAAAGGGGGATATTGTTGGCTTGATGATGATATGATGTAATAGGTTGATTGATGACTTGTTTTGTGTTTCCAATGATGGAAACCATGTTTTGTTAGTCATCTAATTCATTTATTCCAATAGGTAAAGCCTAACCTATAGTGGAAGCAGTTAAACAGTGAACCAATAAACATGACAGCAAACCGGTAAATAGGACCAATGCTATGTTCAAGCCACCGGTATAGACAATCAGTAAAGATTTAAGTATTGTGGTTTGCAATGTATGTTCATGACATTGACATGAGTGTATGAATGGAACCACATCAACAGATTCAATGGAATGAGCGAGTTATCATGTACTAAGCAGTTAGCTAGGAAGAACAGTTAACCGATAGAGTAGAGTTACTTAGATTGGTAAACCGATAGACATAATATTTTATGAATTATGTGGCCAATATGAGTAAAGTGTAATGAGAAAGATTGACCAGATACATTGAACCTAGGAAATTGTTCCAAGGGTATTAGCCGACTTAACAAAGTTGTCTATAAAAACATGAATATTGTGTGATGTTGTATCAATGAAGGATCTGGAATGAGAATTTGATTGTGCAGTGGAAGGTGAAGCTTTGTATTGATGTTTAGTCAGTGTTATAAGTAGAATTGAAGTGGATATAATTAGTCACATAGGTGTTATATGTAGATCAGTTAAACTTGTTGTTCCCTAACAGTTGCAGCAAGATAAAATCCTCTAACAAGGTCACTCCTAACAGGGTGTGGTAGGATCCTAACAGGTCCGAAGCTTTAAGTCCTCTAACCAGGTGACACATTATCTTGTGTTTTGAAATACCATAGCTAGGTAGCTCCTAACAGGCCTTATTATAATGTCTCTTAACTGAGCTAAGTCTCTCTTAACCAGGTGTACCCCTAACAGGGTGATTGTAAGACCTTAACTAGTCAGATCTCTATATTGCGGATAGTTGATCTTTGTGGGTACTAATTCCCACCATGGTTTTTCCCATTTGGTTTCCACATGAAAATATTGTGTTATGAGTTGCATGCTTTATTGGGTGTTTGTTTATGTGGTTATATTTCTTGCATGCATATTGACTTTCAAGTTGGTTAAAGTGGTGATCAGATTTATATTGTTTTTGCTTGCACTGATTCAAGCCCCCCTCTCAGTGCCTTATAAGTTTATCACAACCATGAAGCATTCCATGGTGTGTGATAGACTAGTCCTGTCACCTCTAGGATACATAACTTTAAAGTTAAAAATCAGATTTGTAATCCAACATATATCGAGGAAACCCTTGATATGTGTTGGGTATACAAACTGATAACTAGGGCATGAGAATAACGCAACTCAAAATCTTAGATAATACATACCATGATAAACCAAAATTGACTTTGCTAAATCAGGCTCCTCCAATTGATACGCTCCAAAATCCTCTTCAAACAAAACAACAATAAGGATAAATAGGGTCAGTATAGAGAAATAAGAAAAGTAAAATAAACTCGATAAAAAACAAACTTCAAAATCATAAATACAAATTGTACATATTAATGATGTAAATCGGACCTATAGGTCTAATTTGCACTTGAATGGCCAAAAAGGTGTAAATCGGACCTCTAGGTCTGATTTACAATTAAATTGATAATGAAGTGTAGAATCGGAGTTAAAGCCCGATTTTACACTAATAAACCCAAATGAATGCAAAATCGGAGTTAAAACCCGATTTTACACTAAAACACAGAAGATCATTTTTTAAGTTAAAATTTCAAAATTTTAACTTAATGAGGTAATTCCAACACCGAATAATGCATATTCAATGACAAGTGAGATGACCAAAATGTCTCACTTTCTTGACTATGAAGGAAAAGAGGGCAAATTATGAAAAATTAATGGGGTTGTCCTATTTTTACAAAAATGAAAATGAGGACAACAGCTGGCTCTAACTGGGGAACATCTTCTTAATCGATCACAAGAATGATTTCGAAGGTGTAGAACCTCAAATCTCTAGTGCCTTCTGATAATCCAATAGGACATAGAGTCAAGGGACTAAAACAAAACAAAAAGAAAAGAAAAGACAAAAGACTCAAAGGAAAAACTATACAATTCTTTACAAAGGTATTTGAAACTTCATTGAGTTATCAACTTGCGATGGTGCCCATTGTGGGGTAAATAAAATGGGGTACCATTCTGATATGCTAAAACATAACTAGATTCTCCGCACTTTTGAATGATTGTAAAGGGACCAGTCCACAAGGATTCAAATTTCTTATGCATTCCTTTTGGCTCACATCTCTTATCCTAGAGAAGGACGAGATCGCTAACTTTGAAATCTCTTGATCTTTACTTCTTATCAAAGATAGACTTCACTCACTCCTGATGTTCTGCAAGACAATCCACAACTTGGGCTTAATGTGTTGGCAATAACAAGTAAGGAAAATTGAGAGGGGGGGAAGTTTAATAAGTTTGCATTGGTTTAAACCAATTAAGCACAATCTCAGATCTGATCAACGACATGAAAAAGAAAGATAACAACAATAATATAAATACACATAACGACAATATTTTTGACACGGAAAAATCGGTTAAGGGAAAAACCATGGTGGAAACTTACCCACAATAAGATGATACTCTGCAGTAGTATGTGTAAATATTATAATGGGGAATGTACATGGATTTAGACACACTGCCTAGAGCTCATTTTTCAAGTTACAATGACCCAAAAGGCTCCAACTCTCAGGTTCACTACCTTATAATAATGATCGAACTACAATCTAGAAAGAATAAACTGCGAAGCTAGCATATGCTAATGCCTGATGACAGTTTTAGTTAAGCTCATTTATCTGCCCTTCACCAATCTCTTCTCAATACACCACACTTAATAATGAATTTGTTTGTTCGCACATACACCACTCTCTAATAATGAAAACACAACATCAACACCCAAATGTAGTCTCATAAAATTGTGCCTCTTGCAATTTTAACCACATTATAGGTCCTCACTTCGGCGATGACATCTTCTTCCCCAACCAGGACCTATTTCTACATTTTCACCCATTGACCCCTTCATGTTTGAGCCTTGAGATAGCCTCAAGACCTTGTTTGGGCCCCAAGATAGGGCAGGACAAGGGCATGGTGCCCCTATCCCCCTTGGATAGGGATGTGACACCCCTATCCCACCCTCTTAGGGTGGCCCAAGATAGGTCCCCCTAGCCCCATCTACATTTCAGGATCCTAAATCTCCCCAATGTTGGCCTTTTATGAGATGAATTAATCTTCAAGAGGCATGTATAAAAGGGAGTTGGTTTTCTCATTTACATAAGGAGGAATGAGAGGTAAATTTCAAGAAAAGGGATGATAAGCAAGCATAGGTGAAGATATATATCATCAAGCATTCAAGCATTCAAGCATTCAAGTCTTCTTCATTCATCCATGGGAGAAACATTACAACATTCATTTGCAAGCATGTGTATGTGTTAGGGTTTTATCATGTTACATGACATTTCATGCAACACTTGTGATTTACATTCAAGAAGCAAAGCAATCATCATCAACAAGTTGCAGATCTATAAGGTATACATTTCCATTGTTTAAATTCAAGCATTTGCAATTACTTTCTTTCAAGGTTGATTCCTCAATCGAGGTTTGACTAAGGCAAACCCCTATCCACAACTCACTTTTCCTCTCTTTTATGTGTGTAGGTTCTAGGTGCACAACTATAATTGCAGGCTTGGGATTCATTTGTAGAGATGGAAGAACCCTTTTTGTTTTCCAGATTTTGTGGAGGATCATGTACATTCCTGCCATGGTCCTAACAACTTTTCTCCAAATTTGCAGGGCAGATCCGTATCAGTCTAATTAGCTTAGATGCAAAGTTACAATGCAATCCTGAACTAGTAGCCCCTCATTTCACTCATTTCTCTCTCTTTTCCACATGGTCAACAAGTCAACTTTATCATTTACAAAAGAGGGAAAATCACACTTCAACCCTTGCAATCCACTTGGAATTCACATCCTTGTTTCCCTTAGATTTGGATCTAGTGGATTCAAGCCCCTCTTTTGAATGTAAATTTCTCCCAAGTGAAAATCATCCTAGTGACTTCCGTTCTCTCTCTTAGGTAGGGAGTCACTAGGGTTCAATTTTCCACTTTACACCAAATTACATGAACACTACACCCATTTATACAAATCATCAACCTTGACTACAAGGTCGACCATAAAATTAACACCTAATTACAAATTTACATCACCTGATACACAAATCAACCACTAGACTAATACAATGACATAGATAGCATAACATAGACCTAAATAAAATCTCCAAACACTCATCACCTCCAAAAATCTCACCAAGACCAACCGCAACACGTTACACCACCAAAATACCGCATAACATGAAAAATGTCACCAGACCAAAAATATCATCAAGAATTCACACAATAATCAATGTGGACCACCAAGACAAATAGGACATGATTAGGAAAAACCAACAAGCACGTTAAAACTATCCACAATAGCTACACCAACACCACTTATTCAAATCTTCATCGATCAACATGCTAACACTCAAGAACACATAACAACAATGACTCAGATAAGAAAGATAGATTTCGGTGCACCAAATCATGAACCATATGAAATGAAGATACATATGAACATACAAAACACTCTCCCAAATCTGCAACCAAAGATATGATCATACCGGAGCACAACAGATCAAACACTAGACTTTGTCAGCCACTTAACATACTGACCAAACCTCAAACTAGATCAAATGATATGATCAAGTAAAATTTTGGATCACTGAAACAAATAAGGATTGAAATAGAGACACTAGAGATACTTCATACTGAACCACAAATCCAAATCAATTCTTAGCAATCACCGGAACACAAAACAACTCTTTGCAACACAAAACACAAGAATATGTTGACATCAATGACAACAACATATCCTAGCACTATCAATATCCAACATGATGTTCCTCCAATTGAGTGAGAAACATAATTCTTTTATCTAGAGCATCAACATAAGTCTCATCCTCAACTACTTTTGCCAACTTTAGAGTAGATAATTCTAAAGTAATGGGAATTTCAACATTGAGACCATATAGAAACTAAAAAGGAGACATACCATTAGCTCTCTTAGGAGTAATGTGACCAACACACAAAGGATCAAATAAAGCCTTGTACCATAATAATTGATTATCATCAACAAGCTTCCTCATGATACTCACCAAGTTCTTGTTACTAGATTCCACCTGACCATTACCTTGAGGATAATAGTCGAATGAATGTGCAAGAGTGATCCTATACTCAAAGAAAAATTGGGTAACTTCATATGAGGAAAATGTAGTTGCATTATCTGCCACAATCTTATTGAGAATTCCAAATCTATAAATAATATTTTCTTTCGAGAACTGACATACCACTTTTGAAGTAGCATGCCTTACTAAAATAGCTTCAACCCATTTGGTAAAATAATCCATAGCTATAAGAACATAAGTATGTCCTATATTGTAGGATGGATTAATTACATTAATGAAATCTATACTCCACTATTTGAAAGACTCATCAATAACAACAGGCTTAAGATGAAGAGCTGCAATCTTTTACTTTCCAACAAACTGTTGACAAAGATCATATTTGCGTACCCATTTGTATACATCCTTGAAAAGTGTAGGCCAATAGTACCTAGCTCTCAAAATTTAATGAGCTATCACAGGTGCAGAGAAATTACCACCACAAGCTAAGTTATGAAAGGATTCTAATAACTTCACCTGTTATTCTTTATCAACACATGTCAAGAAAACACTGTCAATGTTCTTTTTATATAAACAATTGTCCCAAATGACAAAGTTTGTAACTTTGATTTTGACATTTCTTTTTTCCCTGTAACTCAAATATGGAGGACAATCACCATATGTGAGGAAATGAGCAATATTGGAATACCACTCATCTATAGTGTTGACAAACAACACCGCTGGTAAAGACTCTAGAATTTCATTAGCTTTGTCTCATGAGTGAGATGAACCATTCTCAAACATAAGCTGACATAAACCTTTCCCATGAAAACTATTCATATGTCTAGCCTCAAGATCATATTCTTCAATTTTGGCAATCCAATTGCCCCTTTTGGTACCAAATTCCTACTGAGTAAGAATTGATATTATTGCAGTATCAAGGACCAAAATGAGGGTATGTGAATTCAAGATGTAAAACTCGAACTATTTATCTACTTTGACTACAACATAAGCATGTCTTTCCATTTGATATTACTTGAACTCATGAGATTTTAGAGGAAAACTCATGAAAGCTATAGGAGATTCTATCCCCTCTTGATTTTTCTGCATGAGAATAGAGGACATAGTATGCTCTAAAGAATAGCTATATATTAAAATCTTGAGTGTAATTAGGACAAACCAAAACTAGAGCATGAGCAATAGCCTCTTTAACTTCATTGAAAGTTGCTTTACCTTCAGAATTCCATTGGAAAACTATTTTTCCTTTCATCATATCTACTATGTGACGTGTCTTTTCAGCAAAATGTAGAATGAGTCTTCAGAGAAAATTTACCTTCCTGAAGAATGAGGGAACTGCTATCTTGCTGATAGGTAGAGATAAACTCTGGATTGAATTAACTCTTTCGAGATCAATTTTGATCCCTTCTTTAGAAGCAATGTGACCAAGAAGCTTACCTTCGGTAACACCAAAAACTGACTTCTTGGGATTCCAAGAGATTTTGTGTTTGCAACATCTCCTTATAACATCCTCCAAATGGAAGAGATGATTGACATGATATTTAGAGAAAACCATTTGATCATCAATTGTACCTTGATGTGTTTGCTTGCCCAAATCAATTATCTTAATGATATAATCAGTATCATGTACTTTGTCCAAATCTATGTTAGAAGGAGGAATGGTCATTTCTATATACTTGTCTTTGGATGGGTCTATTCTCAATGTGGATAAAGTCTTGGGCTTTTTTGTAACTTTGGGCTTAACTAGTACCAATTGACTGAAATCAAAGTCATCAAGAGAGATGGCTTACTTCTTCCTCTTAGCAACATTGGACACCAGCCATGGTGGTAAAGAAGCATCTTCATCTACTCTAGTAGTTAGCACTTGAGTTGCCAACTCCTGAGACTATATGTTGGTAGTAATAGTAGGTGGATCTGAGGTGACAATAGTGGGTGGATTAGAATTAGCATTAGAAACTTGAGGAGGAACTTGGGTTTCTGACATAAATTTATCAAAATCTTCCAACATGGAAGATGTGACCTCAAACAAATTAGGAAGCAACACAATATATAGCTTGTCATGAGGTGTATCAAGGGTTGTTTCACTTATGGAAGTGGAAAGAATAACATGTATTTAGAGAGCTTGTGAAGTAATTGCATCAATGATAGAGACTGAACTAGTACCTATGATATCACATGATGTGTGTCCTTTGGATGCAAATAAGTTCGATTTACACTTGAATAAGTGAAATCAAAACCAATTGCATATCGAACTTATAAGTCTAATTTGCATCTAATAAAAAATAATATCAAAAGAATAATGTGTATTGGATTTATAAATTTGAAATGCATTGTAGAATAACTCATATAATAGTGCAAATCGGAGTTATAAATCTGTTACACACTATGTAAAACTAAATTGAGAAAAGTGCATATCGGAGCTACAACTCTTATTTGCACTTTGTAACAATGGAAATGCCAAAGGGGGTGTCAAGCGAGGTTACAACCTTGACCGACACTCAACAAGAGGTAATATGAACTAAAAAGGTGTCGGGCGGGGTTACATCCCCACTTGACACTTTAAGGAAGGACAATTAAAAAACAGTGTTGGGCGGGGATATATCCCCGACTGACACTATCAATAGAAACTAAAACAATTTTGGGTAGGGATCTAAACCCGCCAAACACCTTGCAAAAAGGGAAGCACAGTAACCTTGGTGATGGTCGGGTTTTTAACTCCGACCACCACCAATACTATAGAACAAGGTGGGTGTCGAAGTTTAAAAACCCGACCACTACCTTCATTGCAATAAAGGTAGAAATCGGTGAGGGGGATCGAGGATATTACCCTGATCACCACCACATTCAAAGACTATGGTAAGGGTCAGATTAATATCCCCGACCAACATAAACGCCAAAAATGAAAGACAATGGTGGTAGGGGTGTATGCCTGCCACAACCATGAAGCATGACATGGTGTGTGATGGACATACAGTCTCGTCACCACTAGGATACATAACTTCAAAGTTAAAAATTAGATTTGTAATCCAACATATATCAATGAAACCTTTGATATGCATTGAGTATACAAATTGATAACTAGGGCATGTAATAAAACAACTCAAAAGCTTAGATAATACATATCATGATAAAGAAAAATTGACTTTGCTAAAATCAGGCGCCTCCAACTGATACACTCCAAAATCCTCTTCAAATAAAACAACAATAATGAAAAATAGGGAAAGTATGGAGAAATAAGAAAAGTAAAAGAAACTTGATAAAAAACAAACTTCAAAATCATAATTGCAAATCGTGCATATTAATGATGTAAATTGGAACCTATAGGTCTGATTTGCACTTGAATGACCAAAAAGGCGTAAATAAGATGTATAGGTCCGATTTACATTTGAATTTATAATTAAGTGTAGAATCATAGTTAAAACCCAATTTTACATTAATCAACCAAAAAGAATGCAAAATCAGAGTTAAAACCCGATTTTTCACTAAAAGAGGGTGAATAATGAAAAATTTGCGAGATTGTCCTATTTTCACAAAAAATGAAAATGAGGACAAAAAATAATATAAATTTTAAAATATTATATTTAATTAAATATAACTTAATAGTACTATTCCAATGGCAAGATTTCAAATCAAAATTTCAAGGAAATATTCTAAATGGTATTGAACATTTAGGCCTAGTAAGATGAGTTATTCCCATACTATCAGCATTCATCACCATTCAATATGAATACAGAGAAGGCAACATATCAATAATTCACAATTTTTATTCTACAAGAGGAGGAGGGTTTGATCAAAAAAGTGCAGGAGCTTTCCATTATGTGCGACGTGGATGTATGTAGGGCTCATCATTTTTTTTGCAACAGGGAAGCTCTTCGAGTACTCCAATTCTAGTGTCATCGTAGCTTGAACCCATTGATGCTTCTTGTATGGCAAGGATGTATTGAGCTGGAGTTAAGGTTCTTGCATGCATTAGTATCTGAATATGTCAACATGCTTCCATAGCGCCACATTGATCACCTTAGATGAAAGATCTAGAAGATGTGTCAAAGGGGAAATGCCAGAAATAGCTGTAAATTTCAGTGCTTGAAATTACAAGGGAACGCTCAAAGCTTGCGATGGTCTGGCAATTGAGATAAAAAAAAGATAAGCTTCACAAGATAAACTCTGTATAATAGCCTTTCTCAATGACCTCGATCATTATGAAGACTTACTTTTAGTGCAGGAAGGAATAATATATTTGGAATCTGCAAATCTAAGTTAATTTTTTGCATAAACAGAGTTTGGGAATCGGAAGGGCAACCTTGGCGTTCAGATCGATTATAATATTTCTATGAATCTAGCTGAGTTAGTAAATCCCAATAGTCCAACACCATCTTTAGGAGATATAGTCATCTTGACACTGTGAAGAAACAGATTAGGACAGTGAATACTCCATCCATTGCAGATCTGAGTTGCAATCTTATTCTGAGTGTAGATCTAAATCTGGACACCTGGAACCCACTCCAACCTGGAGGTAGTCAACACCACCTGAAGGTCTGCAATATGGAAGCAAAGTATTGAGGGTATAGATTATGTTTAATAGCATCAAGAGGATCATAGTTCACTATTTGTTCATAGCAGTCCAGAGGGTTTGAAGACCATAGTTTTAGTCATTGAAAATAGAGGTCGTAGTCTATAAGATCAAGAGTTTATTGTTGTTAATATAGTGATCAGATATGGCTGATAGAGGACATTTGGGTTCATGGGCAGATGTGGGCTAGGAAGACCCGCCTCATGTTCCGCAGTGGGTCTACACGAATGGCAGATGGAAGGACATGGCGATACAGGTAAACCGGAGTGGAAATAACAAGGTTTTTCAGCCAGCTTCCAAATACTTTCAAGGCTTCTTTGGGAACAATCGAAGTGTGGCATAGAGGCAGAATAACAATGGAAGGAGATTCACTCAAGATTGTTTTAATAATGGTGCAAATCAAGGGAATCTAAGAAGCAATTCAAAGGCTTTTCAAGGAAATGGTCTTTGGATCTGGGCAATCAACAAAATTTTGCTAGGGTTGTTGTCTTGGAAAATAAGGAGACTATGGCTAGGGTTTCTATTTCTTCACAGCAGGTGGGAAATAAGGTAAATGTGAACCTCAAGGAAGCTAGTCCGAAAAAGGTAAGTAAGATACCTTCTAATCCTATTCTGTCGCGGGTTTCTTCATCACAGGTTTGGACTCCTATCCCTTGTATTGATCTTTTCGGTTCCTATGTCGATAAGAAAGCAAATTGTTTGCATATGAATGCTATTTCTGGGGAAATTTGGGGTGATCAAATTAGTTTGTTAAAGTTTTATCATAAATTGCAGAAAAGATGGGGGGATATGCATTATTTTCAATTATTGTTTGTGAATGTTTTTATTATTGTCTTTGGTTCTCCTTCTTTCAGAGATGAGGTATTAAGAACTTCACATCATTGGTTTGGAAAACATTTAATTTCAATTAGGGCTTGGAAACCTTTTTTTGTTCCTTCTTGGTCTACTTTGAAACTTATTTCTTTCTGGTTTGGTTTACCTAAAATTCCTTTTGAATTTATGGATCCAGATGTTCTTGAGAAAATTAGAAATACTATTGGAACTTTTTTAACATCTAAAATGGACTTCGTGGATGGGGAGGTTCTGGTAAAAAATTGTGTTCTTATTAACCCTAACAATGTTTGCCCCCATACTTGTAATATCAAGTCTCATGATGGTATTTGGCACCAGTCAATTGAGAAATTAGATACGGAGCTTCTTAAGTCTCCTTTACTTTTGGATGCTCTGTTACTTATGGATTTTAAGAAAAACTAGCAAGTTGTTGGCTTTGTCCCTAAATCCCTTAATAAAGATAGTTTGTTGGTGGGACCTTCGGTTGAAGGATGTGGAAATGTCTCTTTGCATAAATTGGTAGAAACAGGTCACATTAATCTTGAAAATAATTCATTGTGTCATAGTTTCAGGAAACCCAATGTTCATACTTCGGGTTCGATCTCACTTTCGTCTTTACTGAAGACATTTTCTAATAATGAGGGTATAGTGGATGGTAATCCCCTGATGAATGGAGTAGATCATCCATTGATGATAGATTGCCCTAAGATGCAAAATAATCACACAAAGGGTAAGGGCGACAATTTGTCTTCATGCCCTCAAAAGGAGGTTTTCAATTCTTCAAAGAATGTGAATTTAGATAAAAATGCAGTGGTTGATAGGGAAACTATTAAACAGGTACCTGCCATAGGTTTTCCTAATGATGCTTCTTTAGTTCAGGAAATTAAGAATTTGGTGTCTAATAATTCCCCTCTGAATATTGAAATTAATATGGCTAATGAATCTTCCTTAGGGAATAGTAATCCATCAAAGGTTGTCCTTGTTATTATGCCAGATGAGAATCTGGTTCAGCAAGTAAATGATATTTTTAACAATCATGCACATCAAATGGATGAGGGTATTACTGATAGAGTTGTTTGTTTGATTGAGAATGATTTGGGGGGTATAAACTCGACCCTTCCAATTTCTACATCTGCTAATCCTTTTGCACTTTTGTCTACAACAGAGTTGGGTTTTGAAGATAATCCATGTATCCTAGCTTCTCCAAAGTCATGCAAGAGTTTACCAATTGTCCAAACAACTCAAGTTTTTTCACCATCGGTGCTTTCTCCTAGGAGAGGTAGGCCTCCAAATAATCTTAAGACTCAAATGGAAATTGATGCTGGAATTCGAAAGACTTTGTCCCTTTCTCCTGTTGGTGGGCAAGGGAGGCATTCGGTCTCTCTTGGTAGGCCTAAGAAAACATGCCTAACTCCAGTAAGTGTAAAAAGAAAGAGGAGTAAAAGATTTGTCACTAGTCCTCCTGTGACAAGATCAGGGGTTGTGAAACATAATTTGCAAGGTTGCTTTGGGGAAAGCAAAAATTCTCCAATTAATGGGAAGAGGGAAGCTTCGGCCTCCCCTCGAGGACAATGAGAATTATTTCTTGGAATGTTAGGGGCTTAAATGCCCCCAACAAGAGACACTTAATTAAGTCCTAGATGGACTTAATTAAGTGTGATATTTTTATGTTGCAAGAAACTGTAAAGCGGAAAAATCGCGATCGAACCCTAGTTGTTCTCCCCTCTTCCAACTCCGAGGAGAGAGAAGGGAGGTTCGCTAGGATTCGATGGTTTTTCACTTAGGGGAGAGACTTTACATTCAAAAGAGGGGTTGAAACTCATAAGATCCAATCCCACACAATGTAAGATTGGATGCTAAATGAATTTCAAGGGTTAGGAAAGCAAAGCTACCCTCTTTTGTAAAGAATGTTGTTAAGGAAATTAAGCTAAGCATGCATAGAAAGTCATAAAGATTCGCTTATAAACTGAGTTCAGGTTATAGGATGAAGCTGCGGACCTGGAATTAGTAGTAAAATGTTGATACGGCGCTGTCCTGCAAATTTGAGCAAAAGTTGTCGGGACGATGGCGCCCGGCACCACGGTCCTCCAAAAAATCCGCGAAACGAAGGGGGATCTGTTCGTCTCTGCACAAGGATTCCAGATCTTCAATTTCAGCCGCGTACCTGCAACCTACACACAGACAAGCGAAGATGATTGGGGGGTTAGGGATTGGGGGTTTGCCTTTAGGTCAAACCCCGGTTTTGGAATTAACCAAGAAATGAGCAAGAGCTGTAAATGTAAATGACTGTAAAACAAGTACTAATACCTTGTTCTAAGGATGTTGGTATCCTTATGTGTGAAGGTTTAGATGTTGTATGTTGTATGTTGTATGTTGTAGCATGTAGTATGTGATCTCCTCTTCAATGGTGGAATCCTTGTCTTGAATGCAACACTTAGCCTTGAATGGAGACTTGAAATGATCAATTGCTTGAAAGAATGCTTGAATGCTTGAATGCTTGAGTATAGTTTCCACGCTTTGTTTACACATATCCTCTTCATCTATCCCCAAATGAGAGAGAAAAAATGTAGTTTATATACTTGTCATTTAGGGCTGATAGACTGATTTTCCCGACCTTAGGCCGACCAGGGAAAGTTAATTTTCAAATTGCAAACAAAAAGACCCGAGCCCCTTAGGAGACCGGGCCCAAAATAGGACCCAGGGACCAAGGCGCTGGGCGCCCTGGTCCTGAGGGACCAGGGCATTGGGCGCTCTGGTCCCACCTCCTGGGACAACAGGGTGCAAGGAGGTTCAGGCCAGGGTGCTTGAAAAATGTAGTTTTTAGTGTCGTGAGCAAGTTTCAGGGTCTCCATTCAGGTTGCGTGTTGCGTCGCCATCGTGAAGACCAAAATGCAGTCGAAATTGCAAGTGTCGCAATTTTAGGACACTACATTTAGCCCCCACTTTAGCGGGAGTATGTATGCACATACTTCCGGTAAAGTACAAGGAAACAACATTGAAAGACTTTCACCACGTCAAGGAGGCAAGATACACCAAGCCCCCAGTGGGCTAAGGATCTTACAACTTCGATTGACAAAGTAAAAGGGAAGATCGTGATGAAGAACCATGACTGTCAGTAGTAAGGCTCCCTCACTATGAGTCATGCAAGAAAGATATCAAAAATTTTCAAGGCAAGGCTAAATTTGTCAAGAAATTTTCAAGTATCTTGAAAAGATATGAACGGGATGTATGCCCCCCTACGTTAAAGCGATCGCACACGCCTCACCGGGGGTGATTGCTTTAAGGTAGTGATACATATAAGAAAATGAAAAAAGGAAAGGAGCACATTATCGCAAGGATTTAGCCCCCAAGTGTGAGATAAGCCCAAGGATAATAAACACAAAACAGAAAGCACAAGGTGACTTCGCTTTCGTTGGGGTCAGTATGCTGTATGATAATTCATGTATATATATCATATGTATGTATGCATAATTGTTCTTCATTCCCCAATCAAGGAAGGTCACCTGGAAGAAGGGAACACATGTGTCTTTTGAGTCAACATGAGAGAGATCGAGAGATCTCAATGCTTTGCATCGTCCTCAAGTAGACAACACTAAGGACAACAAATAGAAGAATGAGAATAACATATAGACGAAGTAACAAAAGAGAGGAGGAGAGAATCTACTATGCTAATGTAACTAGTCTAGCATGTCATCTACCCCCCGATCTTGCTGATCAATGTTTCGGGAAGGCAGGGAACACGCTAGAGGAGGAACATCCAACACAGCAGATGGAGCTATCACAAGATCCAAACAAGGGCTATGTTCATGTTCCGAGCCACATTGTTCTTGTCTAGGAGCTAGGATAAGTGCTTTAGAAAATTCATTAGATAAATTGTTATCAACATCAACAAGTTCATATTCACTATCAGAAGCAAGAGGAGTAACATTTTCATCATGAATAACATTTTCATCCATATCATCATCAAGATTTATAAAAATAGGATCTTTAACTCGCACAGGATCAAGACCATCATGCATCTTATGTTTAGGAGATTTAGGCTCAATGTCCGACTGAGGAGAAAATGGAATAATGCTTGTTGAAGGTGTTTTTGGAGATTGCAAAGTTTGAGAAGCAGCTGCCTGAGCTCTAAGATGACGCTTTCGTCGGCGTTCACGTGCAGAATGATTTCGTCTAGTCTTAGTAGGAAGTGGAGAAGATTGAGGAGGAGGAATGTTCTCATCCTTAGCACTTGGGTGTTTAGGTTGTGGTCTCTTAGGCTGGATAATAGGAGAAGAAGAATGTCTCTTCTCTCTATAAAAAGAAGGAGGAGGAACTGCTCCATACAAAGGAGGAATTTTTGGTTTAGGGAGAAGACCAAGTCCATCATGACGAGGAGGTATAGGTCTACTCTTAGGAAGTTTATTAGGTATAGACATAGTCACATCCATAGGGATGGGTTGAGATTCTTCTTGAGGAAAGACATTAGTTTTATCTTTCAAAGGAAGAACTTCCTTCTCAAGAATGATAGGAATGTCAAGTTTAGGTGTTCTAGGTTCACTTAGAGATAAGATCATATCTGTTTTCCACTTTTGATAAGATTTGAAAAGATGATCACTTCGCGGAGGAAGAGATTGGAATTGTTTAGGCCAAAAGTAATCAAGAGGAACACTAGAGGTTCTTTCAGCTAGTTTAAAGAGACTATGATTGACAGTAACAACTTCACCATTATGGGGAAATTTCAAACACTTATGAATAGGAGAAGCAATAGCTTTCATGGAAGATAGCCAAGGATAGCCAAGCTTCACATGAAATTGTTCGAAAGATGGAATAATAGCAAAGTTCACATCAAGGGATTTGTTATGGACTTCAATAGGCAATGTAATAGAACCAATTGCAGGAGAAGAAAATGCATCAAATAATTTCACAATCACATCTGTTTTGTCATAGATCACTTGATTCAATTGCAAAGTAAAAAGAAATTCTTCAGTAATAACATTAATCATGCACGAAGGATCAATAAACACTCCACGACAAGGTGTATTCTTAACTTTTGCAACTATGTATAAAGGACCATCAGGTGCCCTAATGGTTTTGCTAGAATCAAATGTGATGGAAGGTTCTTCAGGGATTTCTTGCTGCTCTACAAAGTTAATCACATTCGGAGTCATAGACACAAGACCATCAGATGAGAGAGAGGAATCATTAGTCTCAATCGCATTAGAGGTATGAGAAGGCAATGGATTAGTGAAAATCTGAAGATTTTGATTAGGAGGAGCTACAGATGTGTTGCCTTTATCATTCACTCCAGAAACAGAAATAGTATTATTATCAATCAAATCTTGAATTTTACCCTTTAAAGAAAAACATTTTTCAGTATCATGCCCAGGCTGACGATGAAATTGACAAAAAGCTTTGTTATCAAAATAAGGTGAAGTGATCTTTGCAGGATCAATTTGTCTTATAGGAGGAAGAGTAAGCACATTTTGTTCCAATAACTTACTCATAATACTATGCAATGATTCATTCAAAGGAGTATACTTTCTTTCTTTCTTGAAAAATTTAGAAATAGGAGGCACACCTGATGCTGCATTCACATTGTTGTTGATGATGTTTTCATTGAATTTGATGGAATCTCTGTTCGGTTTAAACTTCCCAAATGGTTGTTGACTGCTATCACCCTTATCACTCGGAGCCATAGGATGTGATTGTTCCATTTGACTCACAGTCAGTTGATAATTGTGAAGAGTGGCGCACAACTGTTGGAAAGAAGTAAACTCAAAAAATAGAAGTTTGTCTCGAATATCTTTTTGTAAATTAGAAATAAAGATTCTTTGAATATCATTGTCAGGCACTGGAAAAGAAATTTGAGCATACAAATGCTTATATCTACCAATGAAATCAGTCACTTTTTCTTTAACACCTTGTTTACAATGCATTAAATCAATCAAAGTAACTTTAGGACTTATATTGTTTTGAAATTGTTGAATGAAAGCATTTGCAAGTTGTTTGAAAGAAGTAATAGAATAAGAAGGCAACGAGCAATACCATTGTAGGGCTTTGTCTCTTAATGTTCTAGTAAACAGTTTTGCAAGCAACCTTTGGTCATAAGCAAAATCAGTACAAATTGTTTGAAAAGTCTTAACATGTGTTAGAGGATCTCCTTTACCATTATAAAGCTCCAAATGCGGGATTTCAACATGTTTAGGAGGGATAGCTCGAACAATGTCAAGAGAAAGTGGGCTCGCAACATCAAATGTGGGCACACTAAACTTAGATTGATTCATAGAGGCAATTTGTTGCTGTAAAGAAGAGACAGTTTGTGCAAGATTGTTAATGGTCGCTTCAGTCGAAGAGTTCATATTGGATGTGTTAGATTGAGATGGAGGTGTTATGTTATTGAAAGAAGGTAGAGAGTAAGGTGGTGGGACCCTATGATAATTAGTCATAGGAGATGATTGGACAAGAGGAACACTACAAGGAGGAATGGAATGGTTAAATGAATTGCCCCCTTGCGTCATGTTCATTTGTGGAGATGTAATAGGAACACTCATTGAAGAGACGAATGAAGAAATCGGATTGAATGAAGGAAGAGGGTTAATTGAAGAAGAAGGGTTGCCCCCATGACTAGTAATCACGGGAGGAATGTCTTGTGTAGAAGTAGCCATTATGTTTGATGTAAAGGTAGGTATACTAGCAATAGAAGTCATCAAAGGAATAGAATGATTGACTTGTGTAGGAGGTTGTGTATAACCTAAATTTTCAGCACAACTCTTCATAGGCATCACATTCGAATTCACAATGTGTGAAATACCACGCAAAATATCAATTCCATTCTTATCACTTTGAAGCATACGTTTTAGACCCTCAATTAAAGGAAGAGCTTGACTATCAGGGTATTCTTGAGACATCCATTGTCGAAAATCGTCAAATTGGTTATCCAATTTCGAAAGTTGTTCTTCAGAAACCTCATGGAGAGCTTCTTCATCATTAGGAGGATTAGAGGAATTACCCATGTCCTCGTTAAAAAGACCATTCAAATTAGGTTCCATCTCCTCAGTAGTTAAACCTCGGAAAGACTTAATTCTACGGCTTCGTCTAACGGGAATAGTGTAAGTAGGGCTTATTGTTGTAAAACTCATGCACTAAAAAGAGAGAGAAGATTTTGAATTTAGAGGTAGCAATTTTCAGTAAAATCAGCCAATCTTCTGGATTTAAGCTGTTAAATGCAATCACAACAGTCTCCCGAAATTTCGGAAAAAATGTCCGGGACCGTGGCGCCCGGAGTGCAACACGGTCCTTGCAACTTTTTTCGAAATTTGCAGGGATGAAAGGTATGATGATTTTAGAGCTAATCTAAAAAAATTGAGTGATTTTACGATCTGTAGATAGGCCAAATTAAAGTTGCAAATTCAAAATTGAACCCTATCAAGATTATCGAAAAATACAAAATTTGAATTTTGAAAAAGAGAGGGAAACTGAAATTTTGAATTTTATGATTTTAGAGGGAATGTCAAAAGCAATGCAAATTTTGAAATTTGAAAATTGACTCAATTTCACGCAAAATTCAATTTTGAAAGCGTAGATCAAAGTTGTTGTAATTACGCACTTTATTTCAAAAGTCACAAAATGCAAGAATTTGAATAAAGCACTGAAATTTTGAATGAATGCAAACACAATTTTCAGATTTATGATAATAAAAACGCAATTTTGACACAAAATTTTAATTTCAATGATTTTTGAATGATTAGAAGCCTTAGACCAAGCAATCGCAAGACCAACTTTGACTGTAATTTTGAAGGTGTTAAAATTGATAAAATCAGCCAAAATTCTGGATCTTAGCAGGAAAATACAGCAAGATCTCGCTCCCGAAATTTTGGAAAAAATGTCGGGGACGATGGCGCTCGGAGTGCAACATGGTCCTCGCAACTTTTTTCCAAATTTTCAGGGATGAAGGATATTGTGATTTTATTGCAGAATCCAAAGTTACAGCTGATTTGGAGATGTTTTGATCAGTGAAATTGTCGGACAAAGGTTGAATCAAGAGGGTTTCAAAAATTAGGGTTTTGACACTTAACCACTTAATTTTCAGAATTAAAGCACAAATATGAATTGAAAATTTGTAATAGAAGGGCAGATCTGAAAAAGGCATTAACATTTAGACATTTCGCAGGTTCAATTACTAAAAAGAAAATTTAGGGTTTTTATGCAATCACCTCTAAAATTTTGCAAAAGATCAAACATGGAAATGTAATCAATTTTTTCAGATCTAAGCATGAAAAATCAGAAAGGATGTTCACGTCGGGTTCACCAAAATGTAAAGCGGAAAAATCGCGATCGAACCCTAGTTGTTCTCCCCTCTTCCAACTCCGAGGAGAGAGAAGGGAGGTTCGCTAGGATTTGATGGTTTTTCACTTAGGGGAGAGACTTTACATTCAAAAGAGGGGTTGAAACTCATAAGATCCAATCCCACACAATGTAAGATTGGATGCTAAATGAATTTCAAGGGTTAGGAAAGCAAAGCTACCCTCTTTTGTAAAGAATGTTGTTAAGGAAATTAAGCTAAGCATGCATAGAAAGTCATAAAGATTCGCTTATAAACTGAGTTCGGGTTATAGGATGAAGCTGCGGACTTGGAATTAGCAGTAAAATGTCGATACGGCGCTGTCCTGCAAATTTGAGCAAAAGTTGTTGGGACGATGGCGCCCGGCGCCACGGTCCTCCGAAAAATCCGCGAAACGAAGGGGCATCTGTTCGTCTCTGCACAAGGATTCCAGATCTTCAATTTCAGCCGCGTACCTGCAACCTACACACAGAAAAGCAAAGACGATTGGGGGGTTAGGGATTGGGGGTTTGCCTTTAGGTCAAATCCCGGTTTTGGAATTAACCAAGAAATGAGAAAGAGCTGTAAATGTAAATGACTGTAAAACAATTACTAATACCTTGTTCTAAGGATGTTGGTATCCTTATGTGCGAAGGTTTAGATGTTGTATGTTGTATGTTGTATGTTGTAGCATGTAGTATGTGATCTCCTCTTCAATGGTGGAATCCTTGTCTTGAATGCAACACTTAGCCTTGAATGGAGACTTGAAATGATCAATTGCTTGAAAGAATGCTTGAATGCTTGAATGCTTGAGTATAGTTTCCACGCTTTGTTTACACATATCCTCTTCATCTATCCCCAAATGAGAGAGAAAAAATGTAGTTTATATACTTGTCATTTAGGGTTGATAAACTGATTTTCCCGACCTTAGGCCGACCAGGGAAAGTTAATTTCCAAATTGCAAACAAAAAGACCCGAGCCCCTTAGGAGACCGGGCCCAAAATAGGACCCAGGGACCAGGGCGCTGGGCGCTCTGGTCCCACCTCCTGGGACAGCGAGGTGCAAGGAGGTTCAGGCCAGGGTGCTTGAAAAATGCAGTTTTCAGTGTCGTGAGCAAGTTTCAGGGTCTCCATTCAAGTTGTGTGTTGCATCGCCATCGTGAAGACTGAAATGCAGTCGAAATTGCAAGTGTCGCAATTTTAGGACGCTACAGAAACAAAGTTGTCAAAGGAGTCTGCTGATTTAGTTTTTTCATCTTGGAGAAGGTGGAATTTTCTTTCTTCTCCAACTTGTGGTGCTTCAGGAGGTTTGGCACTGCTTTGGAATAATTATAATATTGAGGTACAGTTAGTGGCATCTGCTACAAATTGGATGTTGGCTTTAATTATAAGCAAGATTTCAAAGGTTAAATTCTGGCTTTTTAACATTTATGCTCCGTCAAGTATTCAAGGGAAGAGTAAATTATGGGGTGAATTAAAGAGGATTTCTTCTCCCTTAAAACATGGTTCCTTTATTATCTTCAGGGGCTATTTTAATGCTATCACTGATTTAGATGAGAAAAGAGGAGGTGTTTTCCCTAATAAAAGGATTATGGATGACTTTGGGGATTTCATTTCTGATATGACCCTTTTTTATTGTAAGTCTCAAAATGAAGTTTTCACATGGACAAACATGAGAAGGGATTTTTCTCAGATTGCTGAGAGATTAGATCGGTTTTTGTTATCTGAGAATTGGATTGATTCAGATTTTGAATTCTTTTCCTCTATTCTACCCGTCTCAGGTTTTGATCATTTTCCAATTTCCCTTTCAGTTATTGAGGATAAGACTTCTTTTAAGTCTCCATTTACATTTGAGCCCATGTGGTTTAGGGATTCTTCCTTTTTGCCTCTGCTTATGTAATGGTGGAATTCTGCTCCTTTTTGTTTTGGGTCCCGTATGTTTCAGATTGCTAAGAAGCTAAGTTATTTGAAATTGAATATTAGGGAATGGAATATCTTGGATTTTAAGAACATTTTTCAGGAGAAACAAAGGATTCAAGATATGATTGAGTGTCTTAATACTCATGTGCTTCAACATGGTATGGTGCCACAAGTTTTTGATGAATTGAAGTCACTAAAATTATACTTGAGGAGGTGTTAGCTAGAGAGAAAATCTATTGGAGACAAAAATCTAGAGAGTTATGGCTTTCAGATGGTGACAGGAACACAAATTTTTTTCATTCTTCAACTAAGATTAAAAGATGTAAGAATAGAATATCTTGTATTCAATGTCAGAATGGGAATTTATTGATAGAGCCAGAGGATATTGCTTCAGAGGCAGTTAGGTTTTTTAAGTCATTATTATCTTCGGAATATGAAAATTTCAGCAATGATATTATATCTAATATTCCTCCTTTAGTATCTTTGGAAGACAATAAGATGTTCATGTCTCCCTTTTCCTTAGAAGAAGGTAAGAGTACTATCTTTGCCATGAATCTGGATAAAGCTCCGAGACCAGATGGTTTTACTCCTTTATTTTTTCAAAAATGTTGGGATTTTGTGGGAAATGATGTTTTATTGGCTCTCGAGGAAGCTAGGAGAAATAGGTCTATTTTAAAAGAACTTAATACTACAATGATTGCAATTATTCCTAAAAAAGAGGATACTAAGAATTTTGTTGACTTCTGCCCCATTGCTTTATGTAACACTATGTATAAGATATTTACGAAGGCAATTTCCCTTAGGTTGGCGAAAATTCTACCTAGGATCATTTCATTGGAGCAAGGTGGTTTTGTTCCTGGAAGGGAGACGACAGAGGGTGCAATTGTAGCACATGAGGTGTTGCATTCTATTTCCACCCAAAGAACCCTGGCCATGATACTTAAACTAGACATGATGAAGGCTTATGATAGAGTAGAGTGGGGGGCTTTATGTGTTGTTCTTGAGAAGTTAGGTTTTTCCAAGGCCTGGGTCAAATGGATTCGTGCATGTATTTCTTCTACAAGATTCTCGGTTTTAATTAATGGTTGTCCATGTGGCTTTTTCACTTCCTCTAGTAGTTTGAGACAGGGAGATCCCCTTTCTCCCTTTTTGTTTATTCTCCTAGCTGAAACCTTTAGTTGGGCTATTAGGGCTTCTAAAGTGGGGGGATTTGGAAAGGTATAAGGATTCAGAATATTCCCCAAAGTATTTCTCATTGTCTCTTTGTAGATGATACTCTATTATTTGGATATTCTTTGTTAGTAGAGGCAAAAGTGATTAAAGGAATAATACAAAATTATGCATTATTTTCTAGTCAGAAAGTGAATGGTGATAAATCAAAGATTTTTTTCCTTAATACATCACAACTGGTTCAACATAGGTTGTAATCCTTTTGGGGATTTGAGACTGGAAATCTTCCATGTACTTACCTTGGGATTCCTTTCTTTGTTAAATAGGATAAAATTGGTTTTTGGGATAAGATTATTTCGGTCATTTCTAAAAGAATTCTCTCATGGAATCATAGATGGTTAACTTTGGCGGGTAAAATTGTTCTCATCAAGTCTGTTTTGAATGTTGTTCTCATATATCTCATGTCTATTTTGAAGTATCCAAAAGCAGTTATTGTTAGTTTATAGGATACTGTTAGAGATTTTCTTTGGAACAATAATAAAGATGGGAAGAAGAAACTCCCTTTAGTTGCATGGGATAAGGTATGTTTTCCTAAGGAACTTGGGGGAATAGGAATTCGGAGTCTGGAAAATCAAAATTTAGCCTTAAGTGCTAAATTGGTTTGGAAATTATATGACAAGCCTAGCTCCTTATGGGCACAGATTATGTTTGCCAAATATTTAAATAATGGACAGAGAGAGTACATTTTTAAAGTCTCAAATTTGCCTTCGGGTTCTGCTATTTGGAATTTCCTTTGTAAATGTAGATCAGTTATTTTGCCTCATCTCTCATGGATTGTTCATAATGGTAGAAAGGTCAGATTTTGGGATGAAGTATGGAATGGACACACACCTTTGGTGAATATTAGGGATTGGTCTCCTCTGATCATTGTTCTTTCCTCCCTTTGGGGTGTTTTTGTAGTAGCTTATTTTGAAATTGTGACTAGTGGACCCCTTAAGCTAGCTAGATGGAAGTCAATTGATTTCTTACATGTTGATCAAAGCATGAAATTAGATTTTGGGGGATAGAATTGTATTTCTTTCTGATTCTGAGGATGAACTTATTTGGACAAAGAATATTTATGGTAAGTACATTGTTAAAGATGGTTACAACTCTCTTATGGTTGCTAAATATTTATCATCTTGGCCTTATAAGTTGTTTCGGCATTCGGCTTGTCTTCCTAAAGCAGAAGCCTTTGCTTGGTTGGTAGTTCAGGTATGAGACTAGATAGGCTTGGTATTACTATTGTTTTCCCTTGTGTCCTTTGTAACAAAAATTTAGAATCTTCTTCACACTTGTTCCTACATTGTGATTATGCTTATGAATGTTGGCAGTGGTTGTTTGAGAAGTTAAATATATCCTTTGTTATTGGTAAGGATCTCATTTCCCATTTCAGATCTTGGCCCTTTATGTTTGCCTCATCTTTTTATGCATGCCTTTGGATCATATCTCCATCTATTGTGATTTGGAATGTTTGGCTAGAGAGAAACAACATGATATTTAAAAAAACAAGGTCTCCTGTGTCTAAGGTTCTATTAAAAATTGAGTCTTCAATCTCTAAGGTTGCTTTGTCATTTATTTATAAGAATTTAGAAAATCTTACTTCTTTTTCACACTGGGATAGTAGAGTTACTAGAGTTTGGAAGTTGTTGTCATTTTTATCCTCTCATGGCTCAATTTTAAAAAATAATGATGCAATAGGTAAGAGATGCTCTGCTAGATGGAAACCTCCTTCGTAGGGGTACTTTAAACTGAATTTTGATGGGGCCTCTCATGGTAACCCTAGGCCGGCTGGGGTAGGCATGGTAATTTATGATCACAATGCAAATTTTATTCAAGCTAAGTGTCATGCTATTGGTTTTAAAACTAACAATTATGTGGAATTTCATGCTTTGTCTTTTGGATTGGATATGGCAATCTCTTTGGGAATTAAGGACTTAATAATTGAAGGAGATTCTATGGTGATTATTCAATGTGTTATGAAAAAGAAATCAAATTGTTGGAATTTGCAGTTAATACTTGATCCCATTTTACAAAAATTAGAATTGTTTGAATCTTTCTTGGTATCCCATTGTTACAGAGAAGTTAATAAGATTGCGGATTATTTGGCAAATTTAGCCATTGATAGAAATGCTAATCAGCGAGAGGTGGGTTTTGAGGAAATTCATTATAGGGTATGGGAAGGTTTGCAACAATAGTTATATGATTTTCTAGAGTAATGTTGATGTAAAATTTTATGATGATAATTATTCCCGCTTTCCCCTTTCATTTCAAGTATTCATGTTCTTTGTCTAGAGGAGAGTTCGAGCTCATGGTATTTGATACAGTAGTGTTTTTCCAAAGGTTTTTTGATACTTTCTTTTTTGGCAGGAAGGTTTTTGGCTCATGGGATTTGGCATAGGGCTTTGGAAAATTTTGTCTTCTTCCATTGGTAGTAGTTGTGGAGTCTACATTTGAAAATTATCCGATGGGTTTTTTTGGCAAATTGTCATATGGGCTCTATGCAAAACACATATTATATGTGTTGTGACCGCATTTTGTATGTGGTTTTGGGCGGGGTGCATAAACTGATCTGTCAGATACTATAGGTTTATTTTATGAGTTGTGACCAGAGGTTTTCTTCCTAGGGTTCTTTCCTCCGGTATGCTCTTTGAATCTTGTGTAAAAAATAAAAAATATTAATAAAAAGTTTAGTGGAATAATCCACTTTTATTGAAAAAAAAAAACTTAATAGTACTATTATTGTATTTAAAAATTTCTATATTAAATTAGATTATATATATAGACAATTATCTTATTAAATTGTTATATAATATATATTTATATATTTGGTGTACTTATATTTATATTCTTAAACATATAAGCTCATAACAATTTTTAAAATAATTGTATAGATAGTTATATGATGCATTTTTTTAATTTTTAATAATATATTTTATAAAATTATGGTTTACAAATGACAAATTATATTTTATTAAGCTATTGTGTGTGTGTGTGTGTGTGTGTGTGTGTGTGTGAGAGAGAGAGAGAGAGAGAGAGAGAGAGAGAGAGAGAGAGAGAGAGAGAGAGAGAGAGAGAGGTGAGTTCAATGCAAAAACAAAATTTTCAAATTTTTTACCTTGTCAAATTTCATTCAAAGCTTATAGTCATATAATTTACCACACATTGAATTGACTTGTTCTTATAATGGACATGATCTGAATTTTTTTTTAATAGTTTTTTAAATCTTTTTTTACAATTTTTAATATATTTTTTTAATCTGATTTTTTCAAAAAAATCTTTACTTTTGGTTTACCAATTTTTCCATAAAACTACTTTTGCTACTATGGCACATTCCATGAAAATAGTTGCAAATAATTTAGATGAGAAAGACTCCAAAAGCTCAAGATTTGAGCATGCTAAGGTAACTGAGGATAACAAAAAGGAAGCTAATCATTTCATTCAAGTTCATAGACAAAAGAAAAGATCTAGAAGGTAAATACCAAGTCAACAAGCACATAATACAAGGTTAAATTATTTATTTATTGGTTATTGTGTTTGTTGCAATCAATTTTCTCATAAGACAACAAATTATGGAAAGGTTATTGCAAGAAGGAATAACTTTGTGAGAAAAAATGCTTTTGCATTTTTATTTGATTTAAATGTTTGTTACTGTTGGGAAAATGATGTCTCAACCTTACATTTAAATGAGCTTACTATTTATAGTAATTTTTCATTTGAGCATGAAATGATCCAAAATTATCACCAAAGCTTTAGATTGGATAGATATGCATGCCAGTAAATTTTCGCCGCAAGATCATAGCTAGTTTTAAAGATATTAAATTTTTTGTTTCTGAAGGGTGCGATGAAAGGTTTAAATTTAATTTTGAGGACTTTGGACCCTCCAAAAAACCTTGAAAAGTGTGTGTAAATGGTGTAGCAGTTTACAAGTAATATAGCACTTCGCAAGCTTTCTAACGCTTCAAACGGTTCATCAATTAGACACACGACTCACAAGTTATGGCCTCCGGAAGTTTGGACTCCTGAAATAGGAAATATAAAATGCATTAGACACATAAATGAGATGTAAAAGAGAAGTAAACATGTTGATGTGTGTTTGCGACACATCATAGGGCATCTATATTGGAGATAAGGTCAGGTTTACTTTTGATGGTTTTAGCTCATGGTTTTGTAATACTGTTTGACGGTTTCTTGTATTGTATCTCCTATATATGAAGTACATGAGATAAAGGTTGTGTGTAAGAGTCTTATGACTATTGAGTTACCTTTGAATCTCTTTTTAGTGGTACTCTATAAAGAGCTTGCTCTGCAAGTATATTGTAATCTGTAATTGATTGTTGAATAATATATTGGGCGGCTTTTGGAGTGTGGGGTTTTTCTCTTGAAAGGGTTTTCCTATTGGATTAAATGAACACTGAGAAGGGGGGTGAATTGGTGTTCTACAATTTACAAAGTTATTAACCCGATTCTTAAACCATTAGATGCATAAGAATGAAAGTATAAACCAATCAACCACAATACCATAAAAATAGAATTTTTACATGGAAACCTAGAAAGGGAAAAACCATGGTGGGATTTGAACCCACAATATTATTATACTTTGATCAAGAGTGTGATAATATTACATGAAGGGGAATGCACTTTTATTCAGGCACAGTGCCTAGAGCTCACTGCTCAAATACAAGAGGGCTACAACTTAGAGGAAGGCTCACTGCCTTACGAGTGATTACAATTGATTACAATAATGAATGAACTGAATAATAACATCTACATATTCCAAATAGCAGTTCCAGTTAGGCTCAATTTGACTTCTACAACTGTTTTGTTTCTTTTCTCTGTTTTCCTGCACTATCAAACACTAGAGCACCTAAAGCTTCAATCATGTTCACCAAACTTTGCACATTCACTCATACAAACTTCTCACACTCATTAAATTCACCAAAATTCTCAACCAAATCTGTCTTATATATCCGCATCAACAAAATAAATCAATTCTCATGTCGGCTTTCAAAAACTGCATAGCACGCAACATGAAATGTGTAACCTTAAGTTGGCTCAATCCATCCATAAAATCATATGCAGACCCAAACAAGATGAAAATAGACTTCCCACAAGTTGGTTCAATCTCCTTGAACATGAAACCAATCATCAAAATCAACCCAAGAATTCTACAACACACGTTACACCAAAATAGCTCTGTTCTACCAGGATTATCGGATGCCAGACCTTCAATCTCACTCATGAATCAATACCGGATGTTAGGATTACGAAATAATTTTCCTCGAACCCCAAAAAATTTGTCTATATCACCACAACCAAAGTTATACAACCAAAATAAAGATATGCACACTGTACTCATACTCTACCGGTTACTGTGTTCCACCTTCCAAACTTAATATGACTTCTGGTAAATCAAATCTATATGTACCAAATATGATTTCTATGTGTTTCCATAAATGACAACCCTTAAGCATTTCTCATGCAACAATCATCACTAGAACAATGTCTCTTGCCAACAATCTCCCCCTTTTGCATTGATGGCAACACTGTGAAAAATGAATTGTACACTCAAAGCTCAAAAATCTTCAAAAATTCAAAAATCTCCAAGACTCTATAGACTCAACAAGTTCCCCCTGAGGATTTGCACCATTTTTTACTTTTCTCTCTCCTCCTTTGACAGCAATGCCAAAGATAGGAGTCGACCAAAATTTAAATACAAGAATATACAGTGACTTACAAAAGTTTGAAAATATCTGCAAAATTTGTCTTTAGGATCAACATGTGGTTATCCCAACCCTTCTTCAAAATCTCCAAAATGCTAATCATACCACTAAAAAGATAGGCATGCATTTCTGCTCCTCTACAATATGCCAAAACACTCTTATTTAGAGCATTCGTAGTATCTTGCATACTGGTGATTAGTGAATCTTTCCGGGGAGTGAGAAGGCTTCTTACTTCTCCCACTCTGCCCAAAACTATGTCCTTCTCTTGATTTAAACTCTTGACCTTATCCAATATACTCATAACTTGACCTTCAAAATTGCTAGTCGGGACTGATTGGGATGCATAGGACTGAGATATTCTAGATAGCTGCTCTTCACATTCTTTTATTTTCTTGTCAATGTCAATGGTAAAATTCAGCAAAAATAGAAATTAATTGTATATTTGACCACCTTCATCTAGTGCATCTTGAATGCTCTTCATAGCAGTTATCAAGCTTACTCTATCTCTCTCAATCATCTTCAAAAATGTTTTCAGTCTCATAGCATTAAAATAAAACAAAAAAGTAGCATATGTCGCTTCTCCAAAGATACAAAATGAAAATCTACAGATGGTGTATCATTTATATTCCTTAAAATGATTTGAAGTAACTCCACAAAGAAGATTTATGTGCTACCATGTCTCTTAATCCTTGCAAACCTTCCTTAATTTGGACTGCCACTGGTTTATCATAAGCCCATTCAAATTTTCCTATACCAGGAATTTGATTCAAAAATTAAAGTGCCAAACAAGCAATCAGAGAACTGAACTTGAAAACATGTTTCTTATATTGTTTGATATTATTTAAATTGGTCATTAACTCACTAAGAATAACACCACACAGACCATATCTTTTATCCTCCTTAAGCATTTCATTGGCTATAAATATAGCAGCACCGGATACTAAATTTTATCTGTTGGACTGGTACACCTAGTATCTTGTCACCATCGAAGAAAATCTTACATCATGTTCAATGATATCACTTATTGTCATCGACCGACTATCATGTTGGGATTCGGTAACTTCTGTAACGGTAGTGTTCTTGACATTCCTTAGATTGGGGATCTGACCAGTTGCACTCAAATAGGTTACTGCCTGAATGGCTTTCTTTGCAATCTTGTGAGGTCTATCTAGCCACATAAACTCATCATGGATTTGGCTCAAGACATAACTGACCCATTTGGGTTCATCAAACACTGGGAAGTGAACAAACTGGATAAAACCCTTATCTTGTAGTGATTTGAATTCAAGCTTCAGATTCCCCATTCCATCCATCATATGCTTGGTGTATAGTGATAACATGTCTACATTTCCAAGTTCTTCAATATTACAGTGAATGTATACCCTAATATCTTCATTGTACAACACTCCATATGATACAGGGGAAAAATCTCCTTCCAAATCATCTTCGACTGACTTGAATGGATGTTTCTTGAACACTGGCCTTGCCCTTTTAGTAATATCAACTACAAAGGGAGTTACAATACCAGATTGTGATGTCATTTCAAAAGTAGGGTTATAAACAGGTAGCTTGAATACGGCTAAATACCTTTTCCAATTCAACTAAATGCTAGGAATCATTGTTGGATCACTTCAAGCTTAATTTATGCTGCTCAATCTCGTTCACCTTGCTCTCCTACTCTTTCTCTTCATTCTCAATGTGAAGAATGAATAATAGAATGCCCTTTTTATCCACTGAAAAACCTAACTTTAAGTTGTAATTAATGTATGACCTTAAAATCTTTCTGGATACCTTGTTCCTTCAAGAATTCATCACTAGACACTTAGATCACCATAGAATCTACTAGATATAAAATGCACAACTAATCTCAATCATCTGCAACCATCCTCGAGTGATTACAGATCTTTGAAAAGGGGGTTTTAAAATTCTGCATCAAAAGCTTCTGCCTAAGGCCAAAATTCCTTAGTTACCGGATGAGGTTGCAACACTGGAATCAAGTATGGAGCCATTCTGAACATTTGAATCTTCCTTCTTAATCTACATCTTCTTATGCTGCTCTCTAACCTCTTCAACTTTCACTTTTCCCTTCTCATCTGATCTGTTGTTATCTACCAGAGCATTCTTTCTCACATTCTTGCTTCTGCAATATTTTGCTATGTGATCGGATTTGTTGCATGCATGGCAATCAACATTTCCTTGCATGCCAAGCAAAATTTCCCTGCATAGGATTGAAATTAATCTGATTTGGTCTCATCCTGCATTGGTTAGAAATGTGTCCAAACATTCCACAAGCATAGCATCTCTTATTTTAGAAATTATTCATGACTATTCTACACATGTCTGACTTATGACCAAAGTTGTTGCATATGAAACATTGACCGACAAAGGTAGGAATCTTCTTCATAACATTATTCATCATCCTACTTCGGCATTGACTTTCCATATGATCAAATTTTCCACAAACAAAACATTTACCATTGAATTTATAGGCATTAGGCTATCTTATTGAAGGTTTCTTGTTCTTCTGATGATTGCTTTTTCAAGTACGAGAGGATTCTCCTTTCTCAAAGCCAACTCCTTCCATGTCTTTCCCATGTCTTTGGCTTTCTAGCATCTCATCTAACTAGGATAAGATAGCTTTGAATTTTTCTTTGTACTCATTAGCACTAGAAAGTTCATATCTCACAATTATGATCTGCCTTTCAAGTTCTTGTCCATCATTCTTGCATTGCCCAATTCAAGTTTCAATTGATCATTCTCATAGTTCAATCTACAATATGCATCAGATCTATCCTTCAATAACTGAGTCTGGTTTTCTTCATTCTTCTTCTAGTCTTCAATCTCCTTTGTCATCTTCATCACACTAGATTTTATCTCATTCTTCAAGGCTGCATTATCTCTAGCAAGCTTCTCACATTCATCTATCTTGTCTTGTAGGGCTTGATTGCCAATGCTTCGTTCTTCTTTCTCCTTTAGTTTATCCATCAGTCCCTTTCTCTTCTCTATGGATTTACTCACTTGTTCTTTCAGAGATTCAATAAAATCCTCAACAACATCCAGACTTCTTCTCAGACTACTCTTTTCCTTCATTGCTGCAATAAGATCTTCAAGTTCCATAGTAAGTTGTTATTGCAAACCAGAGTCCATTGATTCAATCTTTCGGATCTTCCTCAAGTTTTTAGGCTTCTTCTGAGGAACTAAGCTCTGATAATAATTGTTGGAATAAATGAACACAGAGAGGGGGGTGAATCTGTGTTCTACAATTTACAAATTTATTAACCTGATTCTTAAACCACTAGATGCATAAGGATGAAAGTAAAATGTAGAAACATAAACCAATCAACCACAATACCATAACACTAAAATTTTCACATGGAAACCTAGAAAGGGAGAAACTATGGTGGGATTTAAACCTACAATATCATTATACTTTGACCAGGAGTGTGATAATATTACATGAAGGGGAATGCAGTTGCATTCAAGCACATTGCCTAGAGCTCACTACTCAAATACACGAGGGCTACAACCCGAAGGAAGGCTCACTATCTTACAAGTGATTACAATTGATTAAAATAATGAATGAATTGAATAATAGCATCTACATATGCCAAATAGCAGTTCTAGTTAGGCTCAGTTTGACTTCTACAACTGTTCTATCTCTTTGCTCTATTTTCTTGCACTGTCATACATCTGAGCACCAAAACCTTCAATCACATTCACCAAAATTTGCACATTTGCTCATACAAACTTCTCACTCTCATAACATTCACCAAATTGCTCAACCAAATCAATCTTATATACCCACATCAACAAAATAAATCAATTCTCATGTCGGCTTCCAAAAACTGCATAACAAACAACATGAAATGTGTAACCTTAAGTTGGCTCAATCCATCCACAAAATAATATGCGGACCCAAACAAGATGAAAATAGACTTTCCACAAGTCATCCCAATCTCCTCAAACATGAAACGAATCACTGAAATCAACCCAAGAATTTTGCAACACATGTTACACCAAAATAGCTTTGTTCTACCAGGATTACTAGATATCGACCTTCAATCTCTCTCATGAATCAACACCGGATGTCAGGATTATGAAATAAATTACCTCTAACTTCAAAACATCTTCCTATATCATTGCAACTAAGGTAATTCAACCAAAATCAAGATATGCACACTGTAGTCATACTCTATCGGGTACTGTGTTCCACCTTCCAGACTTATGCCTCATGAAAAATATGACTTTCGGTAAATCAAATCTACATGTATCAGATATTATTTCTAGACTAAGTTTCCATCAATGAAAACCCCTAAGCATTTATCATGCACCAATCATCATTGAAATAGTGTCTCTTGCCAACATTTCCCTAAGTAAATCATTGTTTTGTGGTATGCTTGTTATTGTGTCTATTTCTGTTAAGTTTCTATAACTGTTGTAATGATCTGTAAAAGTTTTTGTACTAACCTCCTCTCAAGGTTAGTGTAGGAAGTTGTTCCACTTCTTAACTTCCTTACAAGTTGTATTAGAGCCTGATCACCTTTGGTTTCAGTCAGGGATAACTTTAAAAAAATACCCCCTCAAGCAAAAGTGTAAAATCCTCGCGAATCAAACATTATTTTTTGGGGGAAAATTTCATATTGATGGCAAAAAAAAATTCAAATTTGGAAAAAAAATTAATTTGTATTGGAAATTTCATTTTAGGGTATCAAAATTCCATAAAATCCTGGCAAATACTTCATTATTGTGTGGGGGAAATATATAATGTAGGAGGCAAATGTTATTCATTTAAAGGAAAAAATATATAAGTGTATGAGCAAAAATTTATACTTCGAAGGAAAATTTATTTAAGTGTATTGGTGATTTTTATCTACCATTTGAAAATTATTTAATTTTATTGGTTAATATTTCATTATTTATGGAAAAATAAATATTTTATTGGTGATTTCATAAATTCATTGCCATTTTTTGATATCTATTAATATCCATTTTTTAATCTAATTAATGCAACATCATGTTGAGTCTAGACTCTGCATGATGTATCAATAAGCGTGACCTCACCGACACATCACGCGTACCTAAAATCAATTAATAATTTAAAACCACTTGATGATCGTAGATCAATGGCTAAAGTTTTATTTCGGCCCAAATTTATGAAGAGAATGTAGTTCTCTAGAAAGTACTAGGAATAGAATTGGAGACAATAGACACTATCAAATCTTATCCTAATTGAGTATCGACATTTATTAATGTCTTGTCACTGACATTCTCCAACTGTGATCCACTCAGCATGCATGACTTCCAATCTGGTAATTGGTAGTGGTTTATGGTTGTTTCCAATTTCGCACACTAGTGCAAAAAAATATCAAGTTGTTGAAGAAGTAATAATACACTAGACTATATGATTCATTGGCCCTACGACCACAATATAGATGTCTGAGGTCTCTTTGGTGACCACTGATAGGTCCCCACTGAATAAGAATGAACTCAATAGTGCAAACAGATAGAGATGAATTCAGAATACTATTATAACACTTCAAAAATATGATCACTCACCTTTAGGTCACTAGAAATCACCAATGCAGTCAACAAAAATGGTTGTTCTTGGTTTGAAACTTCACTATTGATTCGAATTGAGAGCCCAAAATTGACCAAATTGTGTAGAGATAGATCTGATCTTTGAATGTATTTATACCAATCCTTATTTGGCAAATTTGGCAAGAATTTTATATGGTATACAAATATTTGGTGAATTCCCCTTAACTATAGCACGTCTTATGTAATTTTCGAGGCGATTATGGGTCGTCCAATTAATTGGCAAATATAATAGAGTTGGCAAAAATTAGGGTGAATGGAGATACGCATCCACAAAATGTCAGGCGAATTGGGTCCTCCTAGCAAATAAATCTTTATATGGTTATTGGTGAATTATGACCGTCTATTAAGGCAATCTCAGAGAGTGTAGACAAAAAAAATGAATTTACCATGTGAAAAATGTGGATTCTATTGGTGAAATATTCACATAGATACAATTAATTACATAAAATAATGGGTGATTGTGGGTTCATGCATTTGATGAATATTTATAAACTCTTGGCGACATGGCCACCCCCAGTCAGTACAATATATTCGCCATTTTCTAGGTCGCCGACATGAAATATTTTCCATTGGCGAATATTCACCACTAAAGTAAACTCTAGTTTCAGTTGTGGGTTGTTGAGTTTTTTGAACTAATCTAGATTTGAGTGGAAGCTTGTACAAAAGATACTTTTTGATCTTGTTGCAGGAATTTTTAGATGACAAGTTCATTAGGGAGAATATAGGTGGAGAATTTTTTTAGAAGTAATTTTGAGATGTGGAAGTTGAAGATGAAAGATCTGCTAATAGATTGAGATCTGTGCAATGTTGTTGATGTGAATGTCTCAAGACCCTCAAATCCTACTATGACTACTCAATATGATGTTATGAACTGTAAACCCAAGGGTCTAATAAGAATGTTCTTGATAGAGTTTGTTCTGATCAGTGTCCACAAAGAGAACTCTGCACAAAAGCTATGGACTAAGCTTGGTGAAATATCTCAAGTGAAATCCTTATTGAATCAGATTTTCTTGAGGAAATTATATTCCTTGAGAATGGAAGAGGGTGGATGATTTATAGACCACTTGGAAGCATTTAATATGTTGGTGGCTTAGTTAGCAGATCTAGTGGTGTTAAGATGGATGAGGAGGAGAAATGCCAAATCTTACTTAGTTCTTTGTCTGATTCATGGGATTCTCTTGTTATGGCTATTGGTAGTACTTCTACTATTTTGAAGTTTGAAGGTATGGTGGGTGCCCTACTTGATGACGAGATGCAAAGGAAGGTATCCATGAGTTTGAAGGAAGCCCTAACTGTCCATGGAAGATCTAAGGAAAAAGGCAAGAAGAATGAGAAGCATAATAAATCCAAGTCCAGAGGGAGATAAAAGTCTTCTGGAAAGTCCAAAGTCATCTGCTGGAATTGTAGAAAACAAGACACATCCATAAGGATTGTAAAGAAGAGAAGAAGAAGTATGATTATGATTATGAGTCTCAGAAGGAAGATGGTGATGCATTCACTTTGGGTTTAGCTACTCATTCAGGTAATGATGCATTGTTAATTGACTCGGGTGAATCTTTTCATATGACTTCCAATAGAGATTGGTTTTCTGAATATGAAGAATCTAATAGAGGTCAGGTGTACTTGGGTGATGATTAACATTTAGATATTTTTGGATGTGGTAAAGCTAGGATCAAGTTTCCTGATGGTATAATAAAAAGGATTGGTGGTGTGTTGCATATCCCTAGATTAAACCAAAATTAATTATCTGTGATAAAACCGATAGATGTCGGTGTGTAGGTAGTCTTTTATGATGCAAGATGCAAGATTATTAAGGGTGTTATGGTGATTGTTAAAGGTTTCAGGTTCATCACTTTGTTTAAGTTAGTGGCATACACTATTGAGTGTAATATAACTTCTGTAAAAAGTAAATTTGTGGATACTTCGTCGGAAGATTTGAGGGTTTCGACTTTAGTGGACGGACATGGCTTTTGGGTACCTAAGGGTGCTCTTTCTTTTGAAGAAAAGTTACTTGCAAAGAAGAATATGTTATGGTACCAGAGACTTGGCCACATTGGAGAATAGGGTCTAAGGACCTTGAAAAATAAAAACTATGTTGAAGGTTTGAATGATTCTAATCTTGACTTTGATTTCTGTGAGCATTACATTTATGGAAAACAAAATTGCATTCAGTTCTACTCAAGTTCTCATAAATCTTGTGGCATTTTGAATCTTATTCATTCTAATGTGTTTGGTCCTATAGATGTTCCTTCCATTGGAAAATCCACATATTATGTTTCATTTATTGACGATTTTAGTAGAAGGATGTGGTTATATTTTTAAAACTGTAAATCTGAAGTTTTCAATCAATTTAAAGAATTTAAAACAAAGGTTGAGTTGCAAACTAGAAAGAAAATAAAATGTTTGAGGATTGATAATGGTGGTGAATTTTTCTCTAATGATTTTGATAGATTCTATAAAGACTATGGCATTAATAGACAAAATACCACTCCATATTTTCCACAAAAAAATGAAGTTGCTAAAAGAATGAACGGGACACTAATGGATAAGGTTAGGAGTATGCTAACTGGTGCTGGTCTAGAACAAAAGTTTTAGGCTGAAGCTATTGCCATTGCTTACTACCTGATTAACAGTTTTCCTACATTAACTCTTGTTGATCAAATGTCTATGGAAGCATGGCCGGATCATAAACCTTCTTTGAGACATCTTAGAGTTTTTGGTTGTGAGGCATATGCACATGTGCCAAAGGAGTGGTGAAAAAAGTTGGAGAACAAGGTTGTGAAATGTGTTTTCATCGAATATAGTTATGGTGTAAAAGGATACAAGCTTTGAGATCCTATTACATATAAGGTAATACATAGTAGGAGTATTATTTTTAGAGAAATTAAGTCTCCTTCTGTTATATTGTAGCTAGAATAGACTAAACAGGAAGATGTGATTCAGTTTTCTCGTACACCTGAAAGAGTTGAATCAAGACTCCTAGATAGGAAAGAAGTTGAGGAGACCTCATCTAGCTCTAAATCTTTAGAAGAGGAGGAAGAACCTCTAGCTCAGTTTGTTCAAAGGTTTACAAGACATAGACAACCACCTGAAAGGTATTCACCTGATGTTTGGAAATGTATTTTTGCTTTGACTACTAATGTGGATGAACCTAGAACTATAGAAGAGGCATTAGGTATGAATGATGCAGAATTTTGGAAGATTACTATGGAAGAAGAAATGACAACTCTAAAAAAGAATGACACGTGGTATCTTTTACCATTGTCTAAATGATGAAAAACTATTGGTTGTAAATGTGTGTTCAAGAAAAAGATTTGTTGAGATGGAGGCATTGAAAAGCATAAAGAAAGGTTAGTTGCAAAAGGCTACTCTTAGGTTGAGGGTGCTAATTATGGTGAGATATTTTCTTCTGTTGCAAAAATGACATCTAGTAGATTTTTATTTTCTATTGTTGCTTCTTACGATTTAAAGGTGCCAAGAGAATAATGACAAGGATAAATCTCTCAGGCTATTTTGGATTAGGTAATTTTGGAGAGAGATACAGAGAGAGTCTGAGCACAAAGTTTGGAGGTTGAGATAGTAGAGGAGAGGAGGAGAGTAGATAAGGAGCGGGCTAGGGTAGATAACCTACAGACCTAGGTGGATAGACTCAGGAGGGAGAGGGATGATCTAGATTTAGATCTCGATGCAACCATAGCCAAGAGAGATAGTTATAGGATTGAGGTAGAGACCACCTTGAAGATTTTGGAGGTAGCCAAATGAGGAGCCATGACACAAGAGATGGAAAGAATGTATTAAGAGTTACAGGCGTTGAGGGCTTGACTGAATCAAGTGTAGGCAAATGTTACTTGCCTCTGAGGAGAGAGGGACATTTATTGCTAGCTACTAGTTCTAGGAGCCTTCACTCCTATTTTTGTGGAGATCATGGGTGCACACCAATAGATAGAGACCAATATTACGAGGATCTTTATCATTACATGGCACCAGTAGATTAGAGGGTGACATACTACACAGAGAGTGCTTGGTCGCATAGGACTCAGAGCCAACAATTGAGTGGATCTCTCAGGATGAGGGCACCCTGAGAACCTCCATCAGGACCCTCTGGTGGGTGGGAAAACCCAGGAGTAGGAGACTGACAGAGCACTAGCTAGCTCTCCGATTGTGTTACATTCTGACTTATGGACCCTTCAGGGGTTATTCATTGTATTATGACTAGACACATTATTTTTTGATATATATGAGACGACTCATCATTTTTGGTGGTGATCTATATGATGTACTTTATTGATAGGCTTTATTATGGACTTTAGATTTATGTGATGGTGATTAATTATGATGGATGGTTTACGCTTAAATGATGATGCATAATGATTATCTGACATGTTTTTGATGTAGGATGTATGTATGTCTATATGATGTATGCACATGTTTTGGTTTAGTTATATGGTTTATATATGCCATGTTTCTAACATGCTAGATGCAGGATAGATTTTTTGATGCCTATATGATGTGTGATTTTGATGCTATGATGATTTTGGATATGTAGAATATAATATGGATGGTGTGCATAATGTCGATATGGTGGATTTATATATGATTATTATGCATATGTAATTATGATATGAGATGGATACTTAATGAATATAATAAGTTGAAATGATATACAATGATTATGCTTATTATTACATGGGATATAAATGTATGTAAAACTATAATGTTATGCAAAATTATGTGATGAATAATGCTTCCTAAAATGAGTTGTAATGAACCTTAGTGAATGAAAATGAATTTAAAGGTGAATCACACCTAAATGAGATGAAAATATATGTTATAAAGAATAATCCTAAAATGAATCCTCTGATATATAATGAAACCAAATACAAAAGAATCTAATCTATTATGAAATATGTAACTAAGTGATAATGAACATCTAAAATTTATGAAATGGAATGCAGGTAATACAAAGGTGAATTTTGATATGATATGTCATCAAATGCAACGGAATGAGGAATGGCCAATTTTATAATGTTCCAACCATAATACAATGAATAGGACTGGATAGAAGAAATGATGAGAAGAAGAGAGAAGAAGATAAATGAATAGATCAGAGTCTTGAAAGTGGATGAATGAAAGGGATGAATGGGTTGAAGTGGGATTTGGATTTCTTGCTATGTAGATGTGGAGAGTGAACCTAGTTTGATATTCCCAAGGATTATCTACACCACTAATTATAGGAATCGGGATGTTGTAAATATCAAAGGCATAGACTACACTCTCAAACAATAGGTATCTCAATCCACACAAGCTCGTAAACACCATGATGATGTAAATGCCACACTGCATGATCGTACAAGAGAAACCATCAAGGAAACCATACCACAAAAGATGCCCCAATATACGCCAACCCAAGACACACCAAGATATAGGATGATCATGGCAGTCCTAGATAGGAGTAGTCATAGGACATAAAATTTAATTCAAAATGACAAGACTAATCATGCAAATGACATACACATGGCAAAATTGACCTCTCTTTCCAAGAGTAGGACTAGGATTGTGATAACATGTCAGGCATGGGAATGATGCATCCCGATGGGGCAAAGGTGACTAATAAGACCATGTTAGGAAATAGATCAAATGGAAGTGCAATTGGATGTAGATATGGAACCTCGTCATTGAGAATTGAGTAGCACAATGTGGATGGGTGCTTGGGTGACGTGTAAGTCAAGAAGAAGCTCAGTTTGATGGGAAAATCTCAAAATATGGGTGAAGCTTAGTGTGATGGGATGAAATATTAGTGTACTTCCTAATTATTCTTATTCAAAATTTGGAATATAGCTCATCGTCTCAGAAGGAGGGAGAAAGGATAAAATGTGAGGATGTGAGTGAACAACCAGGGCAAATAGTGCCTGCACATATAGGAAAGGGATATGGATATGCATGGATTAAATATGGATGCAATGTGAATCAAGGTAGGTGGTAATGAGGAGCATCCAAATAGATGGTGGATCTTGAATTATCTACCTTGATGCCTAAAAACAAGTTCTTATCAAGGTATTTTCCCATAGCACCACAAAGTGGTTTTCACTGATGGATGAATGATTTTTTGCTTTACTTTTTTGCTTTCTTCATTTTTGATGGCATATGTGCAGAGTTTGATGACATGATGATATTGTATGTTGTCATTGATGTCAATATGTTGAAGTATGAACTGGTATATTGAAGAAAGAAAACTAGCAAGAGAACCGGTATGATGATATGAACCGGTATGTGAACCAATATATGGAAAGTTTGTATCAGGATTTCTGGTTGATGCATTCTAAGTCTATGTGATTTGACCGATGACATCCTGTGATGAGTTAGCATTGAAATGAAGAAGAGATCGTGTTGCCACGTTAGCCTTGTGTACATGAATAATCTTCTTCAGGATCTTGCATGAAGAAGATTGATTCTATCTGTTATCACTGTTTAAAATTGGATATTCTTGTTCCATAATTGGCTAGAAGTCTGTAAAAAATGTGTCTAGTATGGCCTTGTTTCCTTTGATTTTCTTGGATCAGAAGAGGGTTTAAGGTTTTCGAGTTTTAACCCTTCCTATGTTTGCAAAAAACCCTTATGTTCTATTTCTGAGTTACTTTTACCACTTAAAGAAGGGTCGGTCCATCATGAAAAGTGTCCCCCCATTAGTTATTTCCCTAGGTGGTCCCTTAATATTTTAAATCTGTGCACCTTTACCTTTATCCTATTTTAATGTTTGTCGGGGCCCTTAATTATTGTGCAACTCATTGTTAATCTTGCGGTTGTCATTGTTTCGCTAGGCAAAGATGCTAGCAAGTTAATGTTCATGAAGCAGCGAAAGACTTGGCGAGTCCCAAAGGCAAGTGGCTTCTTTGGTTAAAGGATGGTTGGTTTAGAAAAGATCAACTGCTTGCATTGATTTGCGGCCAAAAGATGCACGTGTTTTACCTTTCGCAAAGTAATGAAAAGGTGGTGGGCTCGGGCAAGGTGGTCGTAGCAAGGGTAACCGACGAGCAAGTCCCTAAGATCCAATGGGTACCGCTGCTTTGCAATGATAAGTAACCCGAGTTTTAAGTTCTGCAAAATGGCGAAAGGGGTCGGTGGGCTCGAAGGACAGGCAGGTCATAAAGTTAAAGACCGATTAAGTATGATTTAATCAGATGGTTGTTGTGGATTCGTGGCCTAAAGTAAAGAAGAGATTAGTGATCGTGAAATGGTGAAAGACAGGTGGTGGGTTTGATGGCTCTTAGCTGGCAGTCCAATGGTAGGTCCAGGTGGCGATGATGGAGTAGTGAGCTCGAGGTGGCAGATTTTGATGAAAGTGCTTGTTCATTAAGACCTATAGACTGCTCACTGAAAAAGAAATTCAACCGAAAGATTAACACCAGACTGCTGAGGTGGCGAACACGAAGGCATGACATGGCAGGATAGATGGTTTGTTCCGTGGAGTGTAAGGGTGACCTGTCAAGTGTGCATGGCTCTAAAGGGTACAATGAGGGCCCGCCTTGGATAAATTGGCAGTTATGTGGAGAATAGTGAAGTAAAACACGTGGTGGTTTCAGAATGGAACCTGATGGAACTTCCTGAGCAACTGGACAACTGCCACGTGGCATTTGTTAACCGGTGACAAGATAAAGCAAGTGATCTCTAAGATAAAGGGCCCACTTGAAGAGTCTAAAGCATGTTAAAAGGTGTTCATCTCATGGTCGATCCAATGGTTGTCGTTATTTTGTACCCTGAAGATGCCTACAGCTTAGTCTCTGTGAAATGGCAAAAACTGTTAGTTGTCAAGGTGATGTGTGGTTAGTTAATAAGACTGACGGTCATTGTTGGAGATAAAGATCGGGTAGGTAGATTATGATCTAATGGCTGGCATTGCTTCGCGAAAGAAAATTGCATAAGGTTTAAGGCCCGCGAAATAGAGAAAAGAAGGTAGGGCCTGTCACTAACATAGAAAGACCAGATGGAATAAAAGTAGTGCAAGTTCCCATGATCCAATGGTTGTCGTTATTTTGTGAAAGAAAGGTGCGGAGGTTTTAAGCTTTGTGAAACAGTGAAACAATGAAATAGAGGAAATACTCAGAGAATTTATGATCCGTTGGAGCCCATTTTGAATTCAATTTGTGAATTCAATTCTGAGGTGATGGCCGAAGCATGTGGGATTAATTTCTAAAAATCAATGCTGACTTGTCGTATTAGAGTCCACGTCAACTTGAAAGTTGGCATCATTTCAACGAAGTCTGTTGTAGAGAAATTGGTGCAGAGCGGTTTTTCTTTAGGTGAATAACAGGTTTTTGTGCTTTTTCTTGCTAATTCTGGTTTGAATTCAGTGATTGTTGTGTGAATTGTTTCATTAGAGGTCCATGCAAGTCTCAATGGATATAGTTGCATTATAAAGATGGCACCAAGAAGGGAGTTGACAGGAAAAGTGAATTACCAGGAAAGGAACATTTGTGATGATTTTTTGGAACAATTAACTATGTCAACCAATACCGGAGCTAAAGCTAAAGAATTAGCATAAAAGAACCCTCGTCTAAAAATTGGGGATGGCTTATTTGATAAAGGTAATTGGTTAAGGGATCCTCAAATAGGGTTGTTAGGTTTAGGATTGTTCAAAGTTGGTTTTGGTCAAAGACATTCCCTTGCCCCTTTAAATAAAATATGGGAATTGGATGTGGGGAAGCATATGGTCCCTGGTGTATTCATGGATGTATATTTGTTGACTCTGATTGCACAAAATTATGACCCTATAGCTAGATGTATCAGGAATGTGAAGGGATCAGCCCTGATTGAAATAAATGATGATGAATTTAGAAATGTATTTAATCTCAGTGAAGCTTCAAATCTATTAGAACCTATTGATTTTGAGTCATTAGCCTAGGTCTATAATGCACAAAGGGATCATCTTAGGATTGGCCCATTGAAAGAGTTCTTAGTTAAGATAGGAGGGTTAATAGTTGTAGGCCCCAGTACAATGGAACCTTTCTCCCTGGATCTGTTTACTCTAAGAGCTAAGGGTATGTATTGGGCACTGTGTCAGATTTTTGGAGAAGATGTTGAGAAAAACATGCCAACCCATTACATGTTGATGACTGCACAAATTCTAAACCCCTCTCTAGTAATAACATTTGATTATGCGCCATACCTTATTGATGCAATTTATGCAGGGCTAGTAGGGATAAAAAGTGGTAAGGTGGACAGGCCGTTTGGATGGTATTCCCTTTTAATGCACATGTTTTTGTTCAAGGGTGCTGACTATTTTGCAAAGGAAATGGATTTGGTTAAGGTAAAGATAAGGAAGAGATGCCTGTTCAACTTTGGAGCAGTAATTTATCCTAGGATAGAGAGGATGCTAGCTATTTAAAGTTTGATAGATGCTTTGCATCTAAGATTAGATTTCTTTTGTGCACAGAGAACCCTAGGATTCCTAAGGCTCTCTTGGAATCCCTCAGGCCTAAAGAGTTTGCTGAGGGTATTAAGATTGTTCACAATTGGGGAGATATGTATATGTACCCTATTTCTACCATTTTCAGAGTGTATGGTTTTAGAGGTACTCCCTATCTATTGCCCTATCAGGTCCCATTGAAGATAGGGATTGCAGAAGTCTTGAGGCAGATTGGAGGTGTACAAGAGGCAGAGCTGACAAATAGGGGTAAAGGGACCATTTTCCCAACCATTACTATTGCCCATCATTTTGTAATCACTAAAGGTGGCTGGAAATATTTTGAAGAATTCTTTAAGCTATATAGGTTGTCAACTACAGTTTCAAGATGTGTAGACCCTAAGGATTTTTTCAACGGCGTGTTTAGAAAGAGGGCAGTGTGTAAAGGTAGGCCTCACCAATTTTAGTTCCCTAAAGATTTAATTAGAAATGAATTCAGTTTGGATGAGAAAGAACTGAGAAAAGAGAAGTGGGTTGCATATAAGAGGGCTCTTGATTTAATTCATCAATTTGATAGTAGTTATGACCCTCTCTCTAGTTTCAATCCCTTTGAGGAGAAAATCAAATTCTTAGTTCTTTATTTTGAAGACCTCATGCAAACCTTGAAAGGAAAAAGGGAGGCTATAATGCAAAATGATCCTGACAAGGTTAAATTGGTCCTAGCTAAGCCTACCTTTGCTAAGGCTATCCCACCTGGTGATTACATGATGCATAAGAAATCAAAGTATAGTGTGATGATGCCAGTTATAGGTGAGGCTTCCACTTCATGAGGGAAAAGAGTAGTTGAAGATGTCATTGACATCCAAGATTCCCCTAAAAGGCAAAGAGTGGGGAAGGAAGTGCAAACTAATGAGCCTTTGTATTCTCCATCCCAGTCCCCTATCCACATAGGAGACGAGCAAGCGGTGGCTGAGCAGTTGTTACGGTTAGGGAGTCTCAGGGAGATTGCCTACACATATGAGGAGACCCAAGAGGGGATGCCAGAAGAGCCACCTAGTGCTGAAATGAACTTGACTGATGGTGAGCTAAAGGGCCAAGAGTTAGACTTTACTGTTAAGGAAGCCAATGAGGAATTCCTGGTTGACAGTAATTTTTTTACAACAGGGGCTTTCATGCAATTTGTGTGGAAGAAAAATATGGGACAATTCAAAGCCAGATGTGAGAAAAGGAAGAGTGAACAGCCTCACAAGGATGTAACTCGAGTGGAAGAAGAGGTAAAGCAAGAAATGATTGAAGAATTTAAAACTATCTCCTAAGAAGGGAAGAGAGATGGTGTCTAAGGCTAGTGTTTTAATCCTCCCTAAATGGGATATAGCTAATTCTTTGGTCCTTGAAGCAATAAGGAAGGAAACAAAACCCATGGAAGGAGTGACCTTCAACAAGGATAATGCTGCTCTAGTCATGTGGTCACTAAAGAAAGATGAGAATAAAAGGAGTACAGGTGTATCAGATTCTAGTCTCCTAGGAGGCATAATTGTAAGAAGAATCCAAGATACAGGGGTGGTGGAAGCTGCAAGCACGGTCTTGGAAACTGCAAAGTTCAGTGTGGCAGTAGCAGAAAAGGAGACAAAAGAGAAGGCTAATCTCTAGTTAAAATTGGAAACTATCTTAAAGGCTTACAATGAGGCCAAAGAAGGATTAGCCAACAGAGATAGTGTTATTGCTAGACTTCAGAGTCAGTTGGTAGGTCAGCACCATCTAGGTGAATCCTCTACTCTCCTGATAGCCTCCTCTCCAGCAAGACCTCCACCTACCAGTCCCATTATAGAATATCCCCCTTCTCCTATGCCTTCTGGTTTCCAGTTAGCTGAAATTGTCCAACATGAGTTGGAAAAGTTGAAACAAGCTCAAGTCTTGTTTGCAAGTAAGTATGAAGAAAAGGTAAAAGCCACAATTTTGAAGTTTGTTGATTCGGTCAAGGCCTCTATTGTACATATTTCTATGAAAAGGATCCTGAATATCTTAATTAAATTAAGAGAGGATGAAACCACCTTGGAACCAATCCTTAATAAGTGGATGCCTAGAGGTAAGGAGTTAGAGCTTATGTGCTCATCCCATGCAGATGCAAAAGGAAAATGATAAACTTAGGTCCACTAGTGAGTTTATAAAATAAATGAATATACTCTTAGAGGAAAGGGCAAGTGTAAAAAGAAAAGCCCAACTATATAGAAAAAAATATTCATATCACAAATATGAATTGTTTCCAGGTGGTTTTGTCGGTCCAATTCAGTTAAAAGAGGAGAAGGTATGGCTAGAAGAGCTAGACTACAAATTGTCCCAAAGGGTTAATGAAATCATTAACACTGATGACACATCCTTGTTTGTCCAAACAATTGAAGAGATTGAAAAGGTGAAATTACATTATGGTTTCATAGAAACAGAAATTGGGCAAGGGTCACTTGGAAAAGGCTAGAAGGGATGAAATAGAAGATTATTAGCTTTACTTGGCCAAGTGATGATGTGTTCCAGGAGTGGAAGGATAAATATATCAGACAACAAGAAGATGCTCCAGAGCAGATAGAAAAGGTTGCAGTAGAACAACAAATGGAAGAGGCCGTTGATATTGAAAAAGACTTGTAACTGTTTCTTGGAGAGTATTGTGGTTTGTAACAAACTTTTTTAGGAATGTCTGAAGCTTGTATGCATCCATAATGTTATAAATGGATACTAGGACTAGGGTAAAAAAGGGATCACAATAATTTTGTAAAGAAACTCTAGCAAAATATATTTAGGACCTTTTTCTGGTTTTAAGGAGATTGCTCTGAGTTATGTAATATTTTCAGGAATGAATATGAATATACAAATCAAAGTTTTAGGCCTAAAATTCCTTTGTCTTCTATTGTGCATTCTTTAGTTTGTTGGTTTCATTTGGATAATCTAGGGTTGTTTGAATGAACATGGATTGTAAGGCAATCTTGTAGATGTTATTTCTGGATTTTCTCTTCAGGAGAGGGATTAAATGTGCATGAAATACTTCTATCAGCGAGTCTATTGTTTGTTGCTATGAATCTGATGAATTGTTTTAGTTGAATGGGAGAGGAACTATATATATGTTAGGCATGTATGGAATTCATAAAAGCCAAAATGATGAGATGTATATGAGTGTTCCATTTTGAGAATTATTGTTTGATTTAGGTGACTCTGTAGCCTAGATAAGGTACTAGTATCAGATTGTAGGACCTATTTCTATCTTTTCTTGAAGATAAATACTGAAAATGAATGCAAGTTTTTCCTTTAGTGTTTCAGTTTCATTAAGGTGATGAAGTCCATAGGTTTTTTAGCACTAGCTTACTGTGGATCTCAGTTTTAAAGTGTGAAGATATTCACAAAAGGTATACCCACCTGAACCTTGGATAAGTTCAAATTGTAGAAGGTTCTCAAAACCTTGTTATATGTTACTCTAAGGTTCTTTTTCCCTGATCTCTTCATATGTAGACAAAGTTATTTATTTTCTTATAGGGGATAAGAGGGAAATCATAATTTGAGACTAACACTATCCACCTTAGGAATGTGCAAAATCTCAGTAAACGATGGAGAGCGCGTTATGGGTTATTAGCTTCTAGAAGCAGTGAAGAACAAATGATAGAGAACGTCCTGAGATTTGTTCAAGATTGTTTTACTCTATGCAATGTGATTAAACGGTCAGGATTGGACTGACTGTATTGATAACCTAGATGCTTAGGGTTTTAGGTTTATGCTACCGACCTAATTATTGTCTATAAGGTCGATGATGATTTGCATTGTGAAGTTGTTGGCAAACATTATGTGTGTATCCAAGTGAAGAGATACTTGATTCTTGCCAGACCGGTGCAGTGAGTAGATATCTGTAGAGTGTGATTGCAGATAAAAAGGAATTAAAGTGGATCTGCCTTGGCATTAAGTGTTGTTATCATATGAATGTATTACCTGTTGACTTCTAACCATTTCAGTAGTTGGAAAATCCCTTTACCGGGTAGCTTTAAAATGCTTTTTGTAAATCCTTTAACAGGGTGGCTCAAAATCATTGATTTCTTCAAATCCTCTTGCGAGCTAACCTTTAATAGTGTTCTAACCTTTAACCGGGTATTTAGCCATCCCTTAACCAGGTGATCCCTAGCAAGATCGGTTCCTAGCAGAACCTATTGTAAAGTCCTTAACCAGACTAGGCTCCTAACAAAATGGACTTCAGAAGAGTTCAAGGACAACTTGTGGGTATTCATCCCCACTGTGGTTTTTTCGAGTTGGGTTTCCAAGTGAAAAATTAGTGTGTCATGTGTGATGCTTTTTCATGTGATGTTTTAGTGTTTTCTATTTAGCGATAATGCATGTTGGTCGAGTGGTCATTATATTTCTGATGTATTACTTATTTAAGCATATGGGTGAAGTGGAAATGAGATATTAGTTTCTGTGAAGATCTAAGTGCTACCGGTTTATGACTTTTACAGTCACTGTGTTTTACCGGCATTGCCTTGATTTAGATTGGTGATGTTGTTCACCATTTAGTGCAGTCTTTGTTGTTTAAAGTTGTTAAAGAAGTTTTTGTCTATACTGATTCACCCCCCCCTCTCAGTATCTGTTGAGTATTTACTAATCATCATTATTCATCAATTGGTATCACAACATCTTCCAAGTCCTCTATGCTATAAGCTTAACTGCTTGAGGAAAATATCCTATTCTAATGATGAAGAGGGAAGGTCCTAAGTTCAATAGAGATAACTTTAAGATATGGAAGGACAAAATGAAGATATACATTAAAAGCATGGGTGCTCAACACTAGAACTATGTTGAGAATACTTATGTTTTCCCTATCGGTACTCTCACCGATGATCAAAGGAGAGAAATTCAGGATAATGGGCAAGTTATGGAAGCTCTTATCAATAGTCTATTTGATATTGAGTTTATAGATGTTTAACAAAGACAATCCCAAGGATGTATGGGATACTCTAGAGTCTATCTATGGTGGTGATGAGCATGTGAAGCAAGCTAAGGAAGAAAGCCTTAGAGGAAAGTTTGAAGACATGCAGATGGTTGAAGGAGAGACCATTCAACAATATGGGATAAGTATTAAAACTATTGTTGGAGAAATCAATAGTGTAGGAGGTACAATGGATAATTCCACCATTGTTAGCAAATTTTTGAGAACCTTATTACCTGTCTATGCAATAAGGGTTGCCACTATTCAGGAGTTGAGATCTATTGACAAGACAAAGGTGCCCCTTGATTCCATCATTGCTAAGTTGACTGCATATGAGCTAAATAGTTATGATGTCAGTGTTTAGAAGACTAATTCAACCTTTAGAGAATTTGCTGCACTATCTAGAAAGGGAAAAGAAGCTAGTACCAGCTATGAACCTAGACAAAGTAGAGATATGGATGATGAGGAGATCCTAATGGAATTTGAAGCTCTTCTAGCCAAGAGACTTCCTAAGGGAACTGGAAAATACAGAGGTAAGCTCCCTTTGAAATGCTTTTCTTGCAATAGGATAGGATACATTATTGTAAACTGTCCTAACAGTGATAATAAGGACAAACCAAAGAGGTTTAAAAAGTTCAAAGGAGGAAATAGGAGAAATTGTCTTGTTCCAGTTGATGAAGGTGTCACTGATGATGAATCAGAAGATGAAGAAAGTGAAGACATAGTGTTTGTAGCCATTAAGGAAGATGTGTCAGACAAGAAGGCTCTTGTCTCCCGCTTTGATAATTCTAATGAGTGGGTTATTGACAGTGGTTGCTCTCACCACATGACTGGTGACCGGAGAAATTTTCCATCTCTGGAAGAGTATGATGGAGGTGTGGTCCAATTTGGTAATGATGCACCTTGTATGGTAAAAGGCAAAGGGTCCATCTCTCTAAATGGAAAAAGCAATGCTGATAATGTGTATTGGGTAGAAGGTCTCAGGCATAACCTTTTGAGTGTTGCTCAGTTGAATGATAAAGGACTCACTCTAGAATTCAAAGATGGAGTATGCAAAATAAAAGGAAAGAGTGGTGAACTGATGGCCACCAGTATGCAAACCAAGGGTAACTTATTTTAGTTAAATACAAATATCAGTCAATGTCTAATGGCTAAGTTTGATGATAGTTGGATATGGCATAGGAGACTCTGCCATGTAAACTTTGATAATAATGTGAAGGCTAGTAAGATCAAGGCAGTTAGAGGATTGTCTTTGTTGAACAAACTAGAGAATCCTTTGTGCAGATAATGTCAACTGGGGAAAATGTCTTCCTCAACCTTCAAAGGTAAATCTTTCACAACAGATAATTTACTTGATCTTGTGCATACTAATTTTTGTGGTCCTATCAAAACTAGGAGTGTTTAGGGAGATAGGTACTTTATGATTCTTACTGATGATTGCTCAAGAATGATGTGGGTCACATTCTTGAAAGACAAGTCTAAACCTTTTGGAAAGTTTAAAGCCTTTAGAGTACTAGTTGAAAAGGAAAGTGGTAAGAGGATCAAATTCCTTAGAACCGATCAAGGAGGCCAGTTCACTTCTAGAGAATTTAATAAGTACTATGAAGAGAACAACATCAAGAGGCAAGTGTTTGCCCCTTGGACTCCACAACAGAATGTCCTAGTAGAAAGGAACAACTGGACTGTAGTTGAAGCAGCCAAAACAATGTTGATTCAAGGGAAGGTTTCTCACACTTTTTGGAGAGAAGCGGTGAGCACTGCAGTCTACACTATGAACTAGGTACTCATCAAGAAAGGTAAGGATACAACTCCTTATGAGAATTAGACTGGTAAAAATCTAGTGGTAAGCTACTTTAGAGTGTTTGGTAGCAAGTGTTATATCAAGAGGAGTGAACACCAAAGCAAGTTTGATGCAAAATGTGATGAGGGAATATTCCTAGGGTATTCCACCAAGAGCAAAGTTCTTAAGTGTTTTAATAATAGGACTCAGAGAATTGTTGAAAGTATCAATGTTACAGTTGATGAAACCTTTGAGAAACCTAAGGAAACCGGTAGTGAGCGAGCGGTAGATGAACCGGTTGTAACCTTCTGGGAATCGGTTGCAAAACACCCAAGTACAAGTAACAATGCTCCTACACTAGTAGATGCTGATGTAGATGAAGATGAAGATGAGGATGAAGAGGAAAAGCAAGAGGAATCAGCCAAGATCATTCCTAGCTATGTAAAGCTACATCATGATCCAAAGAAAATCATAGGAGATAAGGATGCAGGAATTCTTACAAGAAGAAAGGTCAAAGAAAATTCTTACATGATTTCTGAATTTGAGCCCAAAACATTTAAAGAGGTACACAAAGATGAAGACTAGATTAAGGCTATGGAAGAGGAAATTGACCAGATAGAAAATAATAGTACATGGTCTTTGGTACCCAAACCTGAGCATAAAAATGTTACTGGCACCAAATGGGTTTTTAGAAACAAGCTGAATGAAGATGGCACAGTGGTAAGAAACAAAGCAAGATTGGTCTGTAAGGGATATGCTCAAGAAGAAGGAGAAGAGTATAAAGAAACCTTTGCTACAGTAGCCAGATTGGAAGGAGTTTGAATGCTTCTTGCATATGCAGCCTTCAAGGGATTCAAAGTGTATCAGATGGATGTAAAATGTGCATTCCTGAATGGAATACTTGAAGAGGAAGTGTATATAGAGCAACCAGATGGGTTTTCCCTATCAAAAGATAGTGATATGGTGTGTAGGCTACATAAAGCCTTGTATGGATTGAAGCAAGCACCTAGAGCATGGTATGAACGTTTACACTCACATCTTGTGAAGATTGGATTTGAAAGAACAAGTGAAGATAGCAATATCTATCTGAAGTTAGAAGGAGATCAGATTCTGATCTGTGAAGTGTTTTTTGATGACATAATTTTTGGTGGAATGACAAGATGCACCATGCGTTTGCAGATGAGATGAAGAAGGAATTTGAGATGTCACTAATCGAAGAGATTAAGTTCTTCATTGGACTACAAATTCAACAAATGAAAGATGGCATCTTTATCACTCAGTCCAAGTATGTCAAAGAGGTGTTGAAGTCCTTTGGCATGGAAGACAGCAAACCGGTTGGTACACAGATGATGACCGATTGTAAATTATCAAAAGAAGATGACTTAGTCTTGGTGAATGAGAAAGATTACCGGTCAATGATTGGTAAGTTGCACTATGTAGTACACAGCAAAATGGACATTGCACATGTAGTGGGCATTGTTGCATGTTTTTAGAAAAGTCCAAGAGAATCCCACTTGGTAGCAGTCAAGCAGATTCTTAGATATCTAAAGGGAACTATAGATTATAGATTGTAATATCTAAACAGTAATGATTTCAATCTCAAAGTGTTTATAGATGCTGATTGGGCTAGCAATGTGGACGACCAAAAGAGCACAACCGATGGTGCATTCTTTCTTGGTGGTAGACTAGTCTCATGGATGAGAAAAAAGTAGAGTTGTATCTCTCAGTCTACAACAAAAGTAGAATATGTAGTAGCATTTATGAACTGCACTCAGACAATTTGGATGAAGCATGTATTAAGTGGTTTCAAAGTCCTAGTATCTAAATCGGTGAGTATATTTTGTGATAACATAAGTGCAATTAACATTTCCAAGAATCCGGTGTTGCATGCTAGAACCAAGCACTTCGAGTTCAAGTATCATTTCTTGAGGGAGAAAGTTTAGAAAAAAGAGGTTTTATTGGAACATGTTTCCAGTAAGGAGCAATTAGCAGACATTTTCACCAAGCCTCTACCAAATGCTACATTTACCTATTTAAGAGGTGAATTAGGGGTGTTTCCCCTTGAATGGGTGAACTAAAGGTATGTGCTTGACATCAGTCATGTACTGCATTGACAAATCTTTTCAGGATGCTACTCCATAGGGGGAGCAGCATAGTAGACCATGGATGTTTATGCCTCCACTTTGGCATTGTTGTCAAAGGGGGGGAAGATATGAAGCAGAGAAGATATCTATAGTATTGAAGACATATAGTATGGAAGAGATTGGGAAGAAGATGTGAAGAGAGTGATATCCTTGTATATTGCCATCAATTCCAAAGAGGGAGATTATTGGCATATGTGCAGAGTTTGATGATATGATGATATTGTATGTTGTCATTGATGTCATGAGCTGAAGTATGAACCAATATATTGAAGAAAGAAAGTTGGCAAGAGAACCGGTATGCAGTGAACCATTATGATGATATGAACCAATATATGCAGAAAGTGAACTGGTATGTGAATCGGTATATGGAAAGTTTGTATCGGGATTTCTGGTTGATGCATTCTAAGTCTATGTGATTCGACCGACAACATCTTGTGATGAGTTAGCATTGAAATGAAGAAGAGATCATGTTGCCATGTCAGCCTTATGCACATGAAGAAGATTGATTCTATCCACCTCGGGAATGTCCAAAATCTCAGTAAATGGTGGAGAGCGCGTGATGGGTTATCAACTTCCAAAAGCGGTGAAGAACGAATGATGGAGAACGTCTTGAGATTTGTTCAAGATTGTTTTACTCTATTCTATATGATTAAATGATCAGGATTGGACCGATAGTATTGATAACCTAGATGCTTAGGGTTTTAGGTTTATGCTACTGACCTAATTGTTGTCTATAAGGTCAATGATGATTTGCATTGTGAAGTTGTTGGCAAATGTTATGTGTGTATCCAAGTGAAGAGATACTTGATTCTTGCCAGACCAGTGCAGTGAGTAGAGATCTGTAGAGTGTGATTGCAGATGAAAAGGAATTAAAGTGGATCTACCT